>NC_071505.1:334421257-334724287 GCF_027887155.1 Malaclemys terrapin pileata
GCACTACTGTATTGCTCTCCCAGCAGATGTCAGGGTGATTGACGTCCCCCATTAGAACCAGGGACTGTGATCTGGAAACTTTAGTTAGTTGTCCGAAGAAAGTCTTGTCTACCTTATCCTACTGGTTTGGTGGTCTATAGCAGATGCCCACCACAGCATCACCCTTGTTGCTCTCACCTCTAAACAGGCTTTTCTCCAGTTTCATACTGGAGCTCTGAGCAATCATACTGCTCTCTTACATACAGTGCAACTCCTCCACCTTTTCTCCCCCACCTGTCCTTCCTGAATAGTTTATACCCATCCATGACAGTGCTCCAGTCATGTGAATTATCCCACCAAGTCTCTGTTATTCCAATTACATCATAGTTCCTTGACTGTGCCAGGACTTCCAATTCTTCCTGCTTGTTTCCCAGGCTTCTTGCATTCATGTACAGGCACCTAAGATAACTAGCCAATTGCCCTACTTTCTCAGGATGAATCAGGAGGCTTCCCCTGTTGCACCCTCCTCCTGGTGTTTCCTCCTGGTATCCCACTTACCTCTGGGCTTAGGTCACCATCCCCCAGCGAACGTAGTTTAAAGCTCTCCTCACTAGGTTAGCAAGCCTGCCTGCAAAGATGCTCTTCCCTCTCTTTGTTAGTTGGATCTCATCTCTTCCTAGCAATCCATCTTTCTGGAACAACATCCCATGGTCGAAGAATCCAAAACCCTCTCTCCAACACCACCTGCGCAACCACGCCTTTACCTCCACAATTCGATGGTCTCTACCTGGGCCTTTTCCTTCAACGGGAAGGATGGACGAGAACACGACTTGCATCTCAAACTCCTTTATCCTTCTTCCCAGAGCCACCTAGTCTGCAGTGACCTGCTCAAGGTCATTTTTGGCAGTATCATTGGTGCCCACATGGAGAAGTAGGAAGGGGTAGCAGTCCGAGGGCTTGGTCAGTCTCGTCAGACACTCTGTCACATCCTGAATTCTAGCTCCAGGCAAGTAGCACACTTCTTGAGTCTCCCGGTCTGGTCGGCAGATGGATGACTCTGTCCCTCTTAGAACGGAGACCCCAACCACCACCACCTGTCTCCTCCTCCTTGGGAGTGGTGGTCATGGAACCCTCATCCCTAGGACAATGCATCCCATGCCTTCTGGTTGATGAGGTCTCCTCTTGATCCCTTCCTTCTGATAACTCTTCCAAACCATTCTCCGACATAGTACCTGTGCAGAGAACCTGAAAACAGTTTCTTACCTCTGTCTGTATTGGGGGTATATGGGTTCTCCTCTTTCTTCTTCTGGAGGTCACATGCTGCCAATTTTCTTCCGTGTTCTGCACTGCCCTCTCTGATTCTTCAGCCTGCTGTGCCTGCAGTACCAAACACTGACTTCTATCCAGAAAGTCTTCATTTTCTCGGATGCAACACAGGGTTGATACTTGGTTCTCTAGTCCTTTAACCTTCCCTTCCAATATGGAGACCGGCTTGCACTTCATAGAGATGAAGTCGCTTCTGTCCTCTGGGAGAAAGACAAACATGGCACATCCTGTGCAGGTCACAACAGCTGATCGCTTGCTATCCATAATGTCATCCTTCTAAGAGCCTCCTCCGGTGTTGTACTTACTGCTCACAGAAGCCTAAAAGGCAAAAAACTCAGTGGGAACTCCCCCAGGTGAACTCCCTCTGTTTGCCTGTCCTCTGTTTGCCGCTCACTCATTTTGCAACTAGCTGCTTTTTTAAAAGGCTGCTGGCTCGAAGCAGTTGGCCCGTCTCAAAGCCTTCCCTCTAGTCAACCACTCAAGGCCCACCTGGAACAAAGCAGTCCCAATTCACACTTTTCAAAGAACCACATGGTCAAACAGTCACTGCAACTAGCTCCAGTCAAACAAATGGTCACAGCAGACAGACACTCAGATATTCACCCCACCAACTCTCAACACAGCCCCTCTGGATGTGATCCACGAAGGTACTTAGTAGTCTAAGTCCCTCTTTTAGGTGCCACTGTGGTCGAAAACTCCCACTCAGCTACTGCCTAACCAAGTAGATAGCTAATTTCACTCGGCACCTAGGGTTTTCCTCTGTGCATACCCACTACAGCCTGACTCCAAGCATCCATGTGCCTATCTCCTGCCTCAGCATATGCTTTCCTGCCTCTTGATAGGTGTCTGGATGCCTATTTCCTGCCTCAGCCCCAGAGTGATACACAAACTGGCAACCTAAGTCACATGCAGGGGCCTGTTCCAGTATGTGGCCTCTGAGCAAGACTACCATATTAGGCCTCTCAGATGCGTTCACACAAAACAGCCCTGGGGAGAAGATGAATGATCTCTTTGTAACCTTTAGCCTAGTGGTTAGGATACTCACCCAGGTTGTGGGAGACCAACGGTATAAGCCCCCGTCCACCTGAGGGTAAGACGGGATTTGAACAGGAATCAGTCAGCTTAGGTGAGTGCTCTAACCACTAGGATCTGGAATAGTTTGATGTGTGGCTCCCTCAATCTCTTCCCCTTCAATTAAATAACTAAATAATTAAATATTAATTGGACCACTAAAAATATTAGAATGATTCTATTGCCTACTTGCACTCACCTGAGATTCCTGTTCAAATCCTGGCCCTCCCTCAGGAGCAGGACGATTGGAACCAGGGATCTCCCACATCTCAGGTGAGTACCCCATCCATTAGGCTAAAGATTGTAAAGGAGGTCTTCTTCCTTTGCTCTCCCTCCCTCCCTTCCTTTGTACTGCCTCCTCCCATTGTTTTGTTTCAAGTCCCGCTCACAATTTAAGCAGCCAAGCGCCTCTCTTCTGCTGACTCGCGGATTGCTAGCAGATGTAGGTGCCTCCCTGCAACCAAGACATCGGCATCTATCTCTGAGTGAGTGGTGGGGGTCTAGCAAACACCCATTTCATTGGCATCTCCCACTGGCTGACTTAGATGGCTCCCCATCTAGGGTATTGGCTTTTGTGAATCCCATTCTAAGGTGCCTATCTCTTCATATTCATTGGATTAGAGAGCCTAAATGTCTAACTCAGGCTCTGTGGATCGCAGTGCCATTCCTGTGATTTTCTAGGTATCTAAGAGTTAGGTGCTGTGATGCTCAGTATTGTAAAGCCTGAATCCCTTAGTGGATCCCACATTTAACTTCTATGCCTCAGTTTCCCCATTTGTAAAACAGAGATATACAATACCTATCTTTATAAAACACCTTGAGAGTCTTGGCTTAAAAAGCGCATGTGTGTATGTGTGTATATATATAAAAACAGAAAATGTCTTTGATTATTATCTATTTCTTATATGTAGTAGATATTTTTTTAAATTACAATACAGTGGGGAAGGTTTCCTGTAGATTTGCAAATATTAGTGGTTCCACGAAAATGAAACTTATGCTATGTCTGCACTACCGCCAGATCAATGCTCCGGCGATCAATGCACCAGGAATTGGTTTAGCGGTTCTAGTGAAGATCAGCTAAATCGACGGCAAGCACTCTCCGGTCAACCCCGGTAGTCTACCTGGAACGAGAAGATCCTGGGCAGCAGTCGATCCAGCTGGGGTCGATTTATTGGTCTAGACACGATAAATTGACCCCCGAGCACTCTCCCGTTGACTCCTGTACTCCGCAAGCGGCACAGGCGGAGTAGATGGGGGAGTGGCAGCAGTCAACTCACCGCGGTGAAGACACCACAGTAAGTCAATCTAAGTATGTCGACTTCAGCTACATTATTCACGTAGCTGAAGTTGCATAACTTAGAGATCGATTTCCACCCTCCCCCCGCCCCAGTGTAGACCAGGCCTAAGTTAAGTCGATGGGTAAATGTCGCTCGTCGACCCAGATACTGCAGTAAGTCGACCTAAGACATGTAGACTCCAGCTACGTTATTCACATAGCTGAAGTTATGTAACTTAGGTCGACTTACTCCAGTAGTGTAGACGTAGCCTGAGAAGCAAGAGAATTATTTCATAACTTGACATCAGGGGCCAGCTTCTCAGCTGGTTGTAAACGAATTGAACATCTTGGATTCCAGCAGAGCTGTGTTCATTTACACCGGCTGACATTCTGATTCTGATTTCCTCTTTATTCGACACCACTAAGAGCAGAAGTAGTGTAAATGTTAAGCTCGACAGCTGCAACATTCTAGCAAAGGGCGTTGCAGGACCTTGATGCTCCCTTTACACTTAAGCAGCAGGTGCATTTAAAAAAAAAAGTTTTGTGCTGACTGTGATGTGTCTTGGCTTTATGTAAATCCTCCGAATCCAACACAGTGGCTGAATTTATGAGTACAGTCATCTGCTAGT
This sequence comes from Malaclemys terrapin pileata, assembly GCF_027887155.1. Taxonomy (NCBI): domain Eukaryota; kingdom Metazoa; phylum Chordata; order Testudines; family Emydidae; genus Malaclemys; species Malaclemys terrapin. The sequence continues at coordinate 334,425,539 of NC_071505.1, forward strand.
TAACGTTTGGGGCTTAATGCCATCTTATAGGTGACAAGTCCATGAGTCATCTTGGCCAGACATACGTTTGTGCAGCCTGTTTCTTGGTCTTAATCATTAAAGATAATGGCTGTCAAGCAGAGCAGTAGAGCTGACCCTGAACACCTTGTTCGTTATTTTTTGGAGATCATTTCCAGACTGATCAGTGAGTGAATTTGAGGCAGTGGACAATACTGTGATCCTCTATAGAGAGAGCCTCTGCTTTTAACCAACAGACCTCACGTTTGGGAGATTGTGAGTAGTCCTGTTTCTCATTGGGCATTTTATTTCACTGTCCAAATAACTGCAAAAATAAACCCTCTAGCTGCTTGATATGAATTATGAATGTGCTGGCAGTGTTGAATTTAAAATGCATGTCAACATTTTAGCATCTGAACATCCTATGTAAATGCAAGCTTTTAGCAGAATTGCAATTTAACAAATTACAGTTTGTGACTCTAATTTATGAGAACTATGTAAATACCTAGGATTTTTATAGCTGCTGCCGCTTAAATTACTCACAAATTACTAATTATGCCTTTTTCAGCTGCAGGATATGCAAATTCAATTTCACAGAATAGGAAGCATTCAAGAATAGTCTGATTTCAGAAACCCCATGCAGTGTAGCTATCTAACACTAGAGAGCACTGTTTTGACCCACTACAAAGACACTTGTTTATTGTCAGATTTATTTGATTTGGATTTCAAAATATAAAGTATATACATGAAGGACAAAGCACCATCTCCCTAAGAACGTAATTGATTTTCTGTTATATTGGTTGTGCTGCCAGTTGAATCTATGATCATAGAGTCCAAGGCTAGAAGGGACCCTGCTGAGCATCTAGTTTGACCTCTTGTAAAAGAAAAGCCATAGAATTTCCCCAAAATAATTCCTACAGTAGATCTTTTAGAAAAACATCCAATCTGGATATAAAAATGTTCAGTGATCCACAATCCTTAGTAAATTGTTCTAATGGTTAATTAATCTCACCGTTAAACATTTATGTTTTTTTCCAGTCTGAATTTGGCTAACTCAGGAGTTCTCAAACTGTGGGCCGGGACCCCAAAGTGGGTCGCAGCCCCATTTTAATGGGGTCATCAAGTCTGGTGTTAGACTTGCTGTGGCCTAGGGCCAACGCCAAAGCCCAAGCCCCAGCACCCAGGGCTGAAGCCGAAGCCCGAGCCCCAGCACCCAGGATTGAAGCCGTAGGGCTTGAGCCCTGGGAAGGGGGGCTAAGGTTACATGCCTTCTGCCCAGGGCAGAAGCCCTTGGCTTCAGCTTTGGGCCCCTACCGTCCCCACCAACCTGTCCCCCTGCCCCCAGTATGGGACAGCAGGGCTGGAGTGGGCTCAGGCTTCAGTCTCCCCTTCTTGGCAACAAGGGCACACTGAAGTTAAAGACCTTCCCATGAAATACTAATACCATGAGCTAGCAGTGGTTTTTTTTTTTTTTTTTTTTTGTCTTTTTAAGACCCACCGTGTTTTAGATAGTAATTGCTGGAATTGTAAGCAAGTGGTAAAATGCTACACAGTTCATTGCTCATTTTATACTTCATAAAATATTTAAATCCTTTCCGTGCTGTGTAGCCATGCGTCAGCAGGCTGTTACTTTAATACATTTAATTGCCTCTAGTGCTTATGTCCTCCCACAGTTTGGTGGGAAAGAGAATGATCACTGTTCACTCTCTGTATTAGGAGAATCAAATGGTATATGAAATTACTCTTGCACATCCCCCAGTGACTGTCATCAATACAGAACCCCAAGAGCAAAACACATTGATTACTGAATCAGTAGGCTAATATCTCTTGCAGACTGAGTCAGGTGAGGGGAAAAAGAAAAAGAGAAGACTCCAGAGTACTAGGATGTGGTTTCTGGGTTTCAAGTCTGCACACTCATGACTAATTGGAGTACACCTGCTCCACAGGAGGAAATAAATAGGAAAATGGAACTTATGGTCTGGGTATGCCGAAAGAGGGACAGGAGATATTTGACATGAGTTTAATCAACTTTATTATTAGATATCTGGGAATACCTGGCAAATAACCCCATGTTTATTCCATAATTACCCAGGGGGCTTTTACCAGCTCCCCCTCTTTTTCTATCTAGGTCCCTCCAGCAAATCCATTGCTGGGACCTTACAATACCCGGGCTGAGGGCCTTCCACCAGCTCCCCCTCTGATTCCCTCCCGGTCCCTTCAACAAATCCATTTCTGGGACCTTACCATCCACTCCCCCCCTCGTAGGAGGGTTAAGGTGGGCTATAAGAATGGGGGCAGGGGGGTGCTCCCTGCCATACCAATCATAGGAATCCCCAACCGCCTCCACCCCACCCTGTTCTTTTTAAGTCCTTTTCCAAGCCATTTATCGGGTCACTGTATACCTTTCTTATGGAGTACCTACACTGGACATCCACCCTCAACTTAAATAATGAGTTGCAACATATGGCCTACTGCCCGTCATGCCATGCATGAACAGAGCCCTTCCTGAAAGCCGCTGTGGGGAAGGTGAAAAAAAAACCCAATTGCATCTGAGCCAATATGGTGGTAAGGGAAAGCCCCCCTAAAAAGGGGTGGCAGAGCAGAATCAACACTAGTGCATTTCCCTGGGGAATTTAGCTTGCAACATTCATATGCTGATTTTGTTTAATAACAATGGCCCATGGGGTCTGAAAGACCTGTTTCTGGGGAGACTGTGATGTTGCAAAGGCTAAGTTCACTCAGGGCCTTTGCCAGTGCAAGCTGGTAGAAGTCCCTAGGTACAATAAGACTGCTGAAGAGAGGTTGCCGGGATCAGAAATCTCCACAACGTCACTATTCAGTGCTTCTCTCTCAATGTGATACGTGTGATCCTTCATTCACAGGAATGGTGCAAACCTTAATCTTTGTAAAGTGCTTTAAGGTCTTCATGGTAAAGGGGCTGTAGAAATTCAAAACATTTTTATACTGTGTGCATGCATGTGTGCAAATATTGATATTGGCTTGTGAAAATTTGGTTTGCCCATTCAGCAGGAATGAGTGAGTTCTTTATTTTGACAAGTAAATCATTCAGTTTTTTTTCTTTATTACATCTCATAGTAAAAACTCTGTAAAGGGCCTGGTAATTTTTCATGATTGTTCTGTAAGTGTGATATACAGCCCTCATCACCGTAGAATCTGAGCACCTCACACTCTAATGTATTTATCCTCATAACACACTCATGAGATAGGGATGAGCTACTATCCCCATTTTACAGATGGGAAACAGTAGAAGCCGCCATTTCCACACACAGATGCTGTTCTACAAAGGATTCAGAATAACCACTTTTTTAAATCAGAACTTTCAAAACTCCCTCAAATGTATTTTCCATTGATGGCCTGAGAAACAATGAGTCACTGCTGCAAAGTCAGGACCTAACTTAGTTGTATAAAAATATGACTGGTTTGCAATAGTCTCAAAATAGGTTATACATCCTTTACTTGGCACCGTTATGGGCGAACTCATCTGAATAAATTGAAGAGACCGATAAATACCAAAGATAAATGCTAAAGAGTGGAGTTGGGCTTCATTCAAGCATCAAATGGTAACATTTCTGCCACTTTGGGAAAACTCAGATCTGGGGCTGAACTTCGAGGTTTTCTTTAAAATGAACAAGCAAAGAAAACCCTCCAAGCCTGATTATCCAGGGCCTTATGATTGTTAGTGGAGATGCAAACCACACCTCAAGGTATAAAACAGTGGAGAATCAAGCCCTTTGCATTTATGCTAAGTGATGGAATGTGTTGGCTTCCTGGTGGTTTTGGGTCCTAGGTGTCAGGACACAATGGGTGGATGAGACAGACAAACAGGGGTGCAAGGATTTGGGAGGATGGTGTAATAAAAATCAAACAGTTTAGAATAATAGAAATACACCTCTACCTCGATATAATGCTGTCCTCGGGAGCCAAAAAATCTTACCACGTTATAGGTGAAACTTGAAAGCAAGTTATCGAACTTGCTTTGATCCGCCGGAGTGCACAGCCCTGCCCCCCCGGAGCACTGCTTTACCGCGTTATATCTGAATTTGTGTTAGATCGAGTCACATTAGATCGGGGTAGAAGTGTATAGGAGTTGAAGAGGCCTGGAGAGGTCATCTAGTCCAGTCTCCCTGTGCTGAGGCAGGACCAAGTTAACTTAGACCTTTCCCTGGCAGATGTTTGTCTAACCCTGTTTTTATAAACCTCTAGTGATTGGGATTCCACAATCTCCTTTGGGAGCCTATTCTAGTGTTTAAATATCCTTCCAGTTCAAAAGATTTTTTCCCCTAAAACCAAACCTAAATTACCCTTGCTGTGGATTAAGCTGTTTACTTCTTGTCCTACCTTCTGTGGACATGGAAAGCAATTGATCACAGTTCTCTTTATAACAGCCCTTAACATATTTGAAGACAATTATCAACTCCCCTTTCAGAATTCTTTTCTCAGAACTAAACATAGTTGGGATTCCTTTCAAGACCTTTCCACTTAGCTTACCCAGAAGTCCTCATCCAGTTCTGGAAGAACACTTCATCCACTTCCTTGGGATCCAAAAGACACAGTTTGACTCCAACTCGTCACTCATATTACGTTATTAGGCCTGAAACAACTTTTTGCCTATGCTGGACAGGCCCAGATGCAGGGGGTACAGCGTGGTACCACAATTCTATTTCATGTCACACACTACTCAGTTTATATACATCTTCCCTAGCTAGTAGCATCTATACTTATTGCATGTAAGGATCATGACCGCAGATCTGTAAGGACCAATCACTTTGCAGATTCTGTAAGGCAAACTTATCAGTTCAGAGTGTCCCTTCCTATTTTGTTACTATAAATATATCCACAGTACAATCCCCACCACACACCTTTCAAGATTCATGGGTTCTACACATGCCTATCAGAACATGTGGTGTACCTCCTTCAGTGCACAAAGTGTCCCAATAGCAACTATGTGGATGAAACCAGACTGTCACTATGCTCTTGGATGAACTCACACAGGAAAATGATAAACGACAAAAATGCCACCTCACCTGAAGGTGAACACTTTTCGTAAAGTGATCACACTATATCTGAGCTATCAGTTCTCATCTTCATAGGAAACCTTCTTCCCAAGGGACCTTACCTACTTGTTTTGAGTTTGCTTTTTTTAAAATCCATTTTTCTTATTCTGTTGCTTTCACTCCTTCCTTTCTTTAGAATCATGATATCTATCATTTCATGACCACTTTCACTCAAATTGCCTTCAACCTTCAGATTCACAACCAATTCGTCCCTGTTGATCAGAATCAAGAAAAAAATGGCTGTCCCCATGGTTACTTTCTCGACCTTCTGAAACAAGAAGTTGTCCCCAGTACATTCCAAGAATGTATTGAACATTTTCTGTTTGCCATACTACTTTTGCAACAGATATCCCATTACTACCAGATCTTGTGTTTTGGATATTTCTATTATTTGTACTAGAAATACCTTATCCACCCTATCCTCCTGATTTGGTGGTGTGTAGTGGACCCCTACTATGAGATCCATCACCCCTGTTTTTATTCCCCTTTTATCTTCACCCAGAAACATTCAACTGGTCTGCTTCTCACCTCCTTCTGGACTTCAGAATAAGTGTATCTATTCTTGATGTATTATGCAACACCTCCTCCCTCTTTTCCCCTGCCTGTCCTTCCTGAACAAGCTATACAAGTACCGTTCTATACTAACGTTCCAGTCATAAAGTTTATCCCATAAAGTCTCAGTGATGCAAATTAATTCATAATTTTGCTTATGTACTAATACTTACAGTTCTTCCTGTTTATTCTTCAGACTCCTTGCATTTCTGTATAGATATCTAAGATGTTGAGCAGATTTCCCCACTGTTTTAACCTCTTGTTCCTATTACCTTATTGTAATTTTAGAATCCCCCTTCCCTCCCCCCCACAGCTGAATGTCTGGATCTCTGTTAAGGTCACCTTTTTTTTCATATCAACCTGTTGTCTTTTGTTACCTGCCCCCTTTTTACCTAGTTTAAAGCCCTTCTCACTAAGATAGTAAGTCAGCGTCCAAAGATGCTCTTCACTTTCTTGGTCACATGGCCCCCATTTCTTTCCGGCAGTCCTCCTTCCCAGAACAGCAGCCCAAGGAAGACAAAGCCACCCTGTCAACACCATCTGTGCAGCCATGCCTTCATCACCGGTATGCATATGTCCCTGCCTGGGCCCTTACCCTAAGCTTGGAGAATGGACAAGAACATAATCTATATGAGAGAAGAAGCCTCAGCTCACCACTTGCCCACCTAATGCCAGAAGTGCCTGATCTATCGGTCATATGGCTGTTATAGGTTTTAAAGAGGGATGTAAAAGATTAAATGGCATATTTATTTATAGATTTTCCCATGCATAGGGGCAGACTGAGAGAACACAGAGATGCTTGAGAGAGACCTGGACAAGCAGTTGATCAAAGCTATCATTATTGATAGAAACTAACTCATGGTGGTATGCAGGTAGGTATGTATATACATGCATGTATCAATTGTTTGCTGGAGATGTATTTGGGATCTCCAGTAAAATAAGACCAGAGCTAAATCCAGCCACAAAAGATTCACATATTGGCAGATTTTACTCTCAGAAATGCAAATACTGACCAGCTAAGTGCTATTGGATTCATGCAAGCAGTAGTACCTGGTCAAGTCAGGAATTATTGCCACACTGAAATCCTCCTTTTGAATCCAAATATGTTACACTTCATTGTTAAAGTAAAGCAGTTTTGCAGCCTGAGATTTGCAATTCAAAGCTGCATCAGGCAACATGATAAATAACCTATATAATCCATTCTCATTTCCCCCCATTGCCCCTCCTTCACCAATCCATCAACCAAATGCATGGAACAACTTTGGGCCTAGGGGAATCTAGAGCTGTTTTTTTTTTCAAATTTAATGATCTGGATTGTTAATAGATAGTGTTGGTTACTTGGCACAAGTGAAACATAAATTAGCCTATGTAGAATTAGCCCTGCAGAATACCACCCTAAATGAGAAACTGTGTAGGGGCTGGATAATGAGCTTGATCCTGTTTCCATTCAAGTCAATGGAATAGCTCCCATTGACACTCATAATGTAGGACCAAGCCCTAGGTGTGATGAGTCACTGGGCTGCTAACTGCTATGGGATATACATTAAATGTGATGTCAGAGTGAGACTCGGTCTTGGGAAGGGGAATGGCCAAAATACAACTTGACGATCTGAAAGTTTTCAAAAATTTTGAATGTTGACCCTTTCCCTCCTTCCCCATGACACAACTGTGAAAATTTGGGCAAAACAATGTCACCATTTTTCAACCAGCTCTACCTACAATCACATGGGAGAGGAGTGGCAACATATTTGCATCAACATTTGAGCTCTCGTGCATTCACTCTGAAAGCATGGACCATTATGATACTCACCTCCCTTGTAAAGCCCTTTGAGATCTACCGATGAAAAGCGCTACATAAGGACCAGGAATTATTATTAATTATATATTATTTTATTTATTTATTTATTTATTTGAGACTTCCCATATGTCTGCAGTTAGAATACTTTCCTCCCTTCCCCCAAAATTTCAAATCTTTGTGAAATTTCAGGGAGGCAAAAAGAGGTGTTATGAAATTATGGAAGATATTCTGACAGTACTTGGCCTCTCCCATATTCACCCACAAACCCAGACCACCTAGTTTGCTTGGCCTTTGTTTATGTGTCATAGCACTTTCTTGTACAAGTAGATGAAACTAGTTTTTATAAAATTATGTTGATCTCATTTTTGTGACATTTAAAATCTAAATTCTATACACAAATTAAAATAATGTGAATTCAAGATGATGTGGGAGGAAGGTGACTTGGCTGACTACTTCTTAATTGGTACTCAGAAAATTAAAATATTTTATTCTTAAAAACTAACCATCCTTGACACCCATTAATAACCCGATCCTTCATTTTTACCACAAACACTCATTAAATACAAAGGTTTTACAGTGTTAATATATCAAACTTGAATTCTTCTGTAACTGTCAATTGGAATTTATCTTAAAATAATACTTATGCCTTGGTTTCAGAGAAGTGGAATATAAAACTATTTTTATCATGAAGTAAAATTGTACAACACTTTCCAATTTCAAACACAAGATGGCACCATTACAAATGATTTTAAGCATTATTTCCTGTTTGAATACATGATGACTTTTAATGATGCAGAATTTTAATAGCAATATGGTAGCTTCCCTGTATATGTTATATTCAGTCTTCGATATTCTTAGATACTACACATTTGCTATCCTAACAACCCCCATAGTAACTGTTCGTCCCAGTAGAATACAATATTACACACCCCAAACCAGGCTATGCTTGCGAAGTCACATTTCAAAAGGTAGGCAATAACAGCATATAAGGCTGCATGTACAACCTTATTTCATCCTCCTTGTGCATATTCATTAGTCTGTACTATGTGTGAATTGAGATTTTTTTTATTTTTTTTTTCAAAGTGTTATAATTTGGCCAAGTGTGGGTAGATTTTCACAGGATTGGCAACAGTTCCATGCCTGTCTCCATGGCAACCCTTCTTCCCTTTGCCAAATTTAAAGGCCTGGCTCTGTAAAGGTGCTGGAGCTTCTGAATGAAACAGTGATAAGATTTGTTTAACATGTGTGTGACCAGGTAAACTAGGCCAAGAGGCCCCTTGCTGGAGGCCTCAGTGTCCTGCCACACCCATCCCAGGAAATTAGCATTAGAGGAGTCCTCCAAGCAACCTAGAGAGGCTATGGGGGAACCAGCCAATCAGGTCCCAGGCAGGCCATATAAAAGATGTGCAGAGCCAAGAATAGTCAGTTTTTTGCTGGAGCTAGAGGAGTACAGAGAGTGCTCCTGGATGGACAAAGGGAACTGCAGCACCACGGACAGCTCAGTACTAGCAGGAACTGGGGCAGCGAGGAAGCGCTCCTGGCTGGCTGCTGGGCCTGAAGTTGAATGAACCCTGAAGCAGGGGTGAAGCTTTGGTGAAGGGTGGGGACGTGGGCCAGGGAACCGAAAGCATTTTAGTTAAAGGGACACAGCGGCACATGGTTGTTATTCTTAGGGTCCCTGGGCTGGGACCCCCCTCATATGCCACTGGGAAACTGGTTTACAATCAGACAGTAAGAAATCCCCAGAAGGGGAATTGAACTACATAGTGGCCTAGCTGGAGAGCTGGGACCAGAGTAGTCCAAGAGGGTAAAACCATTGTCTTCAGGGAGGAAGCCCAGAGGGTACAGCCTGATACCATGAGCAGGACTATTTAAAGACCGCAGACGCACCCGATCAGAGGGGCACTCAGGAGAGGTGGATGTCACAATGTTACATTTGGTACTAGAAGTGGGATCCTTTGGACTGACCCCTGATAAAGAAGGGGTGTGACCATGGAAGAGGTGATCTGCCTGTTCATGACAGGCCAGCAGCAGCATGGAACTTCTATGCCGCAGCAGCAAGAGGAGCAGCAGCAGAAGCAGACACAGGCCCTGCTAGTAGATTAACAGGAACCTGCAACGTTTGCAGCACAGCAGCTGTGGTAGAAGATCCACTCCAACCAGCAGGAGTGGACACAGAGGTAGTTGGGTCACACCACATCCGAGGACACAGTTGGTGATGAAACTAGTGGTTAATTGGCTTCAGGCTTGGCAAAGCTTGGGCTGGGAGATGACCCCAAAGCCTTCCTCCAGGATTTGAGTTGGTGGCAAAGGCAGTATAGTGGAAAGAGTCAATTTGGGCAGCCAAAATAGCACCATTCCTGATGGGTGAGGCACAGGCGGCTTACCAAGTGGTAAGCAACAAGCAAGCAAGTTCCTTCCAGTGGTGAAAGCAGCCATTTTGGATCAGCTAGGGCTTACATCAGAGGTGCACAGGCAGAACTGGATGGAATCATTCCTGTGAGGGGCACAACCACAGGTGGTGGTGCAGAAGTTACAAGACCTGGCAACACACTGGCTTTGTCCAGAGACAAGCTCAGTGGAGAAGCTCCAAGATCAGAGTGGTCCTAGAAGGAGCACAGAGCTGGGTAAGGCATTTCCAGTCGGCCTCAGTGAGGGAAGGAGTTGCGGGAGCTGAGGTCTACTTTGAGGCCGAAGGAGAGGAACGACCCAGACTGGCTGGTAAACTGAGAGGGGTGCACTGGGGGTGGCTCAGGGACGCTCGCAAGAAGGGAAGCCCCAAGGCTTCTAGACTCAGGGGGCGCACCGCAATAGCAAGGAGTTCCAAGGAGCCCTGCAGCCTATGGGGAGTACTAGTGGGAAGGAGCTAGGAGACCTGGTAGTATGCTACAGGTGTGCCTAGTCTGGGAATATTAAAAAGAACTGCCCAGTAATGAAATATGGCTACTTAAACTGTTATTACAGTGGGGCCAATCATGGGGGTCTACTCCAAAGATCAGGAGTTAGTGACAGTCAGGCTTGAAAGAACTGTAGTTAAGGGTCTGGTAGACTTAGGGTGTGGGTATACCTTGGTTTGGGAAGATCTGGTAAGAGCAACTAACCTGGACCAATCCCTCCCAGTACACGTCTCCTGTGTACCTGGGGAGATCAGAGTCTGTCCCACGGCAGAAGTTGAGCTGGTGATACAGAACTGGGGAGCTTGATTCCAAGTCGCCGTGGTCAAGGACCTTCCATGGCCCGTAATCTTGGGAAGAGACTGGGTGGGCTACTCTGCCCTCTTGCAGGAAAGACCAGGATCGTGATCCAGAACCGAGAGGGTCTGGGCCTGCCTGGGAAGGAAAGCAGAGAGGATGGGAGCCAGGCTAAGGAGACCCCAGAAAAGAGCCCAGAGGCAAGACTAGAATGCCCAAGATGTGAGATACCCACTGAGGAAGTGCCAATGTCTACTGAGGGAAAGTTATTAACCAGCTGATCCAGGTACAGCAGGATTTGGCCCAGGTACAGGTGGAAACTAAGGGGCAAAGGAAACAATGCTTGGCTTTGCAGGAAGCATAGGCTCAGGTCCAGAGGGAGAGAACTCAGAAAGCTACAGTGGGAACACAGATGGAGCCCCAGGTGCAGCAGAGCACTGTAGGAACTCAGGCTAAAATACCCAGTGTGATAATTAGCACAGAGGCCCAGAAAGAATTGCCCCAGCAGGGAGAGATGAAAGAAAAAGCCTGGGGGAGTGAATAGGACCCTTGGATAGGGAAGTGAGTAGTGCAGGCAGGCTTTGTGAGTTTCCTCCTAAGAGACAATGACCTGGCAAAATGGCTGGAAGCAGCAGAAGAGGAACTGGAGGATCTCAAATTCAGGAATGAACAGCTGACCGAAGATCTCCAGTTCACCAAGGATGGAAAAACAGCACTTGCTCCACACGGTATATGATTACAAAATGTAGCTAGAGGCTTGGCATACAGAGACCCCAAAATCCCAGAGAAGAAAGTGAGACAAGGGACCATGAACATGCTCTCCAGGTCAGAAAGACCCAGGAGAATAGACCCTCAGAGATCTGGGTAGAGGCTCTATGGATAGAGAGATCTGTGAGAGAGAGCCCCGATTGAAAATGGCAAAGGGCTAAGACAAGCTTTCTAGGAGAAGATCCTTTGAGAAAAGGACCCTGATAGATTGGGGCACAGAGACTATAACTAATAGCCCTCCAGGCAAAGAGGTCTGGGAGAGAGAAGGCCCTGCTACAGTGTGGCAAAAGAGGGGTAAAGAAGAGAAATTAGCTTCTATAGAACTACCACGCCAATCCCGTTGAGGAGTGGAAGGGTGTGACGGTGTGGACTAGGCCCAGAGGCCTCCTGCTGGAAGCCTCAGCATCCTACCACACCCATCCCAGGAAAGGAGCAGTAGAGGAGTCCTCCAAGCAGCCTAGAGTGGCTGCAGGGATCAGCCAATCAGGGCCCAGGGGGCCATATAAAAGAAGCTGCAGAGCCAGAAGCTAAAGGAGTACAAATGGTGGTCTGGCTGGTCAAAGGGAACTGCACCATCATGGATTGCTCAGTATAAGCAGGGACCGGGGCAGTGAGGAAGAATTCCTGGCTTGGTGCTGGGTCTGAACTAGGATGAGCCCTGAGGTAAGGGTGAAGCTTTGGTGAAGGCTGGGGCTGCAGGGAAGTGGCCCAGGGAACAGAAAGCAGTGTAGTTAAAGGGGACACAGTGGCACATGGCTGCTATTCTTAGGGTCCCTGGGTTGGACCCAGAGTAGTGGGTGAGCCTGCCCCTCCCCACCATAGACCACTGGGGAACTGGCCTACAATTGAACAGCAAGAGACCCCCCCAGAAGGGGAATTGAACTACTTAGTGGCCCAGCTGAAGGGCTGGGGCCAGAGTAGACCAAGATGGTGAAACCCATTGCCTGCATAGGGGGAAGCTCTGGGAGTATGGCTTGATACCAGGGCAGGGATTATTTAAAGATCATTGATACACCTGATCTGAACAGGGCACTCGCGAGTGATTGGTGCCACAATGTTACAATGTGAAAAACTTGTATTTTTCCCCAGTCTAATTCTGAGAAATGGCTGAACCATTTTTTGTTGAAACTTAACAGGCAGACACCCAGCATGGAAAATATCAGCCAAAATGGTTATAAAAAAGCAAAGTTATAAGCACCTGAAAACAAGGTCTCATAATGGGAAATGTTCGATAATCGTAACTACACACGAGACTCCCAGCTTCCCCTGTTATTTACTGAATATGGAAAAAGCTAGGACTGGCAAACAGTACTTTATCTAAGAACAGATTCCAATTAATAAGATGCTCAGCCTTATGCATTTAGGTACTAATTCAGCAAACCACATAAACACATGCCTAAGTGCTTTGATGAAATGCAGCCTTTGGGCTTGATTGTGTCCAGTTTTGTATGGGAGTGAACAGAAGAGAGGATGGAGCCCAAAGACATTTCCATCACCTCAGGAGCCGTGCTCAACACTCAACATAATCCTGTAGGGGATCACAACACTGCTGTCTGCTAGCATCTCCTACTGTGCTGTCTAAAAGGGGCAGAGTGCAAGCGAGGCCTGGGTATTCCCAGCTCTGTATCTGAACATCTGTGCATCTATCTCTGCAGTGTGCACGGCCCAGAAACCCCCAGAAGAATTCTGGATGAATCAGTCTGACATCCTTCTGAGTTGTATTCTATATAAACCTATATACTGCACTCATTAGCATAGTATCTGAGCACTTCCCAGTAGTGCATACAGCAATATGACTCCACATCTGTTGTGTGGTGTTTTGTTCACTCATCCCTCCTGGGGAGTAGTCGTCTGTGCTGGGCAGTGTCTTGTGCTGGTAGGGTTTTAGAAGTGTGATTTATTTATTTTAAAGTTGCTATGCATTTATATTCGAGAAGGCAGGTCAAAGAAATGTGCCTTGCATACGAGCAGAAGGTGGTGAGATTTGTGATGGTTAGCTCCTGGGGGTGTTTCTTCTGCCATCTCAGACTGTCCCCCAAGAAAGTTCTGTCTCCCACACAGGCAAATTTTAATCATAGAATATCAGAGTTGGAAGGGATCTCAAGAGGTCATCTAGTCCAACCCCCTGCTCAAAGCAGGACCAATTCCCAGCTAAATCATCCCAGCCAGGGCTTTGTCAAGCCGGGCCTTAAAAACCTCCCAGGAAGGAGACTCCACCACCTCCCTAGGTAACGCATTCCAGTGTTTCACCACCCTCCTAGTGAAATAGTTTTTCCTGATATCCAACCTGGATCTCCCCCACTGCAACTTGAGACCATTGCTCCTTGTTCTGTCATCTGCCACCACTGAGAACAGCCGAGCTCCATCCTCTTTGGAACCTCCCTTCAGGTAGTTGAAGACTGCTATCAAATCCCCCCTCATTCTTCTCTTCTGGAGACTAAACAATCCCAGTTCCCTCAGCCTCTCCTCATAAGTCATGTGCTCCAGACCCCTAATCATTTCTGTTGCCCTCCGCTGGACTCTTTTCAATTTTTCCACATCCTTCTTGTAGTGTGGGGCCCAAAACTGGACACAGTATTCCAGATGAGGCCTCACCAATGTCGAATAAAGGGGAACGATCATGTTCCTCGATCTGCTGGCAATGCCCCTATTTATACAGCCCAAAATGCCGTTAGCCTTCTTGGCAACAAGAGCACACTGTTGACTCATATCCAGCTTCTCGTCCACTGTGACCCCTAGGTCCTTTTCTGCAGAACTGCTACCTAGCCATTCGGTCCCTAGTCTGTAGCAGTGCATGGGATTCTTCCATCCTAAGTGCAGGACTCTGCACTTGTCCTTGTTGAACCTCATCAGGTTTTTTTTCGGCCCAATCCTCTAATTTGTCTAATCTTATTGGGCCAGAGGAGCATAGTTGTTGACCACACTCTTGGTGCTGCATCATGACCCTTCTACATCCTTTTAAGGCAGACTGTGGCTTTGAAGCCAAAGCCTCCCAGGGCTAGATACTGCAAAGTAATGAGCACCCTCTACTAGGACATAAAGTGTTGAGTACTCTGCCTCATCAGGCTCTTGACCAAGAGCAGCATGAACTATGGTCCTCAGGAAGAAATTCTCTTTGGGAATTTGTCTGATTCCCTGTCAGGCTTCTTTTCAAAATAGTAAACTTATGGCTTATGGAAGATGCTGGATAACCATAGTTCTTTTAGCCACAGAAAATTCAAAGCATGGAATTGCAGCAGTGCAAGTTCTATATGTTGTTCCACAGATAAGCTGGACGGTCAGCTAAGAAGGTAATTGAGATTCCATGCTCACCCTTCCGTTGGTATCTTGAGTTCCCTGGCTGTCTTGTTTGTGGTGATATCATTTGAGATGCAGGAACTAGAACTAGGCAAATAATTTATAATGAATAATCTATCCAATGCATTTTGCCACTTTCTCTTTGCTCATTGTCCCAAGACACATTGCAGTTCCCAAATAAACTCCCTATTCAGCAAATAACTCCTATGAAGTTCTTGGTCTGTAGATCAGCAACAGTTCATTGCAAGTGTTGGCAATTTAAAATTGAAACTAATCTACTTACAAACATGTCAGAAGACATTTTTCTGTTCCCTTATTGGATGATCATAACTCTGGTGGGGCAGAGAATACCCTACCCCCAAGGGTCAAGAAAGGGTTAAAGAACTCTGTTCAGTCAAACCCAAACTGCTACACTTGTGTGGCTTGTCGGGCTGGGACCTTAAAAGGGTGGAACTCAGACCACTAGGGGGTGGTCCTCTGAAACAAGCAGAGCTCGAGCTCCCAGACCAGGCCACTGGGTTATGTGCTGAAGAACTGCTTGGGAGTACCACCGGCCTGAGGCCTCAGGGGAAAGAAAACAGACTAGTTTGTTTCTTTTGTTGAACAACCCAGGATATACTCTTAGCCTTTAACCAAGCAAAAGGGTGAGAGGTGAGCGTGCAGAATGTGAACGAGTACTTCCCCCTCCTTTTTTGTGAAGGATGCCTAGCCTCTCATAGGCCTTTTTGCCTGTACTGTTTTACAGGCTCTCTGGAAAGAGTCAGACTCACTAAGAGGTACCGTTTAAAGGCTATATCCCATACGCCAGGACCGAATCACACGATTGCTGTTGGTCATGCAATGATGTATGAGGTAAATGAGGAGCCCATCTTCAGGAGTGGCCCTTGTTATTTTGTTGACCATGGCAGAGACTGTTTTCAGTATTCACTGGAACAGCCAAAGGCAAAAACCCAGCCAGCGGATCATTGGGTAAAAATGGCCCATAAAGTCCATCAGCAGAAGGAAAAACAAAAAGTGAAATGTCACAGCACCCTCTGGAATTGTGTGTAGGTGCCACCCAGCTTCTCTACCTCTAGAGCTGACCCTGTCACTGTCACCCCAAGGAGGTGACTGTGAGACATAACCTGTGACAGTGACTTTTAGAACGAAATTTCTGGCATTTAATATTCATGATTACAAATCTGAAATTTTCTCTCTGGTGTGAAAGTCACCCCATACACCTGCCTGAACAAAGCCTCTTAATTCTCACTTGAGCCCTTAAAACATTTCCAGACAATGTTACAATATTTTCCCAACTCAAATAAAAACCACCATTTTTTTTCATATAGGCCATCAAGCATCCATTAGATGCCCATGAACAACCAGTTTGTAATAGTCTGGGTTTCTCATCCACAGTAATTTTGAATCTGAGGGTATATATTGCACCCACATTCTGCTTTTCATCTTTATCATGATAAAATGTGTCATTTAGAACGCTTATTGCACCTGGCTCGCTTTCTACTTCCGTTTAAATTACATACAAATAGTTCTTTAAAAAGAAACAAAATAAAGAACTCAATTGAACAAACAGCAAGAATACATGCACTGATGCAGTATTCTGCTCCCAAAGTTTAACAAGAAGCTCCCTTAAAATATTCTCCTTCAGACTCTAAATCTTAGGACAGTCTCTGGGTAGAATTTTCCTCTTCTCCCCCAAAATCCATCATTTCATTCCGTAACCCAAATCCACCAATCCTTGTATCACCACACCTATTGACCTACTGTGCTTCCCCCTCCTCAATGCTGCAGAGAGATTCAAGGTGGCTCTACTATCTGACAACTGCTCCTGCCAGCTGTCGCAGACAAGCTACAGGTATAGGGATCTCATCACCCCAAGATGACAATGATGATTATATAAAGTGGTATCCACTAAGTGCTAGTGCTCTCTAACCTCACCAGAAGGTTGTCACTGATCTGAAGAGTTTAGCATCTAAAAACAGACAGAGGTTATTAGAAGAGGAACAAGAATAGGCAATTTATAGACAAGCCGACTCCATTCACTGGAAACAACTCAGTTAACATGGCTCTATAAGAGGAACTTAAATGCAGATGTCCCAGGAGAATAAGTTCAGCGAGGTCATGTTATGCATAGAGGACTCTGCAGAAGACATCACAGAGGTGATTGTGGCAGATTCTAACAAACCAGAGGACAAGGCTGGGAACATTGGTGGAGCAGATGGGATGGAGGCACAATGGAGACATGGATAAGGGCAGAGCAGAATGACATAGAACTTTGATGGGGACCGAGTGGATGGAGCCAGAGGGGAGTTACACGACTACCTCAATAATGAAAGAAGATGAGTTTAGCATCTGCATTTTGCATGGATCGAAGGGACATAATGTGGGTGTGGGAGGCCAGAGAGGAGGATGTTGCAGTAAACAGTCGGTGATATAGTGAGGGCTGTGGAGATGGAGAGAAAAGGATGCATCCTAGAGATGTTGAGGAGGAAGTAGCAGCAGGATTTGGAAATGGCCTGGATATGTGAAGGTGTGAAGAAGGAGGGAAGCAAAAATAAGCCTGAGATTGAAGGCCCAACTTACATGGCAGGGAAAGCCTTTTTTTTTTGTTCTGTTTGTACAGTACCTAATACAATGGGGTCCTGATCCATGACCAGGGCTCCTAAGCTTTACAATATTACAAATAAATAATAATGAGGAGCCTGATAGTGTTGTCTATAATGACAGAGATGCGGTGAATGCAGAAGGCTTGGGAGGGAAGAGATGGAGTTCTGCCTTGGCCTGTTGGGATGATATATCCCATCCTCCCAAGATAATGCTGTTCTGAAAGACTTGTGATAACAACCAGAAGAACTGATGAGCTCCCCTTTCTATCTTAATCTAGTTTAACCACTGATCCTTCATGGCATAGGGACAAGGGAAGCAGGTCTTCAGCGCCTGGCCTTACACTCTTGGGCTGATCTGGCCAGGCAGTGCTGAGTGGGAGAAAGCTGGGGTGATGGACTCACTCAGCACAGCAGCACCTTGGCCCTGTCTCCCCCTCCCTTCCTATCTTCCTCACAAATTGGTGGAGTGTCTACACGGCAAAGTCCCTGTTGCACTCCTAGCAGTGCTTGTGGGGAACGCAGGAGTGGAGTGCCCCCTTAAGGAAGCTGACATCACTACAGCAATAGTAGGTATCCTAGCAACATGGCAGCCAGGGGCAGATCTATGGTTTTTGCCACCCCAAGCACGGCAGTCAGGAGGCTTTCGGCGGCACGCCTGCGGGCAGTCCATTGGCCATGCGGATTCGGCAGCATGGCTGCGGAAGTTCCGCCAGTGCCGCGCCTTCAGTGTCCCCGCCGCTGAATTACCACCGAAGCCGCAGGACCAGCGGACCTCCCGCAGGCATGCCGCCGAAGGCAGCCTGACGGCCACCCTCACAGCGACCGGCACGCTGCCCCCCGCGGCTTGACACCCATGGCATGCGCTCGCTGCGCTGGTGCCTGGAGCTGCCCCTGATGGCAGCATCCTAAGTAAGTAGCATCCTGCTCAACTCTAGACTGAAAAAGGGCTGACAACTTTAACCAGCAAAGCTGGCCTCCATGTTTTTACAGGAGCCTACAAAAGGATTTTTTTGTTTGTTTTGTTTTAACCACTTCCTCAAGTAGGCCCAGGCAGGAATCAGTTATGGCAGTTGGGAACTACATCTCTCCTCATGAAACATAGTTGCAGTCAGTTGAGGAGCTGATGCTAGAGCCCCCTCAGTAAAAGAGAAGGGGGTGCTGGCAGGGCGCTTTCCATGAGGATCCCAGAGCCTGGGAATGCCCTTTCACTCTGGTCTAAAAGAGCTTGGATTTGCTTACTTTCAGAGCACTTGTAAAGCTCCTTTGTTTTGCCTGGTTTTTGGCGGTATTTCAGTCTCTAACTTTCCTCACTGTGGTGGTGGATTGCATTAAGAGCTGCCGCTTGCTAGAAGAGGGGAGCTGAATAGGCCTGGTATTTGATTTTGTAATTCTAGTTGATTGGCAGGGGGCTCCGAGCCTGCATATGGGTGCTTTTTGTTCTAAATCAAAATAAATAAAATAACATTGTAACCTGGGGCTGGACGAAGAATTTTGGGGAGCTCTACCGAGTTGTCTCTGGGGTACATCCCAAATGGTTTCTGCTGCAGAAGTGGAGTCCTGCTGCTTGCTCCCCTTCAACCACAGTGCTCGGTTTATATCAGTTCACATTTTAAAGGCTATTTTCATAAAGAAATGGAATGGGAACATTAAAAAAAAAAGCTAGACTATGATTTTTCTTCCTGGATTCCAAAGGCTGGATCTGTTAACAAGGGACTCATGCAAGCCCACTCCAGTGAATAGATGTGAGGAATAGTCCTCCAGCCTTTCAAAACAAATTATTTCGAATGCTCATGCTCATTACACTTTTATATCTCAGCTACAGCATCACATGTGGCTTGCAGGCTCCCAGAACCGCTTTATTTCTGTCCAAGTCACCAGAGAATCTAGTGGAATCCTGCAGATTTATTTGGTCATTCTTCCGGAAGACTTACCTTTAGCTCTGTGAGAAGGAGAACTGCTAAGCCAGATGCTGTGGATTCATATTAATGATTGGTTTTATTTCTCCTTTTCATAAAAAGGAATAAAATTGTTATAAACATACATATGATATAGATCCCACCCTCAGAATGTAATAGCAGGCCCAGGCAAAAACAAATGTTGACACAAAATGGATGTTTTACTCTCCCATTTCCTGATCACCTCTGTCCACACAAAGGTGGGGATTTTCACAAACGCTTGAATGACACAGGAGCAGAAGTCTCTTTGAAAATCTATAAGACTTGTGCTCCTAAGTTATTTGGGTTTTTCTGAAAATCGTTCTGTAACTAAGGGACTTAGGAGCACAAGTTCAATTGAAATCTGTGGAAGTTAGGTTCCTAATTTCCTTAGTTGCTTTCAAAACCCATCTTTTTTACTTACTCTATTACAGTAGTACCTGGAGGTCCCTTCAGGGATGAATGCCCCATGCTGCTAGTCCCCCTCTTCCCTCCCAATTCTGCATTGTTCACAACACAGTATCCAAGATTTCTCTTTAATCACATTTATGGGTATTTCCCACCATACCCACTCCTGGTTACTTCATTCTTTCCCTCCCACCCCCTAGTCATATGGCAGGATATATATTGACTTAGGCCCCAGTCGTTCAAAGAGTTGTGAATATACTTAATTTTAATGCATGTGAGTGGTCCCACTGACTTCATATCTATAAGTGTTTTTACAGGATTGTTGTCTTGAACAGCTCAGTTTTGTGGTAAATATTTGAGTGTCTTTTTACTGGAAAATGAATCATAAGAGTATCTCCTGCTGTCTGCTTTTGTGCCATTGAAGTGAGTAGGGAGTTCTAATTAACATTCAATAGTGTTCCATGGCCATAATTATTACCTTGAGTATCAACAACCTGAACAATGTAAATGCTGAAAAATATTCTAAAATTACTTGGCCAAATTAGATCTTACATGCATCCTCTTTGTGGCCATTTTCCACATTTGTGGGTGATCAAATTCTACTGGCCAGTGTGTTTGCAAAATGTGAATTTCAAATTCACATGAGTGAATATTTCTATTTCAAATTTGCATGCATCCATACTCATGCAGTGGGATTACCAAAACAACACTATGTGATTTATGTATCCCATTAAAATTTAACAGCATAGTACCATTCAGGATCTGTCCATAAATTTACAGAATTGAGAGAGTTTCCAAAAACTTTCACAGTATGTTTTTTGAACAGTGAACTCATTTTAGAAAAGAGCAGTTTGATCATGGATAGGATTTGATAGCTGCTTTCAACTACCTGAAAGGGGGTTCCAAAGAGGATGGATCTAGACTGTTCTCAGTGGTAGCAGATGACAGAACAAGGAGTAATGGTCTCAAGTTGCAGTGGGAGAGGTTTAGGTTGGATATTAGGAAAAGCTTTTTCACTGGGGGGGGGTGAAGCACTGGAATGGGTTACCTAGGGAGGTGGTGGAATCTCCTTCCTTAGAGGTTTTTAAGGTCAGGCTTGACAAAGCCCTGGGTGGGATGATTTAGTTGGTGTTGGTCCTGCTTTGAACAGGGGGTTGGTCTAGATGACCTCCTGAGGTCCCTTCCAACACTGATATTTTGATTCTGTGATTCATTTCAACATTGTAAACTTATATAAAAAAACCTGCTTATTGTAAATTAACATGTTACTAGTTGTACTTATCGGCAGAGTGAGTGATGTCTTAAGATATTTTTAGTGTAAGAACCATGAAGCAAAACTAATCAGTTCTGACATCTAACACGTGAATAAGAGTTTCATGGTAAGATGTATCGTAACCATGTGTATTAATTTATTATAAATCACTAGGGGCTTTGTATGCTTAGGATCAGGTACAGCTGGCAAATTAAAGTGGTTTCATTTGAGAAGAGTTATTGAATGTACTTAAAGCAATACTGAAAAGTGGAAAATTCTGTGAATTTGACATACTTTAGCAATATTGAAATTCTGGAGAATTTTATTTTTTTAATGTTGTGTTTGAATGTTATGGAATGAATGTGGCTGGCTGGTTCACAAATATTATCCACCACTGAAGAGTATGGCTATCATGTATTTGGAAAAACCTTCCTTTTAGGCATAATTTTGCTTAAACCACATTTTCTATATTTCTCTAAGACTGATGTTCTCCCTGCCTCGTAACACAAAAACAAGGAGACATTCATTGAAATGAACAGGTGTGAAATTCAAAACAATAAAATAATATATGTTTTCACAAAATGTGTGATTAAAAAGTAAAACTCATAACCACAAGAAGTCCTTGAGGCCAAGAGTTTAACAATATTCCAAAAGGATCAGGAATATCCAGAGTTATAATTACTGACAACAGATTTTAAGAAGGATATTAAACTATGTGCTTTGGGGCTCAAAACACTCTCTAAGTATTCCAGATCACGATCTGACCTGGGTGGAGGGGCAGATTATCTCACATCTCTATATTAGATCTGAAACATCTATTACTGGCTCCTATCAGAGACAGGATACAGGACTGGAAAGACCTTGAGTCTGATCCAAAATGGCCATTTCTAGATTCCTGTGATGTAACACTGGTGGGAAACACCTTAAAGAACTTGCTTTCTCTATAACATCCTTAACTACCACAAGCATGTATCCACAGATTAAGTTCATCTGCTGCCTTGGGATCCTTTTGAGCTCTTGAAAGCTACTGAATGTTCAAATAGCCATAGTGGCAAAAAAATGCCCATTGTCATCTATAAACTGTCCCATCCTATTGGCTATAGACCTGGCTTTGGTGCTTCACATATGCATGATTTCCAAGCGTGATAAGTGCAACACATATCTCGCAGTGAAACAATGCATCCTGAAAAAGTTCCAAGTAGAACTAATCAAGCACCAACCCCAAAACAGTCGTCCTCAAGCTGCAGTGGCTGCTGGAATGGGCTGAGGTGCAGAGATGCCTGAGGTACCCTAAGCAACTCCTAGAAATCATGCACACACACAAGAACGCCCTGGGATTCCTAGCAACCACATGCATGAGGATGCTGTAAACTACAACATACCTTCACATTGGACCCATAGGGATCAGTCATGGTCCTGTTGTGTCCACCCTGTGCTCCCTACATTGTCTATAAAGTGGCAGATTGATGGAGCTAAAATTGCCCTGCAGTCTCTGATCCAGACCCAGCTCCAGGCACCAGCGCAGCAAGCAGGTGCTTGGGGCGGCCAACAGAAAGGGGCGGCACAACCAGCTCTTCAGCGGCGGGTCCCTCAGTCCCTCTCGGAGGGAAGAACTTGCCGCCGAAGAATGAAGTGGCAGCAGTAGAGCTGCTGCCAAAGTGCCACCGATCGCGGCTTTTTTTTCCCCCCCGCTGCTTGGGGTGGCAAAAACGCTGGAGCCAGCCCTGCTCTGATCTATTCATTAAGTTGTGCTAGAATCCAAATGTGTATGCAGATGATGTTATAAAACAATATATCACTTGTCCTATGTACATCTCTGTGCTGGAGGCTGCATGGATTACTCTGTTGGCTGGATAGGTCAGAAGCATAGAGCTGGTCTTTTCTTGGTCTAGTAGACAGAGTGTTGGACTAGAAGTCAGTAGACGTGTTTATCCATCATGGTTCTGCCATTGATTTGCTATTAATCATGTTTATTACAGTAGTACCTAAGGACAAAACAAGAATGGGGCTCCGCTAGGCACAGGACAAACAGAGTAGTAGCTGGTCTTGTTGTATTAAATCTGATGGAATATATGGGCCAAAAGTGTTAGCATTACCCAGTTACTGTTCAATATTAAACAGTGTTAAACAAGGTTTGGGGTTTGGTATAGACCTCAGTCTGCTTAGTTCCATGGCAAACAAACCGTTAAAAATCCTTTTAACCTTTTTATTAAAGATGAAGAGAAAGAAACACAGCTAAAGCATTTGAAATGTAAAGTATTAAGTAAGGCTTTCATTTTAACACTTCTTGTTGTCCATCCCTTTAGCTGGAGAGAGTTTTTAGAAGGAAAAAACCCCTTGCTTGACAGGCTTAAATAGGATCAAAAATGGTAGTAACTGTCCTTTTGAATAAAAGAGAAGAAGTTGGTTGAGCTGGGCTGGAGCTGTTTTTGCTGCTGCTGGTAAAGTCTGATCCTGTTTCATCTCAGGTGGTGTTTAGAATTCAACTGATGCTAGTAGGGGTGGCGATGTCATCTGGCTCCCTCTCTCTGGCCCAGTCAGGTCAGGACATCTCTCAGGATGAGGATGACAAGGCCCAGGGTCCCAGGAAATAGTGGGGACGGCAGCCATGGTGGTGAAGCTTGCTCCATAAGCCTCCATCTGTTCTTTATTCTCCCCCCAAATGTCACTTTCTTTAAGGACCCACAAAGGGAGTGATGGGCGAAAGAGCCCGTCCCCTTATTATTTGTCCACCAATTAGGTGTGGTATCTGACGCACCAATATTGGTTCATTAATTCCAGTTCCACATATTCTGTTTTTACCAAGCATGATTTCAACACAGTCCTTGAATTATATCAATGTGGCCCTTTTCTATAGACTAATTAAGTTTTCCTGTCTCCCTTTCATACCTTTTCTCATCAACTTTTATTATTATAGAGGTTATTGTGACATTTTATGAACTTTTTTTTTTACAGTTGAGCTCACAACTAGGGTAAATTTGTAGTCCCAATTATTACAAAAATCACTGCCCCAGAAGAGCTTACAATTTCAGTGGATAAGACAGACGGGGTAGGGGAAGGAGTGTAACACACAGAGTAACAACGTGATGGCAGCGAGTGTCATGTTAGTTCCATTTTTTTTAATTTATTGTGGGGGAGTTAGGAAGGGGTAAGCTAAAGGGAAAGAAAAGGGCAGGAATAGGGTGCATTGACGGGAAGAGTCTTAAGAGGATGGGATGGGGAGGAGAGGGTGAATTGAGCAAGTGTAGACAAGCTGAGGTGAAATGACTGTGTGGAAAAGGGAGGGAGGAAGCAGTCAATCAGCACAGAGCAGAGGCAGTCTAGTCAAAACTGTGACTTTGGGCAAGTGACAAGTCCCTGTGCTTCTGTTTCACTTCCCACCCTCTGCCTGTCTTGTATATAAAGACTTGTAAGCTCTTCAAGGGAAGAGACTGTCTCTTACTCTGTTTCATAATGGGGCCCCAATCTATGCACTACTAGTATGTAAATAATAAACATTAATAGCTTTCTATGTGGGGTAAACAGAAGTCTTGGTAGTGGGTAAAGTTAATAAGAATGACCACTCCTCATCAGCACGATTCCTAAAGCCAAAGAAGGAGTGAAAGAAATTTAGCTCAGATGACACCTGTTCAATCTTATCCGGTGCATGGAGGGAGAGGCTCAGTTACTGAGTTGGAGTATAGGCTACAGGGCCTGTCCTCTTTGGTTCTAGTCCAGCCCCATGTCAGAAGGACCATTTGGCTTGAGACATTGGGGGGGGGGGTGGTTTCAGGGAAATGAAATTATGGGTCCTGGTTCTAATGAATTCTTCAACCACAAGTTATTGGTACTGATGTCAAAATTGCTACAGTCTGTGTTAGGCAAGATGTCAGAGCAGATCATTACAATGGTCCTTTCCAAGCTTAAAATCTAATAATCTATTACATTTTTTCACTTTAAATTTAACTCACTTCCTCTATACAAAAGCATGAGCTGCTACAAGTGGTTTTGTATAAATTACCCTTCGCTGTCCCTTTGACTTACTGGTGCTGGAATGTCTGCATATTTGGTACCTACAATAAAAATTAACCAGCAAAGGCTTCTCACTCCTGGGAAGGGAGAAGAGAGGAAATAATAGGTTGCGACGAAGAAGATCAATGCAAGTAGTAATTCATTTTCAAATTTGCTTTAATTAACACTGGAAAAGCACCCACTTCTTTTGAATCCAGACAAATGAAAATTTATGCACAAGTGATATTTGGCCCAGAAAATTAACAAATGAGGGAAAGGGGGTGGGGAGAGAAATCGCAGGAATAGAATGGATTACATGGAGGCAGCAAACGATAGAGAATCCAGCCACAGAAAGCCTTGGAACGTTTAAAAAAGACTAATAGATGACAAAGGAAGTTCAGTGCAGATAAGAATAGCCTAATGATGACTCTCACAGCTCTTTTTGCATCATAAAAGCAAAACAGTCAAGAAGGCATAGCTTGTGTCCACTAATGAATGATGAGGCTAGA
Source organism: Malaclemys terrapin pileata (assembly GCF_027887155.1). NCBI lineage: Eukaryota > Metazoa > Chordata > Testudines > Emydidae > Malaclemys > Malaclemys terrapin. The sequence continues at coordinate 334,450,913 of NC_071505.1, forward strand.
AAGACAGAAGACAAATCTCTGTGCATTTGATCCACACAGTTCCCATACAGCTGTGTGGATTACAAAATCAGAAGTGTGACAAAGTAGGAATCCAAGAAAGTAAGAAACAAATTGAATATATGAAAAAATATTACACTGAAACTTTGGTAGCACGTTAGCTTCTGGGAATACTTAATTATGGACTATCAGGACAAACTCAAGAGTCGTCACAAAGGAATAATACTTTATTTTTGGAGTACTTGTGGCACCTTAGAGACTAACTAATTTCTTTGAGCATAAGCTTTCGTGGGCTACCGCCCACTTCATCGGATGCATAGAATGGAACATACAAAGAAGATATTTATACATACAGAGCACATGAAAAGGTGGGAGTAGCCATACCAACTGTAAGAAGCCAATCAATTGAGATGAGCTATCATCAGCAGGAGAGAGGAAAAAACCTTTGAAGTGATAATCGAGATGACCCATAGAAGATTTGAGGCTATTTTAACATTTTTATTTCCTCATGTTAAAATAGCCTCACACCTTACAGTTGGTATGGCTACTCCCACCTTTTCATGTTCTCTGTATGTATAAATATCTTTTCTGTGTGTTCCAGTCTATGCATCCGATGAAGTGGGCTGTAGCCCACGAAAGCTTATGCTCAAAGAAATGTATTAGTCTCTAAGGTGCCACAAGTACTCTTGTTCTTTTTGCAGATACAGACAACCCGGCTGTTACTCTGAAACCTGTCAGTACTTTATTTTTATACAGCATCTTTCATCCATATGTAATGACTTACCTGGGCCATCATTAGGGACTGAACCCGGACCTCCAGAGATACCCCTTCAGCTTCAACTAAAAGATGGATTATGTTTAAATTAGTGGACAGACTTCCACAGACTTCATTGAGTTTTGGATCAGACTCTCTCTCTGTGCCCTAGCTGGCAGCAATAGGAAACTTGCATTATCTGTGATTAAGCACAGCACAGGGACTCAGAACAGACACCGGGGCAGTGGGTTGCAGTGATCTCAAAACTTTGCAAAGATTAGTTATGGGTCACAAGCCCCCTGGGAAGCATGGGGAAGTAGTATTATATTGACTTTACAGGTGGGAAATTTTAAGTGTCTTAGGGCAGGTCTACACTATGGGGCTTAGTCGGCCTAAGTTGCACAACTCCAGCTACATGAATAACGTAGCTGGAGTCGACGTAACTTAGGTCAACCTTTTGCAGTGTCTACACTTACCTTATGCTTCTCGTTCTGGTGGAGTTGATGGGAGAGCGATCTGCAGTCAATTGATCAGGTCTTCACTAGACCCACTAAATCGTCCGTCCCCCCCCCCCCCCGGTGGATCAATCACCTCAGAATCATGCCCTGGTAAGTGTAGATATGCCCTCAGTGTATTGCCCAAGGTCACATATTAAATGATGGATCCAAGAATAGAATTCAGGACTGACCCTCTCCCCCCACCCCCCGTCTCTGTGCTAACCACAAAGATAGTCACTTATTGTTATATGACCTGTATGTGTTGCGGATAGGAAGTGGAATATTTTCCTTTGTTTTTCCTTTGAATTACATTTAGTATCTTATCTATTGCTGTGGGATGAAGGCAACAAAAGGGAAAAGCATGTAACAGATCAATAACCAATATACTAGGCCAGCTGTTGACCCTGCTGCTCCATATAGGAGTGATTCCTGGACATTGTTGTGTGTCCCAGCCAATCTTTGCACAAGTGGTGCCGTAAGCAAATCCTGGGGCAAAAATTATTTCTTAAAGCTGGATTAAAAAATTGTGAGGTTCACATTCTAACCCTAATGGCATTGATATTCCAACCACCACTGGGTCAGCCATCTTAAATAATAACATCCTCTTACATTTAGGATCCCAGTGCAGCTTTACGACGTCTCTGTGTGCGTACATACTATACATGTATGTGTGGTATATACATCTGTTAATGCTTCACCCAGCCATGAAACACAGCCAGTTTTGGTCAATTGTTTAATAGAGCACAGCAGCATTGTGCAATAGTTTAGGATGGAAAGTGAAGGATAAAACCATATGCAATTGACACTGCTGGGAGAACTTTAGGTAGGCTGAATGTAATTAGAATTTGTATAGCATCCAAGGAAAACAACCCTATTCTTGGTAAAAGTATACTGGGATTTTTGTCAACCCAGTGACTCTGGAGGAATCGTCCATTGGAGGTTTGGAATATCTTGATGGTTTTTAGACCTAAGACTTTTTTTTTTGCAAAAGAAATTGCAGAATGCAGGGCCATAAGTCTTACTTCTGGAATCTGAGAAATAATAAACACTGGAACTATTACAGCCCTAATGGAACATTTTCCAATTAGGAGCTAAAGCTATTAATCCTGCAATCGGAGTCATCACCATGCTGTTGTGGTTCTGTACCTCTATGAAATCTGAACTACAGTGATAGCCTGTATTCATTTGCAAAGTTGTCTCTCCACTGTGAGCTCTGATCGACCAGATGCTATGGGAAGAAAGCAAGATGATTACACCTCTATTAATATGTCATTGATTTATCTGCTTGCTGAAAGTTATCGGAAGAGATAGGGACGCTTCCTTCCTGGAAGGGGGGCCCATATGACAAGCCAATATAAACAGAATTATTTATGTGATGTTTGTTTATGGTGCCATCAGTTTGGGGTATCATAGACGTGATTATGCTGAATGGTAGCACTTTTCACTGCAATTGATGTTTACTGCTCCCAAGAAGAGAAACTTCTGTGGCAAAGATGCAGATTAATCAGGAAGTCCTCCAGATCAGTAAAGCTGAGAAGATGCTTCTCTTATGTTATCAACACTATGAGAGTCAAAAATTCCACACAGAAGGAGAGCATTTTAAATCCGTTATTATTAATTATTAATATTGCATTATCTTTTTTCTTACAGGCTGATTGGATGGAAAATCCAACTCTTTTACGAATCACAAAAAGTATCACCTGTTGGAATTACACACTGACCAAATAGCTTTTATTTGAATACAATTTGGAAATGGCTCAACTAATCACTGTTTGTTAATTGCATTTTGGAGAGGGGGAAAAGAGAAATTGGAATGAAGTGATTGGTTTTCATTAAAGCTGTGCCAACAGTAGAATGCATAATGCATGCTGTTGTACTTGTTGATTGGACCATCCTAAAGGCCAAGAGGCCTTTTTTCTTTTCTTTTTTGCCCAGACCAGTAATTAAATCTGCTGCCTTATTTTAAAAAAACACAGTACTATTATTTTACTGCATTCAGCTTATCTCCTGTTGCATCAGAGATTTTAGGCAAGCATTGTCCCCCTTCAGTTCTCTCACACATACATTCAAGCACACAAACTTCTCCATGGAGTAAAAACAAACTTCACCTCGGCCAAACGATGTTAGGGCAAGATTGGGACTGGTGCTCTCCGAATGAGGGCCGCAGGGAGCGAGTACAAGGAGTCTTTTCCACCCCACTCCCTCTTAACTCTGCTCAGAGGGGAGTTACCGTGTGGCTGGGGAGAAGAGCTGCCATTTTATGTCAGCACTGCCAGTGGTGAGAGCATCCCCAAAAGGGACAGGAGAGGTTGGGATGCAGGTAGGGTCATCGCCCTGGAGAGTGGGTGGACATCTTCTGACAGAACATTTTCCCACCAGAAAAATCAGATTCATCCAAAGCGAAAAGTTCTGTGGGAGCATGTTTTCCACTCTCTTGACAGAATCGAGGCAGGTTTCCTGTCAGCTCACCACCCACCTGCTTGCTTCTCTGGCTCCGTGGCAGCTTGCCATGAAGCCAGGGCTCCTGGGTCTTCCAGTCTCCTGGGAAGCATGGGAGCCCAGGGAACATGTTTTGTTCTGGAAAGACCAAAACATTCCCACTGGAAGAATGTTTCACGTGTTGCGAAACAAAATGTTGTGGCATTTAAATTCTGCAGCAGTTTTTGAGGCTTTGGGGGTTTTGCCTCAATTGGGGATGATTTTTTTCCCCCAGAATCTCAAAAATTTCCATGGAAGTGAAATTCTGTTTCCTGGCCGGTTCTACAGCACAACCGGCTGCACTCTCAGGGGCTCTTCCAGCCTGCACCTGTTTAAAGTGTGCTAGAGCTGCTGCAGCAGCATTCTACCTTGACCCCGTGGGAGCCCCAAGAAGAATTCTGACTGAGGCAATTGAGTTCCCCCTGGGCTACAACTTTAGCAAGGTACCTACACAGAGGGGGAAAGTAGCCTTTTGGTTAAGGCACTGGCCTGGGACTCTGGAAATCTGGGTTCAATACCTAGCTCTGTCAAAATCTTCTTGTGTGGCCATGGAGCAGTCACGTAATCTCTCTGTGCCTCCATTCTCCATCTGTAAAATATTTCCTTTGCCTCATTTATTTAGATTGTAAGTTCTTTGGGGTAGACACTGTCTCGTACAGCACCTAGCACAATGGGGGCACTAATTTGGGATTAGAACCTCTAGAGTCTACCATAATACAAATAGGTTTCAGAGTAGCAGCCGTGTTAGTCTGTATTCTTTTATTCCACTCTATATGCATCCGAAGAAGTGGTCTGTAGTCCACGAAAGCTTATGCTCTAATACATTTGTTAGTCTCTAAGGTGCCACAAGTACTCCTGTTCTTTTTGCATAATACAAATAGTAACAACAATAATAATAATATAATAAATACAGATACACAATGAAGGACTGTGTATAACATACAGATTAGCCTTTAGTATTTGTGTCTGCATAAAGAATTACCAATTCAGTCTGTTACAACACAACTTTCACCTGCAGAAAAGGATTCTCTATAGATTTTTTCTTAGATTCCTCACTTTCCCTTAGGAAGGATCAATTCTCCTTTTCTGTATGTTGCTGCTGCTTCCCTCTAGTTTTCAGTTTGATGCCACTTGGTTCAGCCAGAATATGGCACTCCACAACCAGACCTGCACTTCTGATTAGTTTTCTCAAAGAGGACATAGTGAAGAGAGATGGCAGGTTCTATTGATTTGCTTTTAAGAAATGGCTTTTAGTGTTCTTTCTCAACCAGAACTAGGGTCTGTGTTTTCTTATAGGCACAAGCAGCAGTGTTCAAGGCTCTTCTCTGCATCACGATCAATAGTAAAAACAAGTAATGAATTCAGTTAATGTTACTACAGTTTTCTGCATGTACTCTTCAACCTGCATATGATGTAGGTATTGAGGGACATACCTGACTCTTTCATGCCATCTGTAGAACAGACTGGCCAAAACAGCTGGAGAGGGGAACATTTATTATCTTACAAAAGAGACAGATCAAAATAACATTGCACCAGCATGGGTTGTTCAGAGGGAAATTGCTATGTACAACACATGTCCACAATTTACCAGAGACTGAAAAGTGTGTTTTAAATATACTTGGCTACTCTATGATTAATGAGCCTGGGGAGCAGTCAAGGGTGCTACACCCCCCCCCCCAGCATATAGACTGGGAGACAGAGTGCCTTTGTTTGCATGAGCTGCTCAGATCTGACGTAGCAAATACTGTTACAGAAGTGTTAACTAGGCAATAGATAAGATGCCAGTAGAGGGTACTCAACAATGTGTAGCATAGTTCCTGGGTCGACCAATAAAATTTCTTGTGCTTTGTGCGTGCCTTCCTTTGTCGGCTCTTTGCAGTGTTGCCGACTCTTATGATTTTTTCACTAGGGATGGGGTTTTGGCTGGGGCTAGAGCCAATCTCATCATGATGTGAGAAGCTCCAGCCCACTAGTGAACGTGATCCTTCTGACTGGCCGCCCGCCTCACTCACTCGCTTCCTGAGACTGCATAGCCAGTCAGAGCTGCTCCTAGAAGACTTCTCTGTGCTCATCTCTTCAGCAACCCAAAGACGTTCCCACAGGAGAAGAGGGAGCTAAAGAGCCCAGCAGCTCAGGGTGGCTCCGCTCCCTCCTCCACCTTCCCCTCCTGTGAGCAATAGGAACGGGACGGTACTTCTGCTTCTCCACTCTGCATCACATGCCTGGGAAAGGGCAGAGAGGGGTGATGAATCTCTAGAGCGGCTCTCCTGCCTGGAAGGGAGAAGGGGACCCCACTATCCCTTGCCTAGGCTTGGCTAAAGAGCTGTAGGAGGAGCAGAGGGGAGGTTTGGGGGCTGAACTGCTGGGAGTTGGGGGTAGAACTGCTGGAGGTGCTAGACAGGAAAATGTGGGTGGGGGGAGAACTTCTGCAACGGGCCAGAATCCCCTTACCTGTGGGAGAGTGGGCAATGCCCATTGTCACACACACACACACTGAGGATGGGCAGGGGGAGTTCAGAAATCAAAATACAGACTGAAAAAGCACAAAGTCATCTTTTTTTTTAAATAAATCATGCTTTGGGGGAGCCAATGTCATGCTTATCGGGGGTCTGATTCAGGATTTTTGATCTCTTGTTGGCAATACTGTACAACATCCTCTCTTAATAAGTGCCATTCCCTTTAGAAGGGTGCAGTGAGCACTCCCGTTAGAGCCAGCCCCTGACTGCTAGCTAATGCACCCCCTTAGTGTTTCTAGAACGACTGGTGGCACTATCCCATCACACTTCTGCAGTCAGCTATTGAAAAACTTTAGGAATTTGACTGCCCTCCTGCACAGACAGGGAGCTAGAGCACCTTCCAGCCTTCTTCTTTATCCCCCACATGCCAACTCAAAGCACACATTTGCATACTCACACAATAGGCCATGTATCTTGGCACCTAGATACTGTGGTAGGGGCACTAGAAATTTGTAAGTAGATAAAATGAGGCCCATGTCTGGGTAAGCAGAGTCCCAAAATCTCGAACCAATCGGCTGCTCTGGGGACTTCCAGACATAACTGAAATAATAGAGATTTTCTGTAACAGTTAAAGACTGGTTACACATGACTACAAATACCACATTATTAAATTAAATATTGGCTGGACAATTGTAATTTAAATTATAATCTTCCATGCAATCAGGAGGTAAAATAAAGTGTGTCTCCATGTGTCCGCCTCACAATCTGCTTCTTTCATGTCCTTTAGATACCGCAATCACTCTTTACAGACAAGAGGAGATTTACTTTTCTGCAGTGGATACCTATGAGGAGACTGGGATAAAAGAGCAGTAGCAAAGGGACTAGTGATTAGCGGTGTCCAACTTTAGATACTTTAAAGGGGCATAGTTTTCCTTGGGCAAGTGCTCAGCTCTATCTGAAAATCAGGCTTCTTTTAGCTGTCTCAGGTTGGGTATCCTAAATCACAAGCTTCTGCCACATAGTAGGAAGCATGAGAATTCTGTAACTGACCCATGAAATCCTAATGAACCATTGCTACAGGGTTCCAGAGGCAGTGAGAGGGTTTTGTCTTTCCATCAGAATTAAATGATAGTGGGAAATCATACATTGTAGATCTCCTGGCAGATGTCACCCTACCATAAACCAGGTTTTCTTGGCATTATTTTACATGGCACATAAGGAAAGATACTTGCTATCTGTCAAACTAACAGCTGGCTGTTGTTGGAACGTTTCTGTGTGTGCTTATTTTCACTAGGGTGTTGCTGACATATCGGTGTCACTGCACTGTAGAAAGGATGCCAAGAACGCTATTAGGACCTAAAAATAAATATATTAATTAGGGCCATCAAGCCATTAAAAAAATTAATCACGATTAATCACGTGATTAAAAGAATGAAACATGATTAATTGCTCTGTTAAACAATAGAATACCATTTATTTAAATATTTTGGATGTTTTCAACATTTTCAAATATATTGATTTCAATTACAACATCGAATACGTGTACAGTGCTTACTTTATATTTATTTTTGATTACAAGTATTTGCACTGTAAAAAACCACAAAAGAAATAGTATTTTTCAATTCACCTAATACAAGTACTGTAGTGCAAGCTTTTTATCATGAAAGTTGTAGAATTACAAATGTAGAATTATGTACAAAAAAATTCAAAAATAAAACAATGTAAAATTTTAGAGCCTGCAAGTCCACTCAGTCCTACTTTTTGTTCAGCCAATCGCTCAGACAAACAAATGTGTTTACATTTGCAGGAGATAATGCTGCCCGCTTCTTGTTTACAATGGCACCTGAAAGTGAGAACAGGCGTTCTCATGGCACTGTTGTAGCCGGCATCGCAAGATATTTACATGCCAGATGCGCTAAAGATTCATATGTCGCTTCAATTTCCCGACAAAGTGCTTGTATGAAGTGAATTGAAAAATACTATTTCTTTTATCATTTTTACAGTGCAGATATTTGTAATTAAAATATACACGTTGAATTCAGTTACAATACAGAATACAAATATACCTGAAAATGTAGAAAAACATCCAAAATATTTAATACATTTCAATTGTTATTCTATTGTTTAACAATGCGGTTAAAACTGCGATTAATCACGATTAATTTTTTAATCATAATTAAATTTTTTGAGTATCAGAGGGGTAGCCATGTTAGTCTGAATCTGTAAAAAGCAACAGAGGGTCCTGTGGCACCTTTGAGACTATCAGAAGTATTGGGAGCATAAGCTTTCGTGGGTAAGAACCTCACTTCTTCAGATACAAGTAATGGAAATCTCCAGATTGATACCCTCCCACCAACAACACAGGAAGAAGAACTCCACATGGACTCCTCCTGAGGGTCGAAATGATAGTCTGGACCTATACATAGAATGCTTCCGCCGACGTGCACAGGCAGAAATTGTGGAAAAACAACATTGCTTGCCCCATAACCTAAGTCATGCAGAACGCAATGCCACCCACAGCCTCAGAAACCACCCTGACATTATCATCAAAGAGGCTGATAAAGGAGGTGCTGTTGTCATCATGAATGGGTCTGACTACCAGAAGGAGGCTGCCAGACAACTCTCCAATACCAAATTCTACAGGCCACTTTCCTCAGATCCCATTGAGGAATACACTAAGAAACTGCACCATCTACTCAGGACACTCCCTACACTAACACAGGAACAAATCAACATACCCTTAGAGCCCCGACCGGGGTTATTCTATCTACTACCTAAGATCCACAAACCTGGAAATCCTGGACGCCCCATCATCTCAGGCATTGGCACTCTCACTGAAGGACTGTCTGGATATGTGGACTCCCTATTCAGACCCTATGCCACCAGCACTCCCAGCTATCTCCGTGACACCACAGATTTCCTGAGAAAACTACAATGCATTGGTGACCTCCCAGAAAACACCATCCTAGCCACCATGGATGTAGAGGGTCTCTACACAAACATCACACACACAGATGGAATACAAGCTGTCAGGAACAGTATCCCTGATGATGACACAGCACAACTTATTGCTGAGCTCTGTGACTTTATCCTCATGCACAATTATTTCAAATTTGGTGACAATATATACCTCCAGACCAGTGGCACCGCTATGGGCACCCGCATGGCCCCACAATATGGCAACATTTTTATGGCTGACCTGGAACAATGCTTCCTCAGCTCTCGTCCACTCATGCCCCTTCTCTACCTACGCTATATTGATGACATCTTCATCATCTGTACCCATGGGAAGGAGACCCTGGAAGAATTCCACCATGATTTCAACAGCTTCCACCCCACCATCAACCTCAGCCTGGACCAATCTACACGGGAGGTCCACTTCCTAGACACCACCGTACAAATAAACGATGGCCACATTAACACCACCCTATACCGAAAACCCACCAACCGCTACGCCTACCTTCATGCCTCCAGCTTCCACCCCGGTCACACCACACGATCCATCGTCTACAGCCAAGCACTGAGGTACAATCGCATCTGCTCCAACCCCTCAGATAGAGACCAACACCTACAAGATCTTCACCAAGCATTCTCAAAACTACGATACCCACACAAGGAAATAAAGAAACAAATCAACAGAGCCAGATGTGTACCCAGAAGCCTCCTGCTACAAGACAGGCCCAGAAGAGAAATCAACAGAACTCCACTGGCCATCACCTACAGTCCTCAGCTTAAACCTCTCCAACGCATCATCAGTGATCTACAACCCATCCTGGACAATGATCCCTCACTTTCACAGACCTTGGGAGGCAGGCCAATCCTCGCCCACAGACAACCTGCCAACCTTAAGCATATTCTCACCAGCAACCACGCACCACACCATAACAACTCTAACTCAGGAACCAACCCATGCAACAAACCTCGATGCCAACTCTGCCCACATATCTACACCAGCAACACCATCACAGGACCTAACCAGATCAGCTACAACATCACCGGCTCATTCACCTGCACGTCCACCAATGTTATATATGCCATCATATGCCAGCAATGCCCCTCTGCTATGTACATTGGCCAAACTGGACAGTCACTACGCAAGAGGATAAATGGACACAAGTCAGATATCAGGAATGGCAATATACAAAAACCTGTAGGAGAACACTTCAACCTCCCTGGCCACACAATAGCAGATGTAAAGGTAGCCATCTTACAGCAAAAAAACTTCAGGACCAGACTCCAAAGAGAAACTGCTGAGCTCCAGTTCATTTGCAAATTTGACACCATCAGATCAGGATTAAACAAAGACTGTGAATGGCTATCCAACTACAGAAGCAGTTTCTCCTCCCTTGGTGTTCACACCTCAACTGCTAGCAGAGCACCTCACCCTCCCTGATTGAACTAACCTCGTTATCTCCATACTAATTTATACCTGCCTCTGGAGATTTCCATTACTTGCATCTGAAGAAGTGAGGTTCTTACCCATGAAAGCCTATGCTCCCAATACTTCTGTTAGTCTCAAAGGTGCCACAGGTCCCTCTGTTGCTTTTTATAAATTTTTTTAGTTAATTTCGTGAGTTAACTGTGATTAATCGACAGCCCTAATATTAATCCTTTGTCCTTGCTCAGCATCTTTATATTTTAAAACGTGGGACGCAAGAGGTAGCTGATGTCACCATTTGGAAGCAGGCCTGTAGCAGCATCCTAGGACCAGGTCTCCCCACTCTACCCCACTGCTGTAATAAGGGGCAGAGAGCTCTGTGACGTTCCCCTGCTGTGTTTCCTCTTAAGGGGTGGGGGAGTGGCTTACAAACCCCAGGGATGCACAGAGCCATCCCACAAAGGCCCTGTACAGCCCTGTCCTGGCTTCTTAGCAGCATGGATCCAGGAATTCCCCTTGCTGCAGCTGCCCCCAGGAGCCTCTCTCGGGGGAAAGTCAATAGTCTTTCCTCTGGCTACTGTGCCGAGTACCAAGCAGAAGGCCTGGCCTGTGGCTGCCAACCCCACTTCTCACATGCCAAAACCTGCAGCTGCAGAGAGCCCCCCCTGTGAGCTCTTAAGCGTGCCATGAATTAAGAGCATATTCATGGAGCAATAGACTATAAAGCTAGAAGGGACCAATGTGACTGTCTAGTCTGATCTCCTGTATAACACAGGCCATAGAGCTTGTAGTAAATACATGAAGCAATAGCTGCAATGACTGTCCTGCAAGGAATCAATCCATGGGCTGAAATATGGTCACAAACTATTCAAATAATTTTGAATAAACAAATCCTTATAAAAACAGCAAAGTCTGTCTGTGGATAAGTCGCAAACAGATGGGCGACAACTGTAAAATTGTTTGTTGCTAATAGTTCACCCAGAGCTTCAGTGTTGGAACATTTATGTCAGGATTTTTTTAAAGTTATCATTGCAATAGTTGAATGCCTTTCCTTATGTCACAGAATTCTCCCCCCCACCCCAGTCTTTTCTGACTCCATGTCCCTTTTTTCCCCATGCAGATTGTGAAAAACTTCCTAGCAAGTTATGGTGATGAAGCTCTCCTTTCCCTACTCTGCTCTAATTCTTATCCATCTCTCATCGCCATAGTATCTAAGCATCTTCGAAGAGTGTATTAAGTGATGTGGCAAGCATCTGTCATGTGGTCTCTTTCCTCTTCTCAGTTGCAGAATTCATCACGTTCAATCTTCAACTGGTATAAATCTGTATTGTTCCATGGACCTATACCAGTTTACACCAGATGAAAATATGTCCCTTAAATTTTAATGATGAAAAGTCCTTTTCTGAAACAAATTTGAAAAATCTCCTCCTTGGGCTCTTTATTTTATTGTAGAACAAAAGCCTTGAAATAGCTGTTTGCAGCTCTCCTTCAAATGCTAAGTGGCTCTTTTGCATTTCTTCCTAGGCACAAAAAACCCCTTTAGAACTAAAATAAATAGATGAACAAGAAAGGATGAGTGGTCTTGAATGATTCAATATGCTGTGAAAAGCTATGAATTATGGAGGAGCAGAATGAAATGATTAGTAGGAGCCAAAAAGATGACTCCCACCTTTACTGTCAAAACTAAATGTACCCATTTATAATCTGAGATTACCCTTGATTTTTTGTTATGATTGTTATTCTCATACAATGGGTCTGTGAACATGCATGCAGTTCTCGTGCATGAGCATTCATCCCCCTCCCCACAGATTTTCCCACACACTTATGAGCTGGTTTTAATGTCGCTATAATTCCACAGACCTCAATACTCTGTCAACTTCCTTGAGTTACCTCTGATTTGCATTGGTGTGAGTGAGATCAGAATCAGATCCCCCTATCACAGCACCATTCTTCTAAATGGGGACGTTCAAATACAAGCTTCTTTCAAGCTTAATCAATGCCATTCAGTCATCTTTGAATGGCATCCTGTGAAGCAACACTGCCTTCTTCAAGCAGCAAAGTGTACGGCAAATCCAAGGGATCTGAGACTGGGACTGGAAACTGAACCTAAGGCAGTGAACTAGGGGTGCATTTCCCATACTCATGCTATCTCTCATTGAGCTAGCCTGCTAAAAACAGTAGTGTAGCCATGGTAGCGCGGGGCAGTGGCAGCCCAGCCTAGCTGCTCCAAGTGCGGCCCCATGGGGTTCAGGCAAATTTGCACTTAGGGTTGATAGCACATGCAGCCATTGCTGCTGCCTGGGTTACCAGACCTACGCTATTCTTTTTAGCAGGCTAGCTTGACCCAAGCTACTGTAAGTATGTCTACATGATCTAGGAATCACATTCCTCGCTCGTAGCCCAAATTTCCTTTCTATCAATACAAACTGTTCTCAGCAGAGCAGCCGCTGGTGAACATCGTCAGAAACAAAAAAGCACTAGCCCAAACACAACCCAAAACCAAATGTTTGGGGTTAGTTTGAATAAACTACATCCACCTCTTTCCCCTCTACTTGGTCATACGTCCTACCTTCTGTGAGATACCTGCACTGGAGAAAGGAAAGCAGAGCATCATAATTCGTATTTGTGTGGCTGTAGCTCCTAGGAGCTCCAGCCCCACTGCGCTAGGCATTGTATAACAAAAAGATACTTCCTGCCCCCAAAGAGTTTACACTCTAAGTAATGGAGATTTCCATGCTCTAGTACTAATTAAAACAGCCTTGCAGTAACTTTTTGCAACAATATACCCTGATAGTCAAAACAATCTGGCAGTCTTAGTTTGTGGCAGCTGCTGTACTCAGTTCTGACTAGGATGTGAATGGGATAGCTCCAGGGCCAGTTCCAGGCACCAGTCCAGCAAGCACGTGCTTGGGGCAGCCAATACCAAGGAGCGGCACGTCCGGGTCTTTGGCGGCGGCTCCCTCAGTCCCTCTCTGAGTGAAGGACCTGCTGCCAAATTGCCGCCGAAGAGTAGAGCGGCGCGATTGTGCTGCCACGGCTTTTTTTTTTTTTTTTTGCGCGCCGCTTGGTGGCAGAAAACCTGGAGCCGGCCCTCGATAGTTCAGTGGTTTGAGCATTGGCCTCCTAAACCCAGGGTTGTGAGTTCAATCCTTGAGGGGGCCATTTAGGGATCTGGGGCAAAAATCTGTCTGGGGATTGGTCCTGCTTTGGGCAGGGGGTTGTACTAGATGACCTGAGGTCCCTTCCAACCCTGATATTCTATGATTCCTTTGGTATAACAGAGAGTGGTTGGATGGCTACTAGGGCATCTGACCTAAGGAAGCCATAAAATTCAAGACATTTAAAGACTGTAGCTGATCATAGGAGAGAGGAACAAGACCTGTCACTTCCCTGTCACTAATGAAATATCACCAAAGATTTATTGGAGAAGTTTGGGATTGCAGAGAGAGTGTTTGATGTAAAAAAAGGCATAAACTCTAGGGTCCTGTGCTAGTTCTGATAAATAATTTCTTTGGGGCTTGCAGCTTTATTAACATAATTTAAACTGGGATTTATTTATGGTAGCACTACTCAGATTGTCTCAAAGGGACTGCTAATGTGCTGTTCCCTTTGAAAAGCTATTTAGTCTGGAAATGCCTAGAGGGCTGTAAGAAGACTTGAATTGGGGACTGGCAACATGTAACATTGCTTGCCCATGGCTCCAATTCTGGGAATACTTCATTGTGATGTTATTGCTTTGTTCTGACTTAGGCTTTGTATTTAGCCATTGTAGCACAGAAAAAAAAATACAAAATTGCACCATGGGAGGTGGAAATGAATTCCAGTCTAGTTTTTCCTCTTCCCTGTAGGAAGACAACTGCTCATTTGTATAACTATAAAGGACAATTATACCCGTCTCTAATCTGTATAGTTCATGTTGCTTATTTATTATTTTAATTGGCAGCAAATGTTAAGCACTCATATGTACACTGGCAAAAGAATCCCTCACACAGTCAAGTATTTACTGTAGCATGTAGTATTTGGGAATGGCTGCTTATGAGGCGTGGCTCTTCTAAAAAAAAAAAACACAGAAGGTGGATACTGGATGGGGAAGAGAAGGAGCTCCACAGGAACATGGAGAAACCTAGAGAGAGGATGCTACTAAGACCCTGAAATAAAAGTTTTTTCTTGTTTGCGTTTAAACCTGAGTGGTCTTCAAGTTACTGGAATACCATAGGGGTGACGAGGATGTCAGCCCCAAGTGTGCTTCCGTCTACCATGCCCTTCTGAGTCTCCATGACCTCACCTACTCCATTCCTGATGCTACCAGGGGACCCATCCTTGCCATGGACCTGATGGATCACAGAATTTAATGTGTACTCCATGGCAGCTGGCCTGGAAGTGGCACCTGAAGCTTGGCGCCATGCACTCCTACTCCATGCACTAGGTACCGAAGGCTTTCACATTCTTTCCACTCTGGCGGCTGACATATCGTATCAGCAGCACACTCCCACCCAATTCTATGCTTTGAATGCATTAAGTTTCGGCAGCAAGCACAACTCGGTCCATCACTTTGTAACCAACCTCCAGGAGCTAATAGTTATGTGCAGATTTGCACCCCCAGCTGATGGGATGATTTGGAATCAGTTTATGGAGCAGATTTCATTCCCACGTTTGTGGAGAGCCTCCTGATGGAACCAGCTTCCCTGACACTCCCCAGGGCAGTTAATTTGAATTTGCAACTCAAGAGGCTCAGACCCTTTCCCAGACCCTTCTGAGTTCTTCTTTGGGAGGCATCATTCATACCATCCACCACTGCAGCTACCCCAGTACAGCTTATTGACAGAGGTTCAGGTAACTGTGTGGGTGACATAGGGCCCTGCCCCAACAGTCAACGGATGCAGGCGGAGGGTGCCAACATGAGTTCTTGCTACAGCAACTGTGGCCGAGCCCCTCACCATCAGGCGCTCCAGGAGTGTCCAGCCCAGGGAGAAACGTGCTGCTAATTTGGAAAACTTGACCATTTTGCAAAATGGTGTCGTTCTACCCCAGCCAGGAGATGGAAGAAGATTCCGTGCCTGAGGGGATTGACTCAGTGACATGGGCCCGGAAAAGGTTTGAAATCTGCCCCTGCCATTTAGCCAAGGTGGAGATGCCGCTGTTGGACACTGGAGCATGAGTCTCAAACTATACCATATACTGTAGGTATTTTGCCTATTTCGCCTTGTGGCCAGCACAGTCCACACAATCCAGATTTGGCAATGTGAAAATCCCTTTGTGGGGATGATCGATCTTTCCATCACATGTGTGACATATGAGTGTTCCCATTTTATGTGGTCAGTTCTGGGGCCAGTCTTCTCGGGCATTCAATTGGATCTGTTCTGGATAGTGGGCTTTAAAGTATTAAGCTTGCAGAACACAGAAATCCACCTTGTGGAGAATGATTGGAGAGACATACTTCCCGGGGTCTCCTCTGATCTCCACTGTTGCTGTAGCTGTGAGCATTGTCCACGGGTGGATCCACTGGCCAACCCAATTATACAACCATTCTGCAGATCTCCAGTGGCATTAAAGGACGCTGTAGCCATTTCTTGCTTGCTCAAGGAGGACATTATAGAAGTGAGTGACTCCTCTCTGTGGGTGCCAACAAAAAGGGTGGGGGGGAGAGAATAGGCTTATATGTGGACTTGTGCCAACTGAAGAAGTCAGTCATACCTGACTGCTATCCTCTGACTGTGTAATTGGCAGCACAATGTTGTGGTTCAACTATGTTCACTAAATTGGATCTATAGCCAGGAATATCTCTAGATACCATTAACCCCTTACTCACGGAACCTCATGGCTTTTCTCACCTGTACGGGTCTCTTTTGATTTAAAAGGATGCCTTTTTGTCTATCTTCAGACCCTAGCTGCTTCCAAAAAGTAATGGCCTCAG
This sequence comes from Malaclemys terrapin pileata, assembly GCF_027887155.1. Classification (NCBI taxonomy): domain Eukaryota; kingdom Metazoa; phylum Chordata; order Testudines; family Emydidae; genus Malaclemys; species Malaclemys terrapin. The sequence continues at coordinate 334,467,387 of NC_071505.1, forward strand.
TGTTAGCAGGCATTCCTGGGGCAGTCATCTATCTAGATGATATCCTGGTTCATGGATCATCTTGTTCTGACCATAATGGTCAGATAATACTTAGTCCTGCCATGAGTGCAGGGGACTGGACTAGATGACCTCTTGAGATCCCTTCCAGTCCTATGATACTTCTCTACATGCTGTATTAATCTGATATAAGGATTAATTCATCTGACCCTGAACATGGAGAAGTGTGTTTTTCATTGGGATCAACTGGATTTTGTAGTCATTATCTGTCAGCAAGTGGAATCACACCTTTGCAGTCCAGTCTGGATGCCATTGTTCAACTGCCAGACACCACGGAAAAGTCAAAACTATTACCTTCATTTTATGCAAGATTATACTCAGGTAACTCTACCCTTACAGATGCTGTTACACACCAATGCAGTCTGGAACTGGACTCCAGACTGTTCCCAGGCAGTGGGTCAGTTCAAAGAGCATATTACATCAGGTCCCACACTGGCACTCTTTGCCTTACAAGCCCTTCTTTTCTCACATTTTCAGCTGTAGCTCTCAGTACTGAACTCTCCCAGATCCAGCAAGGGGGAAGAACAACCAGTGACATTCACTTCCCGGCCACTGTCCAGGAGCTGAACACAAATACTCAGCAGGGGAGCAGAAGAGACCCTTGCATGCATGTGGGCATGTGAAAGGGGGCATCATTATTTGTATGGCTGCACTTTCACATTATTCATAGATGGGCTGATCACCTACATCATTACAACTTCTCAGTACAGCCCCACCCAGGTAAACACAATCAGGTGGCTTATCACCCATTCCGGGCTTTACCTGACAAATCATCGGTAAGGGGGGTTATGAGCCAGGAGGAGGATAGTAATGCCTTGACTAGGGTGATCAGAAGTCCCGTTATTATTGGGACAGTCCCCATATTCTGGGCTGTGTCTTATATAGGTGCCTATTACCCCCACTCCTGATTTTTCACCCTTGCTATCTGGTCAACCTAGCCCTGAGTGACCTCTCGTCACTCCCAAATCATTGTTAGAGGCACTGCCCCAGGCTGTAGTTTTACAAGAAGTTCTCAGATATGTTTGCCAGGGTTGGCCAAAGACTGCTCCACATAATTTGGAGTCTTATTTTCATGTGACACCTGAATTTTCACCATGGGATGATGATGATGGTCTACTTTGGGGCTCTCAGGTGGTAGTACCAGAGGCCATTCGGACTGAGATGCTGGCCACTGCCCATGAAGGGCACTTTGGAGTGGTATGTCTGAAGCAGAGGTGTCACACAATAAATGGTGGCTAGGAACTGATAGTCAAATTCAAGAGTTGGTCAGAAATTGAGACCCATGAGTGAAAAACTCTATAAGCCAACCACCGTATCTATGATCCCTACTTCGCTGCCTCCTGGGCTGTGGCAGTCCATAAAGCTAGACATATGTGGAAAAATAATCCCTATCCGACAGCATCAGTGATTTCTGTTAGTAGCCCATGAGCTTTTTTCAAATGGCTGGAGATAGCAGCTCAAAGCCTAGGAACACCACGAGTTGTCTGTGATCAGCTGGAGGAGTGGTTCTCTAGGTGGGGTTATCCCTGCACAATAATTACTGATAATAGACCACAGTTTGTTTCTGCTTGTTTCATCCACTTCCTAGCAGATAAAGGGATCCAGGTTGTCTGTACTCCCAGATACCATCCTCAGGATAACAGGGGTAGAGAGAGATTTAATCACACATTGAAAATGTGTCTGCTGTTTCCACAAACTCTTTGCTCAGTATTATAGCATTATTGGGCTGTTCCCCAGAAAGCTAGAGTTCACTCCCTGGCTTTGCTGATGCTGGGGTGAGAGTTGTGCTTATAATTAGATTAGTCCCTTTCTTAAGGATCCCAGGAATATAGGTCCATGAGAGGTTCACAACTACATACAGAAGTATCAGGCATACTCCAAAGGTTACACCAATGACAAACAGGGGGCTAGGATGAAGATGCTGTCAGTGAGGCAATGGGAATGTCTACACAGACCACACAAGGGGTTCAAATTTGGATCATGGCTTTCAATTCCAATACAGGCCACACAACATCTAGGAGTGGTAACATGAATTGCACAGTGGGTCCTACTGTCATATCAGTAATTTAGTCCAGGTACAGGATTCCATAAAAGGTGAAATGTATCTAGAAATACCCACTGCACCATCAGCAGCTGAAGGGGTACTGCCTGCCCCGACAGAAGTTTAGCCTGTTCTGTTAGAGGATCCATTTGCTTCTAATCCCGCAACTGCTGGTGTCCCAGGGGTGAAGTATAGACCTTTAAGCTCCTGTGGGCCTCTTAGTTGGCAGAAGGACTTTATAGTGAAACATCTGAAGGAATTACTGGAATTTTGAAGGTTTAAATTGTATAATTTTTTTAAAAAGTGTTTGGAGGGAGACAATGTAGTATGCAGGAATGGCCACTTATGGGGCATGGCTCCTTTAAGAAACCAGGAAACAGAGCTTGAAAGGGGAAGAGGAGGAGCCCTTGGACATTGTGGAGAAATCTAGAGAAGGGGTGGTCATAAAACTCCTTGAATAAAAGTTTTTATTTGCATTTAAACCTGAATAGTTTTCAGGTTATTGGAATTCTACATAGTTCAGCATTTATTTGGGACAAATGATAGTGTAATGCTTTTTATGATGTGGAAAATGATTATTACAGGTGGATTAAAAGATGTGATGGTCTGAGACGACAACTAGTGAGATCCTGCAGGAGGGGTCTCTATTACAGATGGTGGTTCTTCCTAGAATTTTGCAGAATTGGTGTTTTACAGAAAATGCTTTAGTGTTCAGCTCTGTAATAAACTCGCAGCATTTGGAATAATGCACACTGGGAAAAGTACATGCAGTTTTGGACTCCATGGGAAATTTTGACATTTTCTTGAAAACCCAAACACATTTTTCAATTTTCTGTTGATTCATGAGAAGTCTAAATTTGTCATGGGAAAAACATTAATTTTCTGATTTGCTCTAATAGCAATTCTAATTATCTTTAATAATTAAAGTTGATTAAAATCTTTAAAGTTGATTAAAAGATTAAAATTAAAAGGTTGAAATATGAGCAATATACTAAATTAACTAAGTATGGACAGTTTGGCCCTACAATTAAAAGGTCACTTTATGATAACAACCTACAAGTATTTGAGGAGAGTAACTGTGAATCTATACTAGGAGATCATGGTCTTGCCTGCTTTCTAGGAGCTGGGCCACATAAGAGGAAGGCTGGTCTACCACAGCATAATGAAAATTACATTTTCACCCATTTTAGGGCCCCTTTAAACACTCAGTCATGTGAAGTGGACTTAGTGTAAAAGAGACTTGAGCCCTAGTCCTTTATCTCAACATTAGAGACTGATGCTTATAGGTGTGAGGGTCTGTGGTTGAAAACTTGGTAAATGTCTCAAGTGGAATTGGTTAGAAGAACAGTGCATCAACATGGAGCTCAGACTGAAGTAGACTAGATGAACTGTTCAAACCCACCACTAACAGCTCAACAGCTTGATGCTTTTCTAACTGAAGTCCATGTAAAACTACCACTGGTATTGATGGCTGTAGTGCAGGACCAGAGCCCAAGTTCAGTCTAGAACATAAACGTTCAGGAGGGAAAGGAATTGTGTCGAGTGATCCACGGGAACAGTAGGCAGAAACTGAGCAAAGAAACTGTCTGTAAATGTGGAATACTGTGGAGAAGTCTCATAAGAGAAGTGATGAAAGCCCCATTGCTTGAGTCATTTCAACCAGAACAGGACAAACCAAAGTGTTTGCAGGCGGAAAAAATCTCTTTCCCAGAAAAAAAATATATATATATATAAAATCATAGCAAAATATGGAAAATTTTATGTGATTTTATTGGGTTTTCTATTTAATTCTCTCTTATTTTCATAGAATCATAGAATATCAGGGTTGGAAGGGACCTCAAGAGGTCATCTAGTCCAACCCCCTGCTCAAAGCAGGACCAATTCCCAACTAAATCATCCCAGTCAGGGCTTTGTCAAGCCGGGCCTTACAAACCTCCAAGGAAGGCGACTCCACCACCTCTCTAGGTAACGCATTCCAGTGCTTCACCACCCTCCTAGTGAAATAGTGTTTCCTAATATCCAACCTGGACCTCCCCCACTGCAACTTGAGACCATTGCTCCTTGTTCTGTCATCTGCCACCACTGAGAACAGTCGAGCTCCATCCTCTTTGGAACCCCCCTTCAGGTAGTTGAAGGCTGCTATCAAATCTCCCCTCATTCTTCTTTTCTGGAGACTAAACAATCCCAGTTCCCTCAGCCTCTCCTCATAAGTCATGTGCTCCAGCCCCCTAATAATTTTTGTTGCCCTCCGCTGGACTCTTTCCAATTTTTACACATCCTTCTTGTAGTGTGGGGCCCAAAACTGGACATAGTATTCCAGATGAGGCCTCACCAATGTTGAATAAAGGGGAACGATCACGTTCCTCGATCTGCTGGCAATGCCCCTACTTATACAGCCCAAAATGCCGTTAGCCTTCTTGGCAACAAGAGCACACTGTTGACTCATATCCAGCTTCTCATCCACTGTGACCCCTAGGTCCTTTTCTGAGGAACTGCTACCTAGCCATTCGGTCCCTAGTCTGTAGCAGTGCATGGGATTTTCCTTCTGTCCTTCACACTAGCTTAGTTAGCATCTGATCTCTAGACAAGATAAAACATCTCTTAAAATGAGATTGGCTGCACTTTGCACAGTAGATGGATTTGAACCTTTGCAATGCTTCATCTCCACACAGATTTCACAATGTTTTCGTTAAGTCTCCGGTGCATGAAAAGCAACTGTGTACTTTTTTGATCGGAATGACTTATTTTAGATTGGAGGACAAAACATCAAAACAAGATAGGACAACAGCATCATCTTCATGAGGGAGTAGTGCTGTCTCCACTATAAAATGCCCCATCCATTCTGCCTCACAAAATGGCCTATGCCTTTGCAGACAGCAGCCACCTAGAAATGTAGACGTCCAGCATAAAAAAAGATAAAATTTCCTCCATAATTTTTCTTAACATGCAAGCTTGTATTCTGATGTCATCCCATGACTGAGGAGCCTGAGCTCTAGTCATGTGCCTATGCCTTAATCTAGCCCTAATATAGTACATACTACACACAGTGAAAGAGAATCGTAGCCCATATAGTGGCATATGCTTCCCCAGCTACCCAGGGGTCATTTTGGGTGAATCAGTATAGGAAGATGCCATGCTGCACATCCACTCAGCACAGGCTGTGTCTTTACAACAGCCGTGTGGCTCTTTGTCTTAAATTACCAAGCGAACAACAAAATCAAAGCCACCATCATAGAAGCAATAAATGGTCACTACATTGTAAATTAAAGAAAGAGAAACAGCCCTCTACGTAAGCAATAATTCGCAAGTGCTGTTAGGTGGGGATTTTGTTTTCATTGTTGTTGTTAAAACTGGAAGTCACACTAGTACCTAAATCAGTGTCTGAAAGCAATATTGCTCTGCACCATCTTGCTCTTTGGCTTTCATTTTAGATCTACTGAAGCTTGGATACAAATAGATCATTTATAGTCACATGTTTATTTTTAAATAATTTCATAATGAAAATTCCGTTCCCTTCCATTGGTGTGTACATGCTTAGCTATTATAAACCAGAATGTGTGGAAGATTAGTCACTACTATTTGTAATGTAGATTGCATAGTTTACTAAAAGCATTGTTTCTTCTATGTAAATATTTTATTTACATTTCAATGCGCTTGTGAATCTATATTAACAATCATTCTCTTACTATTATTTAATTTTCTCCCTTCCAACTCCCCCTTTATTTGGAGTTTGGGGGCAAGGCAGATTAATTCTCATTGGAATTTGAATAAATGTTTAAAATGGCTACTTTAATATTAGCAGGATTAAGTCACACTGAAAAATACCATGCATGGGCACCATGTAATAACAGTCCACATATATCTGAGATACAGTGGGGTTATCGTATGTTCATTGCAAGGTTTAGAACTTTAGATAATGTACGTCCAGGATAACCATTAAACAACTTCTATTAGCCACAAGTTCAGTCAATACAGATCCAGTCCTGCTGCCATTCAAATCAATGACAAAACTCCTACAGTGGTGCAAGGGCAGGCCATATAATCTGAGACATGAAGATTCTAAAAACACACACACAGACACACACACACTTACTTGTGATCTGTTCTGCCCTAGTACCCCTAAAATCTAGGGCCCAGAGATGAACCACAAGACAAGCCAGGGACTGTTTTACTTTGATACAAATGTAATATCCAAAAAAACTGTCCCCTTTCCTTTTATTGCACAGATCCTTCCACTGAAAAATAGTTCCTAGTAGAATATACTAAAACAAAAATTGTAAACATTTTATCATTCTGGATTTTTGTTGCTGCAACGTTTATTTTTGTGTCTTTTCAGAGTAAACAACTATAGGGTGTTCCCTCCCCCCACCCCCGCTTAATTTCTTAAAATAGCATACAATGAATGAAATAATTCTAAAGCTTTGTTTTAGAACAGCCAGGAAATGGATTTAAAGCTGAAAAGGCGGCTTGATTTTCATAGGCATTGTTAAATAATTATTCTACATAAAGGGTTTTTTTTAAAGAGATCCTGGCTGCTACTTTCTATTCTTGCTCTGAGCTCTTATGACTTAGTAGATTTAGTCATTTTTATTACAGTAGTAGCTATTTTTCATTTAATTTTAACCATCTGATTGCTTAGTATTTTAAGGGCGGTGTTTTTACTACCAAGGTCTGGTCTTGATATAGGTATAGAGGCCACAGCTTTTATCCTGCTTGTGTCTTGTACTGCCAAACACACAGTGTGAGGAATGTATCTGTAACAGGGTTGGGACTCACCACCTGGCACCTCCTGCTGGTCGTCTCAGGAATTAGCTCAGTCCAGTAGAGCACCCTCTTCTGGTGGTGTCCCGCCCGTTGTCTCACCCTTGGTTGGCATCTGAGCCCGTGTCGCTCTCCAGCTCATGGCATCTTCTTCAGGACCACTGTCCTCCGGCAGTGCCTCTCAGTCCATCCACACCCCCTTCTGTGGGGGTTAACAGGAGTCTTTGCACTGGCCTCAACGGTCTGCCACAACCCCCAAGTCTAGCCCCTCTTACGTCAGGGTGCAGCCTGACTCGGCCACTGCTCCAGGGCCCGGTGCAGCACAAGGAGGAAAGAGGGGGACCCAGGCCTACCCGCTACTCTGGCTCCCGACCCAGGGACCCTCTAACGCAGTGGTTCCCAAACTTTAACAACCTGTGAACCCCTTTCATTAAAATGTCATCTTGCGAACCCCCTCCTAAAAATGAATATTTCCAGGGATTTTCTCCTTTACCTCAGTAAAAATTATAAAAGCAGTGATCTCGGAAATATAACATTTGCTTTTATGACATGCTTATTACACACTTTATTAATTATTAATCATTACAGTATTTTTATTACATTATGAAAATGTCAACACTCTTCCAAGATCTCACTTTCGTAGCTTGTATCACTTCGAATAAGCCTGTTATAAGACAAGGCTTTTAATTTTCATCAAGGAGTATCAGATGTGAAACAGCATGAAGGTATTTAAGAAACCAACTTAAAGATTTCCTCCTACACAAGCATTCAGGTCTTGAGCAGTCCAGGCAAACAAAGCACATTACAACAAAACTTAAACTTGTTCTTCATAATAATTTTATAAACAATACTAGCTGCCTACTTAATTTTAAAAACAGCAAACAATATCCACCTCCCTTTCAATTTCTTATAAGGGGTCTTAAAGTTTAAATCTCCTCAGTGTGATAGATATGCTTGCTTCGAGCTGCTTAGCTCTTGGAAGTCCAGGGGCTCCAGGCTGCCCGGGGTCCCTAGGGACAGCTCTGTCTGACATTAGGGAATTTTTTCCTGAGAACCCCCTGTAACATTTCACAAACCCCCAGGGGTTCAAAAACCCCAGTTTGGGAACCACTGCTCTAACAGCAGCCTCTCAGCCCTCCTTCTCTCCCCTTGCCTTCAGTCTTCCCTGGGTCACTTTCCCTACAACTCCTTGCACCTGCTAGGCCCTTCCCTTCAGGGCCTGCAGCCTGGCAGGCTGCCAGCTAGAGCTCCTTTCTGCTCCCCGAGCCTAGCCAGCACTGCATTATCCGCGGTGCTAGTCTCCCTGCTCTGGAGACAGACCTTCCTCTGTCAAAAGCCTAGGACAGACTGACTGCTCTTGCCCTGAGCAGCCTTTTTATAGGGCTGAGCCTGGCCCTGATTGGCTCCCTCCAATCCGGGCCCTGATTGGCTCCCAATAAGCCCTTCTCCAAGGCCCTTCTCCAATTGGCTCTCCAATCTGCGCAGGCCCACTGGCTTGCTGCAGCCTAAATTCACCACGAGTGGGGCAGCCGCCCTGCTACAGTATCTCTGTCAACTTCATGAATCTCCTAATAAGTCTGAAAACCTTTATTAGGCCTAACACTTCCAGGATGAAACTCACTCCTATGGGGGGAAGGATAGCTCAGTGGTTTGAGCATTGGCCTGTTAAACCCAGGGTTGTGAGTTCAATCCTTGAGGGGGTCACTTGGGGATTTGGGGCAAAATCAGTACTTGGTCCTGCTAGTGAAGGCAGGGGGCTGGACTTGATGACCTTTCAAGGTCCCTTCCAGTTCTAGGAGATAGGATAGGATAGGATAGGATACCAAAGGCTGGGTGTCTGTGAATCAGGGTTTGTGTGGTTAAAGTAAAGAGGGACTGGGGACCCACAAACCTAGGGAAGGGGCATGGGGCTGCAGAGCAGACCCTCCACACATACCTTTACTTCAGCCTGTTGGTTGGAAGAACAGCTCTATCCCTCCTGTATCATTGGTGTGGGATTCCATAGCCACCAAATATATTTGAACAAAAATCCCTTGGTTCACCTTTTAGCCATACTCAGGGTTGCTACATTGGACAGTACTATGTGAGGTGCTAGGGTTACCATATTTTCAGCCTCCAAAAGGAGGACACTCCACCGGGCCCCAGCCCCGCCCACGCCCCCCCCCCGCCCCAACTCCGCCCCTTCCCCAAAGTCCACACCCCAACTCCGCCCCTTCCCCTGCTTCCCGCGAACATATGATTCGCGGGAAGCCTGAAGCAGGTAAGGAGGGGTGTGGGGGGAGGAGGCGTGGCCCAGGCTGGCCCCCCCCCCGGCGTTTCCAGCCTGGGTCGGCTAGGGCCCTGGGGTGCCGGCCCCGGGCCCGGCCCCCGGCCGAGCACCCCCGGCCCGCCCAGCACTGCCGGTCCCCGGCCCCCGGACTCCCGGCAGAGCACCCCCTGGCCCCGCCGGCCCCCCGGCTGAACACCCCTGGCCCGCTCAGCACCCCCCAGCCCCACCGGCCCGCTCAGCACCCCCTGGCCTGGCCCCTGGACCCCCGGCCGAGCACCCCCCGGCCCCGCCGGCGCTCGGCCCCGCCGGCCCCCGCCGGCACTTGGTGCACCCGGCCCTGCCGGCCCCCGGCACCCCTGGTCCCCGGCACCGCCGGCCCCTGGTGCCCTCGGCGCCCCCGGCCCAGCACCGCCGCCGGCATGTCCCGATTTTCCCAGACATGTCCGGCTTTTTGGGATTTCCCCCCGGACGGGGATTTGGAGCCCAAAAAGCCGGACATGTCCGGGAAAATCCGGACGTATGGTAACCCTATGAGGTGCCTACACTGGAATGGTGAAGAAAGGACCCCAACATAGCTTCACCTCAGAGCTTAATTGATGCAAAGGGCTTTGCACAGGCCATCAGCATCTGGGTACCTTTTCACCCCTCCTTTGACAATAAATTTGGATAGTTAATGTGTGGATTCGTCTGCCCCGGTTAGTCAGTAAAGTAGCCCCAACTTTTCTGGTGCACACAAACTTCTGTGTCATTCAATGTAACGGTGAGTAGTAGATGCTTTGGGGAGCTTGTTCCTTTTGGAATGGATGGACTACTTTGATCTCTGATGTTCAAAGAATTGCATTTTGGCTTTTGACCAGCTTGATACAATTCCCATTGATGTCAAAGGGAATCTTTACAGGGATTTCAGTAGGAGTTGTCTCAGATCCCAAATGTATAAACCTAGCATTTTCTAGAAAATCACAACTATAGACTGGCTGGGCTCTATTGCTTTCTGTCAGGAGGGTTCTCCATACACTACCTGGACAAACTGGACACACACAACGTATGGATTCTTGAGGGGGGGGGGGTGTCAAGAAATTAAATTTACTGAGAACATAGGTTTCTGATATTTAATTTGCATGGCAAACACATACTATTTAACAGCTACAAAAGCTTTCAATTAAAGTAGAAAAGTTGTTTTAGATGTGTGAGTCAGAAATTAAAAGAAGTGTTGAGTTACTGGACCTGGATTTGAATTTTGAAAACTAGACCTGGTTTGACTTTCAGTGGGACTATTCACAGGCTTCAAACAAAGCATTTGCATAAATTCTTTGCTGGATCAGGGCCAGAGGGCTCAGCACCACGCAGGATTGAGACTTGACTGGCTAAAACTACCACAACAACAACAACAACAAAAGAAATAAAGCACTGCAAAGCAGTGAAATTATTTGAATCATGTTTTCGTTTCTTTACCTCTCTCTCATTGCAAGGTAAGACACCATCTTGCAATTACTTATGCATGTGCTTAGGTATACACATGAGTAATCCCATTGAGTTAAATGGGACTGTAACATGCATATGTGTTGGCAGAACTGGGCCCTTCAAGCATTGTGTAAAATGGAGTAGTAAAAATATGAATCAACCTGGGAGACAACTATATCCAGCAATCTTCATAATATTTTGGGAAAAGGTGCAGATCAGATCCTGCCACTGACCGTAATGGTTACGTCCATCAGTAGTTCTGATGGCTGCAACTGCACTACTCACAGCAGGAAGAACTATGCCCGGTACTGAGTGTTAGCCAGAGTGGGTTTTATATGAGCAAGGTACCATTTTAATTTTTTTTTAAATCTTTGTGTTTACATCTAAACTGGACAAAATCTTGGGTAGTCTTATAAAGGTGAACGGTGGAAGAAATGTTGTAGTCCAACAATCAAAAATGATGGCAAACTGAAGGGGGGGGAACTCCCCAAAATATCACTTTCAGGAAATGCTCTGTAGACAGGGATAGGCAAACTAATGTAATGAGGCTTTTCCAAGAAAATGTAAACAAAAAATAAATTATTCTATAAATGTAGGCCAAGATTTGCAAAAGCAGCTAATGAGCTCGAGTATTACAGTTTTTGGGTGTCCAGACTGAGACAATATAAAGGGACCTGATTTTCAGAGGACCTGATTTTCTGAGGATGGGTGCTCAGTACTTTCTGAAAATCAAGTCCCTTTAAGGTGTCTCTATTGTAGCACCTGAAAATTGAGGCATCTAAAATCACTGGTCACTTCTGAAAACCTGGGCCTAAGGTCCGATCTGATGTCCTGCATGCAAGAAGTTAACTCCCTCCTTAGGCTTTACACAGACTGTAATGAGGAAGTAATGAAGCAAGGGTGGTACTGAGGGGTCAGGCTATAAGAGAGAATTCATGAAACGCAATAGGCAGATGGAGAGGTCTTCTTGCAGAAGGTAGGATTCCTCATTTGGCTAGTCGGTTGCTTTGCTTTGTGTTGTGTGATGCCCTTGGCTTTTTAAATTCTTCCTATAACAAATGAGTTTTGGAAAACTTACAAAAATAAAACCTTGCTGAAGAAACATATTGTGGGATGCTGGGGGCAGGGGGGGGGGAAGGAATATGGAGGGGATTCTGCATTTTCTACCCACTCCTATTAGTAGTGACATAGAGCCTTTTGTTGTTGCCATAATCTCAGTTCCACCAGAATTAAGAGAGGCTTCACTGAATATCAACTGAGCTTCTGCTCAAGTATCTTTCACTGCCTGTAATTCTGTGGTATATGACCTTTCAATTGAAGACCACTGAACTCTTAGTTAGCCAGCATAATGCTCCTGTGATATAGGCAGATAGTGGTGTATCATTTTACTACTTAGGCACAGAGAGGATCAAGCCTATGCTTTCAGAAGTGCTCACTAATTCTGAGTACCTCACTTTTTTTTTTTTTTTTTTTTTTTTAAGTTGTCTAGCTTGAAAAAGCTTGGCCCTTATCGTGTAATGGTGCTGAGTACCCACAATTCCCATTGAACTTAATGGGATGTGGGTTCATTGCACCTCTGAAAATCAGAAGCAAGATATCTAAGGTTAGAAACTTCAAAATGAAGGAACCCCAAAACACACTGGATGCTTTGAACCCAACTCTTGTGTCACAGAGCCCCTCCAGGTATGTGGTTTCACCTCAGTGTCTCACTTCAGACAGGCAAACTGACTACTAAACTCCTCTTTCCTTTGTTTTTGTATTGGGGGTACTATCTAGCCAATTCCATCAGGTTAAATTGCTCTATTCATGTCTATGCTCTATTAGGGATCATAAGAAACATTTCTGGATGTAATAATCCATACTCCAGTTCATTCCACTTTTATTTTATTTTAAATATTCAGCTTCTGTTGGGACTAGAAGGCAACATTTCAAAATAGCACAAGGAAAAAGCCAGAAATATTTCAAAAGTCCATGGTTATGTGATTCACAGCCTGATCACTCAAACAGATGATCACACATTTATGTAAAATTGGGGGGGGGGGGGAAGTTATCCTGAAAAGTGACAGAACCTTCATATTTCTTCTCTTACTATTTTCCACTTCCAACTTTGACAGTTTGCAAGGCCATTTTCCCCCTTGCTGTCAGCCCTGCAACCCTATCCTGGGATCTAGGAGTGAAAAGGGGGTTCTTTCCATTATTAGCAGCCTCATTGTGATGTTACACCCCATATTCTTCATGAAAATAGGACATAACTGAAATGTATTTAATGCAAGATGGCTCCTTCAAGGTATCATTGGAAAGGTTATGATTTACTGAATGTGTTTATCCAATTGGTATGCATGTATCATTTTTGTATCTGAAGCTGGGAATATTGACCGTGTCTCTGAATTTCAAATGTGCTACGTTGGATGAGGCCAAACAATGTTAGTGGCTTATTGAAGAAATGCACACTAGCATACGGATCACCCCAGAACTGTGTGCAATAGAAACCTCTCAGAGATAGCTCTATACAATGGGAACTGTTTGACCCAGGTCACAGCAAAAAAGCTTTCCAGTGAGTGGGGGGGAAGATATAAAAGAGGGATAATGACAACATGAGGGGTCTTCACTCTCCCTAACACAACATACCTGAAAACACCCGAGGAACAAAGACTGAACTGTGAGAAGTTATGGTCCCTGGCTGAGATCTTTAGCCTGTGTAAGAAAACCTGGGAAAGCCAAGGCAACTTGTGCCTTAAGAATCTGCCAGCCTGTTTATCACTCAGGGTGAGAATTTGTTAACTTGCATCTTACCTATGTAGTGTGTTAAACTCAGTCTGCAGCTTTTGTTTATTTACTAAGCTAGAACAAAGCAGATTGTTTGCTATCCCTTTAACCACTTAAAATTCACCTTTTGTAGTTAATAAACTTATTTCTTGTTTACAAGAAAACCCAGTTTATGTAATTCTAACTGGGGGGGAGGAACAAGAAGTCGTGCACATCTCTCTTCACATTGAGGAAGAGGATAGATTTTTATGAGCTTGCGCTGTGCAGATTTTTCTATACAATGCAAGACAGTATTATTTTGGGTTTATCTCCCAAAAGGGGTGGGCACGTGAGTGCTGGGGGAGCCCTCTCACACAGAGCTGACTTCAGTCTGTGTCTGCAGCAGGGTGTGGCCCTACCTGTGCGTGTGTGCTGCAAGAGGCCAGGGAGACTAATTCAGCAAAGCAGGGAGGGGGAACCCAGGCTGGTTGAGCAGGGGAGGCTCAGTTAAACCCCAGTACATCAGGTGGCATCCCAGAAGGGAGGTCCAACCCATCACATTCATCATCATCATCTCTGCCACCTGTAATAAAGTGGCTGCAGCCCACAATGCTTTCTGAACTATACAAGTGCTGAGCATTGTCCTTAAATTATGCTTTCAGTTACCTCTGTTCAAACCCACTGAAAGCTGATGGGACTGCACAGGTCTTTCTGGGGACATAATTGGTAGACAATGGTGTTGCACAGCTGTACCTGAAGGTACTATTTGGTCTGATTACTAGCAACATTGCATGATATGGGAAAGAAACCTGCTTTGCTGTCAAAGCCCATGGAGAGTTTGTGGCAGGTAGGAAAAACTATTGAGCAAATTTGCACTAGAAATCAGTGAGGTACAATGAATAAGAAATCCCACCATTGCCATTCTTAGAGACACTTTTCAGTAGTTCGTTTTAAGGTTTGCCCATCATTAAATATAATTATCAGGTAGATAGGAAAATTCAGCCTTTATACTGCTGCTTACCAACACTTTCATATTTATTATTTTGCCAAATTCCTGGGGGCAAAACCCACTTATCAGTACTTACAGCATCCTGTTGGGATCCTGCCATGAGTAAAGTCAGTGTTTTTGCTGGTAAATGTATCTTTTAGCCTGAAGAGAGAGAGAATTAAAAATGACAGTGAATTTGAATTCGCTTTCTTGAATGAGCCTAGGCAAACTTTGTCACTACAAAAAAATGTTTGTGGGTTAATTAGTTAGGGATCAATTCTGTCTCAAAGGCTCAAATTCAGTTCTGTGTAGGTATTGTGCAACCTGGCTAGCTTCAGTGGTGTTACGGGGAGTGTAAAATTAGAGTTTAATTTTGTCCCTAAAAGCAACTCTGAGAATCCAAGGGAGATTCAGCATATGATTGGCAAGGGCTAGTGGTGATTTAATGCCTTCAAGGGCACTGCAGGGAGTGTGCTATTCATGGCAGTTACTGCATCTATGGAATGGTTGGCCACGTGCTTTCTCCATTCAGATGTGCTCCTTCTGTGGGAAATTGTAATAAGGAGCGTGTTTAGGCAGTGAAATAGTTTCCTAAGGGAAGCCTGGCTAGACTAGACCAATCACAAGAACGTATATTGATGGGAACAATCCTGAGTTGTCAGCAAATTGAACGCAGTGACTGTCTCTGCCATCCACAATGTCTACGATCCAGTTATGCTGCAAAAGAGTTTGCGAAATAAAAAGCCTGTTGGTTTGCTCCGTGCTCTCAGCTCTTGGGGTGTTTTTGCCCAATGCTCACATGAACAGATGGGTAATGTGTGGCCCTATGAGTGTGGGGAAGAGAGCTATCACTTCACCAGCTATACCCCACTCTTGAAGAATGTAAGAGTCTGTAACAGGGTGGTCAACCATCATGTTCAATTATCAGACAGGCTGGAAAGGAAGCTAGTGATAACAAAAAGCCAACAAGAGGTTCAGATGAGGGGGATCTGGGCTTCTGCAGTGGGCTCTGAACTGGGGTGGGGATTGAAGGTGAGAGGGGCGAAGAGAAAAGCTTCAAGCTGTAGCCCATGTGGGAGCAGAGAAACTGTTACTTGTTTGGATATTTTGTCTAAGTTTTATGTTGAGGAATAAAACTGCCTGGGAAGAGACTTGGACATGGCAGTGAGCTCTTCCTGGGTTGGGGAAACAAGGCAGCAACTTACATGCAATGGAGAATGTAGGTAAGCAATCCCCTCAAGCCCAAGACTGGAAATTGAGGCAGTGGCTAGTCAGAAGCAGGATCAGATAGGTGGTGCTGCTGTACAGCCATCTCAAAGGGGATTACAGGAGATGCGTGCAGTAACATGGTGGTCACTCTGTGAATGGCAGAGAAGGAAGGCATCTGCAATTCACACAGTTTGTATTTTAGTTCCTTTAAAAAAGATTAATCTGCTTGAATATTACAGACTTGCCGGCTCAGGGAGGCAATGCCTGGGATAATGAGCAGATAGTAGAAAGAAGAGCAGTGACGCACCAAATGCAGTTGACATGCTGGAGTAAATTGAATCTTTACAATTTAGATAAGGCCTTTTATTTTAAGGGGAGCAAGGAATTTGTCAAATCATGCTAGAAGCTAAGGCATCCTGCCAAAAACAACATCATCTCATTTTCAATTCATACTTGATACATTAACAGTGTAGATCAGACATCTCAACGACAGTGGAGTGTGCCCTGACCCTATGCAACTGTGTAAGAGGGTCCGGACTCACCCCTGTGGCGCCTCCTGCTGGTCATCCAGGGAATTAGCTCATCAACCTCTGGAGCGCCCTCTGCAGGGCGGTGATCCACCTGGTCCTCTGCACTGGCCCTGTGTCCCTCCCAGGACCCTGGTGCCCCTTGCTCTGGGTGCTGCCCCCTGGCAATAGCCACACACACTAGGTTTCCCCTCCCTGGGGAACCCCCCCACCCCCTAACCCCACCTTGCCTCAGCACTAGGCCAC
Source organism: Malaclemys terrapin pileata (assembly GCF_027887155.1). Lineage (NCBI taxonomy): Eukaryota > Metazoa > Chordata > Testudines > Emydidae > Malaclemys > Malaclemys terrapin. Next base: position 334,483,691 of record NC_071505.1, read on the forward strand.
TGCCAGTCACCAACTAGCCCCCGCTCCCTGGGGCAGACTGCAGTATAGGCCACTCATCACTGGCAAGGGGGGTTTGGACCTGCTGCCTTGGCCTAGCCCTGAGCTGCCCTTTGCAACCCCCAGTACTCCTTGGCCTAATACTAGGCCGCAGCCTGGTGCTTTCCAGGCTGGAGCTCCCCAGCCTTTCCCTAGCCCTGCTCCACTCAGGTAGGCTCTCTCTCTCTGCACTCAGAGATTCTCGAGTTCCTGGCTCCCAGCTTCTTTATACCAGCCATCTGGGCTCTGATTAGGGTGTGGCCCAGCTGCAGCCACTTCCCCCAATCAGCCAGGGTTTTACCTTGCCCAGCCCCAGCCCTCTGCAGGGCTTTTCCAACCCCTCAGGGCAGGAGCAGGTGTCCACCCCACTACACACCTCCCCCCTCAAAACTCCCACCCCAGGGAATCAAGGGACCTTCTGGCCTCTGCAGCCCAGAGGTGTCCTGCCAGCTGCGTCTGCTTCTCCTCACTGTCCTTGAGCTTGACAGCCAGATCTTCCCTCTCTTGTTGAGCTTTTTGGAGCCCCGCCTCTGCCATCCGCCGGGCCTGCTCCGTGGCCTCCAGCCGAGTCTGCAGGTCCTGGTCCCCCAGGCAGTCTTCCTGACCCCCCACCCTCAGGGTCTGGGTCCATTTGGTGGCCTTGTCATGGACCACTTGGGTCCCAGCCTCTTCCTGGGTCCACTCTGTCTGGGTCTCATCATCGGTGACAAACCCTGGGCCAGTCTGGGTTCCTGCCTCCCGCAGGGATCCCTCCATCCCGGTCACCGCCTCCTGCAGTTTTGGCCCTTCTGGCCTCACAGGCACCTCTTCTGGCCTCTCCTCACTTCTCCTGAGGGGGCACTGCCTCCTTATATGCCCAGGCTCCCACCTCTGTGCTGCCCCGGGCCTTGGTATTGCTCTTTTGTCCTTCACTGGGCCAACCCTCCCGGGGTTGCCCTGGGCTGTATTCCTGGGGCCAGGGCACTCCCACTCCAGGTGCCCCCTGCACCCACAGGACCAACATGCCCTCAGCCGCTGAGGTTCCCTCCCCCTGCAGCCTACTTGAGGGATCGGGCACCGTCGCGTTGCGGGGTGAGGTCCTCTGCCTCCAGCCCTGTCAGGACAGTCCCGTTTTAAATGTCCAGCCTGACCGCAGGCATAGCAAGCCTTTGCCACGAGCCTCCTGGCCAAGGTACTCTGTGGCCCACGCCCTCCGCGGTCTCTTGTATAGTCCCTCCTCAGGAGCGTTCGCACGGCCCGCTGCTCTTTCGCCAGCAGACCGATCTGTGCCTGGAGTGCCCACAGCGCCTTCCACAGCTCATCCCAGGTCTCCTGGGCCCCCTTCAGGCCATCAGCCCCCTTCCACTGGGCCTCTGATGCCGGGCCCCACCCAGGGACAACCCCTGGGGTCTCCGCATAATATATCCCAGTATATACGGGATCCATTGTCCCATTCCTCAGTTTCCCCAGTCCAGGCAATAGTCCTGCTGTCCTCGCCTTGCCCCTTGTGTCAGGGGTGGACTGCTATGCCCACGTTCTCCACTATATGTCAGAGGGTCCAGACTCACCCCTGCGGCGCCTCCTGCTGGTCATCCAGGGAATTAGCTCACCAGCCTCTGGAGCACCCTCTGCAGGGTGGTGATCCGCCTTGTCCTCTGCACTGGCCCCGTGTCCCTCCCAGGACCCCAGTGCCCCTTGTTCTGGGTGCTTCCCCCTGGCAATACCCACACACACTAGGTTTCCCCTCCCTGGGGAACCCCCACCCCCTAACCCCACCTTGTCTCAGCACTAGGCCACTGCTAGTCACCAAGTAGCCCCCGCTCCCTGGGGCAGACTGCAGTATAGGCCACTCATCACTGGCAAGGGGGGTTTGGACCTGCTGCCTTGGCCTAACCCTGAGCTGCCCTCCGCATCCCCCAGTACCTGTTGGCCTAATACTAGTACTGGGGCTTTCCAGGCTGGAGCTCCTCAGCCTTTCCCCAGCCCTGCTCCACTCAGGTATGCTCTCTCTAACTTGCTGCAGCCAGGCCCTTCTCTCTCTGCACTTAGAGAGAGATTCTTGAGCTCCTGTCTCCCAGCTTCTTTATACCGGCCATCTGGGCTCTGATTAGGGTGTGGCCCAGCTGCAGCCACTTCCCCCAATTAGCCAGGGTTTTACCTTGCCCAGCCCCAGCCCCTCAAGGGCAGGAGCGGGTGTCCGTATCACACTTACTTTGTATTTTTAACTGTTTGCATATTGTAGATGTCTTTAGGACATCCATCAATCACTGTGGGACTTAGGTGCCACCGATAAGATTTGTCTTTGTGTGAATGGAGGATGGGAGAATCTGTTCAGTCCACATCTGTTGGCTACATGCTATTAGCTGGGACAATAGCCGTAGGCAGAAAAAATGATTTACTAGCAGAGGTACACTTTTAGTGGGGAAGGTAAGCTATTTCTTAGCTCTCCAAAGGAGATGGATCTACAGCTGGCTGAAATGACTAGAATTTGGATGGATGTTTTTTTTTTTTTTTAGTTTTACCGGGAAAAAAAAAAAAAAAGAGGTGGAAAAACTTGACAAAGGTTTCTTTATTTCTGTCCCCTGTATTTTGACAAGCGTTAGGTAAATCCACCTTACTGTAGTATGGGGCCGTGTGTAAGGACACTTTGCACCAAAAGCCCCAATACTGACTCTGTGAATGTGCCCATTGATTTCACTGAAGACAAGTTCAGCTCCTTTGTGGCTTCGCTAGATGGCACTTAAACAGTGGTATGAGGGAATACCAGTATTGCTAAGTGAATAATCGATGGAGGTTTTATTTTGGTTCCATGGCAGTTCTGAAAAATTGAAAAAAAGTAGTTTTGATCAGTTCTAACCAAATCTGATATTTTATGGAATCTTTAGTATATTGAACAAGTCCACTTCAGGTATGTTCCAGAGTGAGGACTTGAACCTGGGTTTCCTGTAGTCATATGAGTGCACTAACCACTTGGCTAAAGGTTTTAGTAGAGGGAAAAGGAGGAGGATGATAAAGCACCACCAGAACACTCCTCCTCCTCCTCCTCTGGCCATTTTATGAATGGCCAAACATGCATTTCTCATGAAATAAACTATTCATCTAAAAAATTTCACCCAGCTCTAACTACAAACAAGGGAGAACAGATTTCAAGTCTTGTAAATGACTTGGGTTTGCTGATGTCCAGTCTTCTTTCTGTCCACGGTGCAATGCTGCAGAGTTGGAAGGGTGCATTGTCTGTTGGCTCCCAAGACCACTGATTAATGAGAAAACCCAGGGCCTAGGCATGAACCAGCTTCCCCCTGTGCTCTGTGCCTCCACTACTACAAGCCCCCGGCACCTGCAACCTGTCTTTCACCTGTACTGTGGGACCATTGGCTCCCCCTCTAGAGTTGCTGTCAAGTATTTCCTATAATACTGCGTGCAGACCATGAAGTGGGAGTTAAATTGAAACAACTTTGCATTAATGTATGTAGCAATTTGCAATGGAAATGGAGTGCTGTTCCCATGTGAGCACATCACTCAGAGTGACTGCTTCCTGCTGGCTCTCCCTCTGGCATGCCATGCCCTTGCTCACTGCATGCTTTCCAGAATGCACGTGCTAACACAGGGACGGTGTTTGGTACTACAAATCAGTGCTGCATAACTACCTCTCACTCCACTTAGCCCTCTCATGTTTGATTAACAGACTTCTGCTCCCATTTGTGTTGTATTGTGCTGTGGAGCACAAGGGCTTCGGCCTTTGTATATATGTGATGAACTGTGAGCCAGATAGCTGAATTCTCTTTCTGAGTTTGCCATGCCTTTGTTGGGTGATTATGAGGAAAATCTTTTAACCTCACTGAGCCTGTTTTCTTTTTTTTTTATTGCCACACACCTTGTGCAGTTGGTGCCACCTGTGCAAAGTGCTGCTCAATCCACATGGTATATTGCTTTATGCCATTTTGCAAAGATGTAAATGATGAGAACAGGTGCTAGACAGAAGAGAATGGAGCTTAGCTGTGTCTTGGTTTCCCCGTCTTAAAGAAGGCAAAATAACACACCAGAAAGGGATGAATCTTAATTAAATAACTTATTGTATTCCAGCTTAAAGACTGTATTTCCGCTTTAGACAGTCAAAGTTGTTTTGTTTAGTTTTTTCAAGTAAAGAACAGCATTACACTGAATTAGCTTGCAGGAAGAGTGACTAAACAAATCCAATATACTCTGACTCTCCAGGTAATACAAGTAATCAGAAAATTAGAAAAAAATAAGCCACATAATGAGCACAAAATTTCGTTGCAAGGTGGAGATGGGGGAGGGGAAAAAAACCCAGCTTGTGTGACTCGTTGACTAAATCTCATCCACCTAATTCTATGGCAGGGGTCGGCAACGTTTGGCACGCGGCTTGCCAGGGTAAGCACCCTGGCGGGCCGGCCCAGTTTATTTACCTGCTGACGTGGCAGGTTCGGCCGATCGCGGCCCCCACTGGCCGCGGTTCGCCGTCCCGGGCCAATGGAGGGGCGGGAAGCCGCGGCCAGCACATCCCTCGCCCGTGCTGCTTCCCGCCGCCCCCATTGGCCAGGGACGGCGAACTGCCGCCAGTGGGGGCCACGATTGGTGGAACCTGCCACGTCAGCAGGTAAATAAAACTGGCCTGACCCGCCAGGGTGCTTACCCTGGCGAGCCGTGTGCCAAACGTTGCCGACCCCTGTTCTATGGTTTATCAAATGAATGGAACAGCCTAGTGCATGACAGAGAACAATTCACTTCCCCTCCTATGAATAAATCAGGAAAAAGTGCTCTGTTAATTCAGTTGATTGAGAAAAGAGGCTGTTTCATGCCAAGTCACTAACTTTAGTAATTATAAAAGAAGCTGGATGGGGAGACAGAACGTGTTTCAATTAGTTTCCATTACCCAGTGCTTCAGAGTAGTTAATAACAGCACCAAGTAAATGAAATTGGGAACATTTGCCCAATATTTTCCAGTATTTAAAATTTTTCACACACTCTTACAGAAACTTCAAGAACAGCTCCTTAGAGCCTGGAACTGATGTGTCTGGTTAGGTTTCCCTGTGTGTGTATGTTACACTGCTCTACAGCCAAAATGCTTCTGAAATAAATGTAGTCAAACTTTACTAATTCTGCGTCACTGAGAACAAAAATGATGCTTAAAATTGTTGATTGGCTCTAGTTTTCAAGATATGCTATTGGGTCAGTATATATGACCCTTGACTTGGGAATGGCAGAGGATAAGTGAGTTATAAAGGGAATGGATCTCAATTTAAACCAGAAATGACTAAAATACATCTTTGACTGGATCTATGAATAAATCTATGACTGGGTTTTGACAGTACTTGCCTTTTAGGCAAAACAATGAATGATGCAATCTGAAGCTGGTATTGCGTCATACATTATATGAATTGCATCATATTATTCCTAGAAGTCATGGATGATGCAATCATAACGAAGCTTACATCACTCTGCTGAACAAATTGCCCTATATCAGCTCTAGAAATCATACAGTGTTGTGCTCTCTTATTTGTCAGTGTTTGATTTTGCAAAGGGACACATTTCTATTTAGCCAAAGTGAGCAGAGATGCCTCGTACTTGTGTGAACAGTGCAGATAACTTCTGCTATGTTTGTGGTGAAGTGACTTTTGCATCACAAAAGCGCAGTATAACCACTATGGTTAATAAAGCCTATCACCTTTATTTTGGCTGCAAAATTGGAGATCAGGACAAGAGGTGGGCCCCAAAAATATGCTGCAACACTTGTGCAACAAATCTTCGCCAGTGGTTGAACAGGAAAAGGAAATCTATGCCTTTTGCAGTGCCAATGATTTGGAGAGAGCCAACAGATCATACCAGCAATTGTTACTTCTGCATGGTGCCTCCAGTTGGGAAAGGTGTGTCAAAGAAGAAAAAGTGGACTGTGCATTATCCAAACATTCCATCAATTATACGCCCAGTACCCCACGGAGAAGGACTGCCGGTTCCTGATGCACCAGAATCATTCTCACTTGAGTCAGACAAGGAAGAGGATGAAACTTCTGGTCCTGAACCATCAATGTCACAGGACCCATATTTTCTCCCATCCTCCTCCTCTGAACCACACCTCATAACACAAGGTGAACTGAATGACCTTGTCAGGGATTTGGAACTACCCAAGAGTAAGGCAGAGCTGTTGGGCTCCAGACTACAGCAGTGGAATCTCCTGGCAGGTGAAATATTATCATGTAAAGCAACCATAAACACATGAAAAGACCTAGGATTACAATTTATGATTAAAACTCTACTATCTACACAATATACATCGACATAAAATGTAAAAACTTAAATATCTTAGAAACAGTAGCCAATCAGTTGTTTTAATTGTCATATTTGAATTCAGCACATCAAAATACATAATAAATAGCACATTTTATCTCTGAAGCAGACGACTTCTCAAAAATTGTAGACCAGTGTTACAGGTTATTCTGTCTCATAGCTGACAAGACAGTATTTTGTTCTGCTTGTTGATATATGAATAAAACATAATTTTCCTCTTTCTGATTTGTTTATTCTACAAACTATAGAATGTAGATAGAATAAAGTTTTTTTCCATGAAACTGCTAGTAAATATAATATATTCCCCACGCACTTTGATGTCTGCTTAGATACTCTTGCTTATTATGATATTGGATGATTTACACCAGCTAAAGATTTGATCCAATATCTTTAATGCATAAATCAGAGGTGTGTGGCTTTGATGTTTCTGTTTAAAAAAACAAAAAAACGGTGGCCTTAGCACCCCTGTTAAAATGAAGAGTGGATTCCAATTTCTGCTGTAATGACCCAAAACACTTCCCCAACTCTCGTACAAAGAGACCATTCCTTTAGAAAACTAATACTTTTGCATTTTCATTGAAATACCGATATTTCAGAGAAGTACATCTACTGCATTTCAAATTGAACGGGGCTAGAACTTGGCAGGAAACAGACCAAAACTGGAGAATCATTTTAGTATTTGGAAGGGGCTATTATAGCTCTGGTGCTTTCAAATATGGAAATGGCTAGTAACAGAAGCCAACTCCGGGGGTCTTGCAGTACTGACAGGTAATTCTGTTAAGGCTCTGCATGTTGTGGGTTTGATCTACTGATCATAAAAGGTACCAGCCTGAGCATCTGCTACAGAAACATGCATGATGCAAATGTATCGAGCCTGGCCTCTGACTGAGAGTCTCCAGTGGCTTCTTATTCTTGCTCTCACAGGTTGACAGACAAAACTCAAAACCATCAGGAAAAAAATAGACTGCATCCTTTCTGTGAAGAGCAAACAGCCCTCCACGGTACAATCGCTCTAGCAATTCCTTGGAGACAGAGTTGAATAGCTCCTGATCCTGCCTCTCCTCAATTTTGTCTGAAATTTTGATGTCAAGGGAGACCAACTCTTACGTAACATAATTGTACAATATAGTCACATCCTGATTGGGGCCTCTGGGTGCTGGTGTGACAAATATTCAATAAACTTTTATAAATGGTCAGAAGAGACTGCTGGAATGTGGGTGCCCCAGGGAAACTGGGCAGAGTTGAGGATCTGGCAGCTTTCCCAAATTTGGAAATCAGTTGAGGAAAAGGGTATGTACCTTGAGACATGTCACAATAGGGAGGTTTCAAAGTAACAGCCGTGTTAGTCTGTAACCGCAAAAAGAACAGGAGTACTTGTGGCACCTTAGAGACTAACAAATTTATTTCAGCATAAGCTTTCGTGGGCTACAGCCCACTTCTTCAGATGCATAGAGTCTGTGTGTTTCACTCTATGCCTCTGAAGAAGTGAGCTGTAGTCCACGAAAGCTTATGCTGAAATAAATTTGTTAATCTCTAAGGTGCCACAAGTACTCCTGTTCTTTTTACAATAGGGAGGGTTGATTGAGGAATTCATCTTCCCAGCTTTTAGGATGTGTGAAAATTGGGAGGGTGGGGTTCCCTCCTTTGGGTCTGGGACATCAGAGCATAGAGAGTTTTCCCTGTTAGGATCTGCACTGCTTACACATGAATATGACCATTCAACCGAGAATATGGGAGTGCAAAATAGAATAAAGATATGTGCAGTGTGGCAGACTTAACATAGCAGGAGAAACATTAACTCTGCTAATATTGTGATTGTCGGGTGTTTAGTTTGGCAACCTTAATGCTCTATTAATTGTAAAGGCGTGGATTTAATTTTGTGTGGATTAAAACTGAGGGAAAATCGAGGGTGTTGAGAGTTAACTCATTAACATTTGTGAGGAGCAATGAGCACCAAAGAAATGCCTATTTAAATGAATAATTAAATTCCACACAGGAATTTCACAGAGGAACACAGAGACCCGAGTAGTTCATCCGTGGTACCTCCTTGATTGTTGTAAAGCACAAGTCAGAGTCGATAACACTTTGGCTATGTAAAAATAGGATCCTGCAAAAACACAGGTAACGCGGGAAGGTTAAGGAAAGCTGTGACTGTGAATGAGGAAGCTTGTATTCATGTAAATGTAAATATGGGAGTTTGTTCATACAAATACAAACCGGTCATATGTTTAGGGTTTGCAAGTTGCATTCAAAGCAGGCCAGTGGGAGCATTTGTTTGAATTCTCCACAAACTGGAATTCGGAAGGCTTCTAAAGCTCTGTGGAGACACTTAATCATAGGACTGGAAGGGACCTCGGGAGGTCATCTATTCCAGTCCTCTTCACTCAGGGCAGGAATAAGTATTATTTAGACCATCCCTGATAGGTGTTTGTCTTAAAAATCCCCAATGATGGAGATGCCACAACCTTCCTAGGCAATTTATTCCAGTGCTTAGCCACTCTGACAGTTAGGAAGTTTTTCCTAATGTCCAACCTAAACCTCCCTTGCTATAATTTAAGCCCATTGCTTCTTGCCCTATCCTCAACGGTTAAGAAGAACAATTTTCCCCCTCCTCCTTATAACAACCTTTTATGTACTTGAAAACGGTTATCGTGTCCCCTCTCAGTCTTCTCTTCTCCAGACTAAACAAACCCAATTTTTTTGATCTTCCCTCATTCTAGACCTTTAATCATTTTTGTTGTTCTTCTCTGGACTTTCTCCAATTTGTCCACATCTTTCCTGAAATGTGGCGCCCAGAACTGGACACTATACTCCAGTTGAGGCCTAATCAACATAGAGTAGAGCAGAAGAATTACTTCTCGTATCTTGCTTACAACACTCCTGCTAATACATCCCAGAATGATGTTTACTTTTTGGCAGTGGTGTTACACTGTTCACTCATATTTAACTTGTGGTCCATTATGACCCCCAGATCCCTTTCCACAGTACTCCTTCATAGGCAGTCATTTCCCATGTTGTTTGTGTGCAACTGATTCCTAAGTGGAATACTTTGCATTTGTCCTCATTCAATTTCATCCTATTTATTTCAGACCATTCCTGCAGTTTTGTCCAGATCATTTTGATTTATAATACTATCGTCCAAAGCACTTGCAACCCTTCCCAGTTTGGTAATCTATAATGGAACAAGGAGAATTGCCTAACGTCACCAATCAATTTATGATTTGGGGCCAGTCAGTCTTTCCAGGGAGGTAACTCTACTGCCCCTAGACACATGGATTGTTAAATAATGTTTACTTCCATTGCATGCTGCAGAAAAAATATTTTTTGCATTTGTCTGTGAATGTTGATGACTCTGGGGTTAATTGAATGAAGGATGGGCGATGTACCTGCTGGAGAATGAATCACTGACAATCAATGTATGCATGTACTTGTGCCTCAGTGAAGTACTCAAGAAAGTGCTAGATTCTCTGCCATTATAACCTTTTCTACATCATGCCAGCAAATTTTCTAATATATTAGAGGTGTATGTGTTTCTGAATTGTATAGATAATGCATGTCATGAATAAATATTCTGACAACAAATTGCTTTCTACTGAGCCTTAATTTGCAATTTTTGTCTGCAAAAGGCATCAGTGCTCGTATCTTGTATACAAGTTCTTTTGGTAGCATTATCATTATTCAGCACTTAGCAATGCTCAGCCAGTCATATCACTCAAACAACTGGCAGGTGTCTTGTTCTACAGATGGATAAGCAGTACCACATGTTAAACTGCGAATATCTAGAAGATGTGTTTCAGCGTGTATTTGTTGACCATCCAGCCATCTGTCAGATTTTCTTTAGAGGATGGCCCGCAGTGGTTTGGCAATGAGTGAGAATGGTGTAATTATTGGTATTAGGTTCTTAATTGCCCTCATAGTGTCCCTGTACAGCCTCATCTACCGAAAACTAAATTAGATGGGCAGATGTATAGTCTGGGAAATGGTCCAGATTATTCTTTAAATATCAAAGGGTTCAACACTGGCTACACTAAACAGTGTCCTCCTTGATGTTATCATTGCTTCAAGTACCACCAAGGAGGTGCTTTGAGTAACATAATGATGAGGAACTCGGGGATGGTGGGTTGAAAAGAAAAGGGGGGGGGGAAAATCATTTCTCAGCAACCAGAGATGCTGATCCTGATCGCTTAGGTCCTTAAGGTCTTTCTAGACACTCAGACATTTTAGTACTGTAATATAGCGAATTAGCAGCTATGACAATAATTTGGGAGTCAGGAGGTGTGGGGGTCTATCCTGCACTCTGCTACTGGGTTGCTGTGTGCCTTTGGGCAAGTCAAAGCATCTTTCTGGGCCATTGTTTCTCTTCACACCCATAGTTGGTTTGGACTCTAAGCTCTTTGGGTAGAGGAATGTCTCTTGCTCAGGGCCACCCAGGGGGGGGGGGACAAGTGGGGCAATTTGCCCCGGGCCCCCAGGGATCCCCCACGAGAGTTTTTGGGGCCCCTGGAGCAGGGTCCTTCACTCGCTCTGGGGCCCCCGGAAAACTCTCGTGGGGCCTGGGCCCCCGGAGCTTCTTCCGCTCCGGGTATTCGGTGGCAATTCGGCAGCGGGGGGTCCTTCCATCCCGGGACCCGCCGTCGAAGACCCCAGACCCCCTGAATCCTCTGGGTGGCCCTGCTCTTGCTGTGTGTCTATACAGTGCCTAGCACAATGGAGCCCACCCCTTTCGGGAAGGGGGGGAATTAGATGCTGCCATATACAAACAACATTTCCCAGACATTATGCAGGATCATGATGAATTTGCCTGGATGGTCCTAGGTCAGTTTATGGCGATGAGTAAATAGAGTAGAAACACACTCACAAAGTAGGGTGGCACATTGCCTTTTTTCGTTGCCTTGGCAGATCCAGGAATATCAGAGCATGCAGAAGAAACTTGGAAGTTGTTTCTGTTGCTTTGTTTCTTGGTTTATTTTTGTATTGAAATGCACATCTCCCGGAAGCTCAGGAGTGGCTGGGTGTTGAGAAAGGGGATCGGGTTTCAGGAGAGGGTCTAGTTTGGTGAGTCACTGGAGGGCTCAGGAATGCAAGCTGCATGCAGACTGCTAGTTCTCCAAGTCTAGAACCCCAATTTATAATGCTGACCATTAAGCATACTTTATAAAGATATTTTCTACAGCTCTGTCTGCCCCACCCCATTGCTAATTGCTAATGAAACATGGTGATAGTGAGCCTGGGAGGATTGTACTTAGTTCTTAAGTAGGGCTACTCTGTTCAAAATGATGTGTACATGTCAGCACTAATGAAGCTGATGACTAACTACCAGACGCACCTGTCTCCATTGTTACCTCCCTCCGTTTGTCTTTTTATTTACCCGTTGCATATTGTTTAGATCCTAGGCCATGAGCTGTCTGGGGCAGGGACTCTTTGTATTTAGAGTTCCTTGTGTAACCTGTTTAGGGCTCTAGGGGCTACTGCTATACAAATAATACCTCCTTCAGCCTAGCACTACCTGTGTTTTAATATTATTTGTATTGCAATAGTGCCTAGGCCCGTCAGCTGGTGATCAGGTCTCTGTTGTGCTAGGGACTATACAAACACAAAACGAAAAAAGACTGTTTTTGACCCGAAGAGCTCCCAGTGTGAGTAAAGAGGTAACATCCCCTCATAAAACCTATTCTCTCTTTTTATAAATGGGGGAATATGAGGCAGAGTGTTTAAATCACATTCCCAAGACACCAGAGGGAGCCAGTGTTGGAACCATGATTAGAACCTGTTAGTTCCGAGTCCTGTGTTTAGTCAGCTAAACCATGTTGAACAGTTGTTAGCCTGAAAACAAATGTACCCTAGTGGACTTTGTGGTTTGGGCATTAAAATACCACATGCTGTCATATCATCCTCTCCGTTGTCTCTGCCCCAACCTTTGTGGTTTTGGACTGAAGCTTCATTCCCAGGCTAGCCTAAGTAAATACATCTAGGCGAAGTATACAAAGAGACACAATCCTGTAAAAGTCCAACACAAGCCCTGGACTGGTAGATGTGTGATTCTGTCTGAAGGTATGTGAATAAGAATTCTGGAATAATCTCTCAAAACACTTAAACAATCCACATGAGTTATTGCTGCCATTATAAATAGCCATGTTTCTGTCAGATCCTTTCGTTAAAAAAAAAAAAAAAAAAAAACCCTTCAAGAAAACAAAAATAACTAATGTAGAATCTCCAGACCTGATTCTTTGCTCAACTGTATAATTTAGGAGTAACTCCATTGAAGTCAATGGAATTACGCTGGTGGAAAAATGGTGAAAATGAGAGGACAGTCAGGCCCATTGTGCAAAACATGCAATAGAACTTCAGAGGACAGTTTGCATACCATTAATGTAAATGCTATATTTGTAAATTAGTCATCTTCAAACCCCACCCCTCTTCAGGACTTTCATATTGTGGTGAATAAATTTTTATAGGATCATTTGTCAATTTTAAATCTCTGTATGTATGGAGTATTATTGTAACCATTTGGTCACAGGATATTAGGGAGACAAGGTGGATGAGGCAATATCTTTTACTGGACCAACTTCTGCTGGTGAGAGAGACAAGTGTTCAAGCTACACAGAGCTTGTCTCATTCACCAGCAGAAGTTGGTCCAGTAAAAGATATTGTCTCACCCTCACCCAACTTTAAATCTAGTCAGTTTTGAGAAAGGAGTTAAAAATAGTTTCAGGTACCATATTTGATCCAGTCTCTATATAACCCTCTGAAGTGTATGTCACACTTCCACCTCTGTGCACAATTTGAGAGTTGTTTGCGGGTCTAATTAGGGAGCTTTGCTTCTTCAGGTCAAGCTGCACCATCTTGTGCATTTAGCGCTGGTGGTCTCTGGTTCAGTCCTCACTGTGTCCACCAAGATGGCAGCCACCACCTCTGTTCTGGCAATATGTATAACTTACAATTACATTTTCCTATTTAACAGTGAATAGAAATCGTGGTGTTAGATAATTTTATACTGGTGTATGCACCGTCCTTACAATTTTTAAGCGTGCGTGGACTGGTTTGGAAAAAATCCATTTTGAGGAAAATGAATGCATTTAATAATTAATGATGTAAAAGAGGCTTCAATTAAATTACTAACAAACATTACAGAGTGGCACAAAGTTTAAAACTGGGTTAAATTGCAGCCCTGGGGCATTTAGTATATTTTCCTGTGTTCAGAAACTCAGAAGCCATTAAACATGGTTGTGGAACCAAGAAATCAGGCCATTAAACTGTTTCCCCTTCCCACAAATAAATAAATAAAATAAATTGGTGATACATGATTCCAATGCCCAGAGAATTGTGTTAAGAAACTTGGTAGGTGCAATTCTCATGCCAATTTCTGAGGCCTGTGACATCTAACTTATGTATATGAGTATCTCAATTGAGTTCAATGGTAGTATTCATGTGCTTAGTTACTCACATTTTTTAATATTTCCAGGATCATGGCCTAACTTTTTCCTCCATGCTCACCACAACAGTTGCTGGGTTGATTCTTAGGTCTGCTTTGCCTTGCCCTCCTCTAACCTAAATAATACCAACCTCATAGCAGGTCTATAAGAATGGGGGGAGGCTGAAGTATTAAGTCAAGACATTTCTGTCCAATGCCACCCTGCCCCTCTCTCAGTACAAATGGATGAAGCATCCACCCTAAAGCATCCAAGAAACTTGGGATGAAATCATGGTCCCTGTGGCAAAACTCCCATTGACTTCAGTGGAGCCAGGATTTCACACTTAATACTAAATGCTACTCTTCAGTCCATTAGCGCACGATTGTTTTATAATTTGTAAAACTAACCCTGTGCTTGTAAATTCAAGGACCATAAGCTTTTCCAGATAGTAAATTATACTTTTATCTTCCCCAAAAGATAAGGCAGAAGTAATTATCTCAAATTGAGAGAATGATAAATAATGAAGAGTACAGGTCACTGATATAGAGCAATCTGAACCATTTGGTAAGCTGCGGTCAAGCAAACAATGTTTTTTAATATGGCTAAATGTAAATCTATACCTCTAAAAACAAAGAACATAGGTCGTACTGACAAGACAGAGTTTTTTATCCTGGGAATCAGTGCCTTTGAAGAAAATTTGGGTGTTACGGTGGGTAATCTTGAGCTCCTGGTATGACAATGTGCCCAAAAGGACAAATACAATCCTTGGATGCATAAACAGTGGAATCTTGAGTAGAAATAGAACGATTATTTTACCTCTATATTTGGCCCAGATGATGGCACTCCTGGAATACTGTGTCCAGTTCTGATAGTAACAATTCACAAAGTTGTTGATAAATTACGGAGGGTTCAGAGAAGAGCCATAAGAATGATTAAAGGATTCTAAAAATATGCTTTATAGCGATAGACTTGAAGAGCTCAATTTATTTAGCTTAACAAAAAAAGGTTAAGGGGCGACTTGGTTACAATCTATAAGTATCTACATGGGGAACAAATGTTTAACAATGGCTCTTCAATCTAGCAGAGAAAGATATAACCTGATCCAGTCGCTGGAACTTGAAGCTAGACAAAATCAGACTGGAAAGAGGGCATATTTTTTTACTAGTGATGATATTTAACCATTGGAACAATTTACTAAGGGTCGTGGTGGATTTTCCATCACTGGGGATTTTTAAATCCAGATTGGATTTTTTTTCTAAAAGAAAGGCTCTAGGAATTATTTTGGGGCAGTTCTGTTGCCTGTGTTATACAGGAGGTCAGACCAGGTCAGGAGTTCTCAAACTTCATTGCACTGCGACCCCCTTCTGGCAACAAAAATACTACAGGACCCCCGGGGGGGGGGGGAATTGAAGTCTGAACCTGCCCAAGTCTCACCACCCCAGGTAGGGTGGCTGAAGCCAAAGCCCAAGGGCTTCAGTCCCAGGTGTATGTGGGGGGAGTAGGAGGGGGACTGTAACCTGAGCCCTGCCACCCAGAGCTGGTGCCCTCTGACGTCGACTTCAGCCCCGGGCAGTAGGGCTTGGGCTTCGGCCCCGGGCCCCAGCAAGTCTAACAGCAGGCCTGGTGACCCCATTAAAAAGGGGTCATGACCCACATTGGGATCCCATCCCACAGTTTGAGAACTGCTGGACTAGAAGATCATAGTGGGCATTTCTGGCCTTGGAAACATTAAATCTGTTTTCTATCTTGCTTCTATTTAATGCAGGGGAAAAGGCACCTGATACTGTTTTTCAAATTCTGTCTTCTGGAGGCAGAGGAGAAAAATAAAAGAAATTTGTTCCACCAGGTTGGCAAAGCTTAAGGATGGAGCTCAAAGGCAGCCTTGTGGACAGATGGATGACTAGATACGTGCTCAAATACTATGGTGATACGAGACATATAAATACAAAGACAGAAGATTCAAGTACATTGTACATATTGCTGGTGGGCAAACGTAATGTGTTCAGATGATAGGACCCAAAAGTTGAGATTTTTTTGTTTAAACTTCAGGAGATGGCACGGTATCTGGAAATTTAACAAAGGTTATCTACCTTCCAGCTATGTTCAAAATACCATCACACGGATATCCGTTCTGGTATCTCAGTAGCATGTCAAAGAGAGAAGTGTGATTAGAACTGTACGGAGAATGGAACTTCCATTTTGTGAAGGATTTCGACAATTTTAACTTTTGGTTTTGAACTGTCCTGGTATAGTTAAAGTGGTAAAAGCCCCTAGTGTGGCACAGCAATAACACCATAAAAATGCCTTATACCAGAAAAGCATTTTCTCATATGTGAAGGAGAATAAGCTGTCTTGGTATTATTGCATATACACAAGGGGTTGTACTGGTATAACTATTTTGTTTGTTTTTTAAAACAATCACACCCTTAACAGATATAGTTTTACTAGTACAATAACTGTGTGTGAGGCCTGAGTCACTCAGTTGAATTACCTATTCTGTAAAGCAGCTGCCAAGTCTTCAGGCAGTGTGAAAATAATAAGCAGTTCTGCAGAGAATAATAATAGTTTTAATCTAAAGCGCATTGGAGTCAAGGGAAGGACTTTCATTGACTTCCCAAAGATTTTGGATCAGGCCCTATATGGTTGCTCTCCATGCATAAACAACTCCTCGTTTTTGAATTTCACTTGTTTTGGACAATAAAAAGAGAATAAACCATTTTACTTTGTTTCAAGTCACCACTGAATGGATCTTGTACATTACCAGGGTCTAGAAGGGAAATTTAATTCCAATTGTTTTTACTGAAATTGTTATAAAAACATTAGCAATTGTTTAATAAATTACTTTTGCGGATGCGTTGACCTGACTATATATAATTACATTACAACAAACTCTACCACTTATAAAAAGCCTTCAAATCTTTGTTCTTTCATTTATACTAGGCTAGAGAGCTGTCCTAGAAATTTGTGTTCCTTCTTCTGTACTCTTAATAAAAACGTTCAGTCAGTCTGTTTTCTGTACAAAATTTATGAACCAGTTAGTTAAATATTTAATGCTTCTAAGTATATGGCATAGTATGTGATGACTAGGAACTTCACTAAAACCATGTCCAACCACTGTAATGGGTTCAAATCCCAGACGTCCCAAGCTGGCTCGGTACTTATGCAGTAAATCAGAGAAGTCCCAAGATGTTGTGTTCATGCACACAAGCCTGGCCTGCTGCATGCACTGACAAGATTAATTACAGACCTCTGAACCTGATGTGTTTTCTTAATATCCAACATCACTTTCATTTTCCTCATTGAAGCTGAAATATGAGGCTTGCTCTTGCATAATTCAACAAAACTCTTTGAGGGTGGAACTATTTTTAATATTTCTAAATGCTAGTGAATTACCAAAGTGAGTGATAAGAAGCACAGCAGTTTGTTTAGAGTAATTTCTAATGATGGTGCAAACAAAGAAAGAAAATAAGATTATTTCCAAAATGTCAGACCATTGGAGCAGTTGGAACACCAGTCACACTCATTCCCACACGTGCAATGGATCTAGCTTTCATTCTACACATGTTCCCTAAATCCAGTTGTAAGCAGCATGGCAGTTAGAGCTTTGCTGTCCAAGTTCATACTTTGTCTTGCTATTCAAAGAGCTGTAAAAAATTAATATTTGAGTTGCAAGCTGCTGTTTCAAAATGTGGCCAATTTTGTTTAAAAAACTGTTTCCTCAAGCTTTTCATGGCCCTCTGTTATAATGATAATTAATACTCTGCTTTTCGTAGCACCTGAAAGTGCTTTGCACACATTAATATACTACCCTGGGAAAACTAGTAAGTGTGGAAAAAAATGTGATGCGGTACCTCCAGAAAAGCCATATTGGATTTTACTCAGGGCTATGAGCTAGGATGCCCTTAGTTCTTTTCATAGTATTTTAACAAACATTGGACCAGATTCTGCTCTGACACCGAAGTGAATCAGGAGTGACTCCACTGACGTCTGTGTAGATGCACTTGTGTAAACCTCTTTTAAGTGCTTAGAGCACAATCTAATGCACATTGAAGTCAGAAGGAGTCTCATTTGACTTCAATGGGCTTTGACTCAAACCCTAAATGGTTTGGTCAAGGCCTTGAAGTCAGTATTACAAATAGGATTTAACCGCCTGGCTCCAAACTCTGTCCTATGCATTAGCACACAACCATCCTTTCCTTCTTAATCGTACAACTTAAATATGCGTGTGTGTGTGTGTAAATTATATGGTGTGTAAATGAAACACAACATATACTCTGTTATGCAAGGGTGCATGCCCCTTATGTCATGGTGTTATGCTCCTAAATTGCAGAACTATGTGCCTCCTAAAATAGGCACCATTTTTAAAAAAGAGAGTGAAAACCCAGAGAAATACTACAGTGATGAGAACCATAAAAGTATGTGGACAGAGGCGGAGGCATTCAAAGCTGTCAAAAGGATTTAGACATATCTTCTGTTACTTTTAATAAAATATCAGAAGCAAAATCCTCTGGACTGCTCTGAAAGTCTCAGGGCTGGTCTACACTACCACTTAAAGTGATGTTGCTTACGTCGCTCAGGGGTGTGAAAATGAAAATGACCCCCCCCCCGAGCGACATAAGTTACATTGACTTAAAGATGCTCTGGCATAGCTTCCACCTCTCGTGGAGGTGGAGTAATTATGCCAACGGGAGAGCAGTAATTAATCTCCCATCGGCATAGCGTGTCTTCACCAGATGCACTCCAGCTGCGCCGATGTAGCACGATAGAGTAGATATGCCCTCAGAAAGATTGTTCCCTCATCCTCTCACAAAAGTAGAATTTTATCCACCCCTTTAATTATACTGGGTTGGAGTGCAAGGACATGCCTATGCTGTCCTGCAGTATGGACTCAGGGCACGTGAAGAGCAATACACGCCAGAGAGCTGAGCTGTAACTCCCCAGTGTGGACGCTGCAGGTGTGAACTTAGGTCCCGAGTTCGCACTAATCTCGGTACCCTTAGGTTCATACCTGTAGCATCCACACGAGGGAGGTACAGCATGTTCAAATTGGTGTGAACTGCTATTTGCACCCCATGAGTGCACTACTGAACTACGGGACAGCGTAGACATGGTCTGTCAGGTGATAATTAGTTCTGGGCCAGTGAAATTGTTAAGGTTCAATATCTTGGAATTCTTGATGCTAGAAAGGGTGACTACCTGTATATATGCTGTTGGCAAGAGAAGAATCCTAATTTTCCACTAGTTAACTTGGCTCTTATTCCTTCTTAATCAATAAGATGCCAAGTCATCAGACTGTAACACTGTAAAACTGTGTATCAAAAAAGTATTTCAGGTCATTAGAATTTTTTTAAAATTACAACTGAGTGAATACTTGATTTGTTTGTTTTATTTGCTGGCCAAACTGAAAAAGCAGGGGGAATAGAATTTGTTTTGGATTGATCCAAAATCAGAAACTTTCAGTGAGCCACAAAAAAAAAAAAAAAAAAAAGTTGAACAAACCATTTTGTTTAGAGTTATTTGTATGATTTTTTTTTAACCATGGAAAAAAAGAAGTAAAATGAGAAACACAAAGTGGTTTTGAATTTAAAAATTAAAATGCTTCATTCAAAAAATGTCAATGAAATGCTTTAATTTTGGGGGAGGAGGGTATGGAATCTTGTTTTTGACCAAAACAATTTGAATTGAACATGAATTCCCAAAATATGTCAGTGAACACAAATGTACATTGTTTGGCTATAAACAAATTGTTCAACTTTTTTTGCCATGTTCTATTTAAAATGTGTTATTTCCTTTCCCTTTTAGCTCTTGAAAGTTGAATTTTATGGTAACTATGGTCTAATAGTGATATTCAGCGTTGAATATTTTTTTAGACCAACTAAAATATGAATTATCTGACAATTTCTTAGACAATTAGATAATACCTAGCTATCAGTGTGATAGATGCCTTATAGATATCTAGGTAGGATGGATAGATGCATGGGTTGAATATTAACTTCTGAATGCAAGTCTGGCTGTCTCAGGCTATTATTAACTAAAAATGAGGGAATCCTTTTCAATATGGCTCATAATTTTTCATTACAGGACACTACAGTCTTCCAGACAGGATTAATCTGTTAACGATTCTGATGTGAAGGTATCATTGATGCATTAAGGACAGTGGTGATACAAGTAGGTTCTTATTGTCTTTTAAAATCTTTTTTACTGAAATTTAACTAAGCAATATAGAAATACTTAGAGCGGGACTGCAAATCAATTTTAAGATTCAAGAAGCTGTATACAGCAAGTCCATTGAAGGGGTGGTCCTTTGAATTATCTGTTATGCAGAATAATTTATTTCCTCCAGGTATGTATTTGATTTCTTTGTATTTTTTAAAATTTGTTATTACAGTTGCTGCTTGGTAATTTTTACCATATATAATTTTTAAAAACTAATATTCTTTGAATAACCTCACTGCATCTCATCATAGGTTGGTTCCTCTTTTGTTCTTATTGTTGCTGTAGACTTTAAGTTCGTATAATCTTTTTGCTATTCACTTGAGAATTTTGTACAGAAATGCTGTATGCTGTTACAAAGGATTTTCAGAAACACACCAATGAAGCTGTAATCACGTCTAGTCCCAAAGCTTCTAGCGAGCATGACGATGGGGATTTTGTGTATGGAGAAGAGTCTACCTTGAGTTGTTGGGTTTTTTTTCTTAGTATTATTTTATATGTCTAAGATGCAACTGGGGTCTGAAAGAATAAACTTAATCATTCTCTCTATTCCTATTCGAATGATGTTCCTCACTTGAATAAACACTGTAAGGAAATACATGCAAAGAGGTGGTGGTTGTTTTTAGTTTCCCAGAAAAGAGACAAATCTAAAACTAAAGGGATAAATTTTAGTTGAGGACCATGGGTGAAAATTTCAAATCTGTGCATGGGTTTTCAGCTTCAAGTCTCACCAGCAGACCTGATCAAAACAAAACAGGAACATTTCACAATTTTTTTCAGGATCAAATATGTGTATTTATTTGGATAACATTTGAACTAAAACTTCCCAAACTGAACGATTTTGAATTGTCTATAAGCCACTGCAGTCTTTGTGTAAGTAGACACAGTTCTCACCAGTCAATAATGGTTGTCTCCCTTCACTTCAGGGTTGAATAGCTAATTTGACTATAGCAGTTATTTTCAGTTTTGGGTGTTGCCAGATAGTTCTCCCCACAACCAAGTTGCTTTTTCTGTTGATCCTGTAATTCTCTGCTTACATCCCCCATGGTTTGTTTTATTTTGTTTTCCCCCGGAGAGTTTATTGTGAATTTACTGTAGGATCAAGATGGCCTACAGGAGAAGGAACCCATTATTTGTGAAATTTCTGTGTCTGGGGAGGGAACTTTAAAGATATAACATCTTACTTGAATAATGCAAAGGGAAGTTCTTGCCTAAATTGATTCTGTCATTTCTGTAACTGACTGTGAATGTTTCTAACTAAATTGTGCTGTGTGGTAATATAACCTGCCTTCCTGATTTCTTGTTTAAATGGGTAATAAACAAAAAAACCCACACTAATTAATTTGGGCTTTTTCTGTAGAAAAGTCAGCCTTTTAATAGAACGCTTGATGGTTTAGTCAAAGTCTTAGCTTCCATTAATGCAAACTACATAGCACAGTGAGGATCAGATGAATACTTGCCCTTGCTGGAAGAGTGTGAAGTTCAGCTACCCCTTCACAGAGCTAAAATATTCTGGTTTTGTGTGAGGAAGGTGAATGGCAGATAAGATTTTCTTCTCCTGACCCGGGCAGATACTATTACCACTATTATTCTAGCCCATGGACTGAAATAGCAGCCACAGCATTCCCATATTCTATCCCCCCACACACTCCACGATAGTGCAAATGCATTAGTGCTTGCTCTAATGGCCCTTTCCAGGTCTCTCTGTGGCAAGTTTGAAAGAACCTCTGTGCACACTGGCTCTGCATATGCCTGTCCATGCCATAGAAGGGCAATACAGGATTGGATAACATCATTACTGAGGGATAGAGTGACTCTGACCCTAGCATAGGTGTAGCGGAAGGTACAAGGAGCCTTCTCCCTTGACTTGCAATTGCCAGAGTCCTGATTTCCACTAGGAGGGACTGCTCCCTCCCTGTGCAAATCATCCCAAACAAGGAGGAAAGTATATGGGGCCATGATTCCACCCACCCCTTTTCCAAAATTGTTAGGTGTGGTGGAGTGAATAGGCTCTGGGCATACCAGGTAGCAAGGGGAAGGACTGTGCCCCTGAGACAGCATGGCTCCATACTGTCCCAACATCGGTTAGTGCATAGTCTGACACAGCCTCTGTAATGATCACATGGCATTTAGGAAAGAACTCTTTCCTTGCAAGGAAAGCCTATTCTTCAGTAGGGAAAAATGTGTGTATTTTACATAAGGCTGGGGTAGTTTTAACAGGTTAGCTGGTTGAGATGAACCTCCCTGCTAGGGTTTACCTTGATCAGCTAACGAATGTTAAAACAACTGCCTTGTCTACACTAGAATTTTAACATGGGTTAACATGTGTAAACCAACACATGTTAAGAATACTCCTCCCCCCTAGTATAGACGTGCCCTAACTCAGTGATAATATAGGAATATCAATTACTATTAATCACTAATCAACTTTAAAAATATGTGAATGGCAAATAAAAGTTATGGAACAGTAAACACTTCCTTTAACTTTAAGGTTCCTCCTTTAAGTCAGAAGGATTAAGTGAGAACAAGGCTAAAAGCCTGTTTAATTCATTACAAATTTACCCTGGCTAGGGAAAATGATCTGAGAGGAATCTTTATAAGCAAAGGTGCAGTGTTTGTGACCACAGCATATAGATTCTATTCTCTTAGGCCTTCGGAGAGGCAGAGCAAAACAGATCGTGCTATTTGTAGTAAGATGTGGCCCTGAAATATAAATTTTTGTCAGAAGCCTAGTCTGAGGCCTGAAGCCTGAACCAAAGTACTTCCAGGCACTGCTAAGCAAAAGCTGGGCTGTGAGCCAGAGGCAGGCCCCGCTCACGGAAGTTGGCGAGAAGAAGATTGTTAGAAGCAGGTGCTTAACATATAAGTGCTAATAAGAGGAACTTATGCCAAGATGGCACCTGGACAAGTCCGATACAAGGACACTCCATAGACATAGGAGTGGTTCAGGCATGTGCATCTTAAAGACAGGACAGCATGATGGATAGATCTGTATGTCTGGAACAACATGATCAAAGGGGAGACAGCACCCTAATGAGCCAAGAGCTGTACCTCAATATGTCAGGAGGGATAAGTAATTTGTCCTGTAACTGTATAAAAGTAGGTCCCAGAGTGCGTATCTTTGTCCAGCCTAGGGGGCAGTGGAGTGTCCCGCCACTGACTGAGCTGTGTCCATTGCCAGGGGGCACATATTCGTAGTATGTCCTGTAGAGTCTATAGGAAACTATTACTGTGCTTTGTTTGACAATAAACCTGGCTCGGGTTCCTTCGTACCTTACTAGAGTCTGTGGTCACTGGGGGTTCTCTCGGGGTCTGCTGTGTCAGCGATCTGCGCAGAACTGGGGCAGCACACAGAGGGAACACGCACGCAGCCAACTGTTATCATCATCAAACAAGAGCAGAGCACCACACTGCTAGCTACTGACAACACTATTCTAAGGTACAAATTGTGTCAGCACAGCATTGATAACACTAGCAGTATTTTTATTTCATGATGCATGTGTGCTCATGTTACTTACCAAACCTACTGAGCTTCAGCCTGTGTCCAGGGTATGCAGCAGTGTTGCTATTTTCTTATGGCACACCGTGGTTCTCAGGAATTTACCATTTTCCCTTATTTATGGGGAGGAGCATTCCATACAGAGACCTTGGGAGATGAATGCATGTGTCTGTGGTAACCAAAAATCTATTTTACAGGTGCTGAAATATGTGTCTGCCTTACTCTGTGTCCTTCTCAGGCAGAAACCTCCAAGGTTTCTCAATTTAAATTACCCTGCAACAGATAAGCACATACAGCATAAATAAGTCGCAGTTACAAACTTTGCATTGTAAATCTCAGGTGTATGGAGCAGTGAATGACAGAAGTAGGTAACTGCTGTATGTATCAGACCTTCTAACACTTCAGTGTGCTTTTTGGAAGGAATTAATCAATTTTTACATATAAAGGATAGTTCAGCAAAATGCTTTATTGTAATAGTTTAAGGGGCTGGTTCAGTAAATGCTCCCAAGTTTAGAATATCTCCTCACCGCAGTAAGTTCTCTGTAATAAGGGTTGGCAGTATTTGCCCTACACTTGTGCAGTATGTTAGGTCCCAGTCCTGCAAAGATTTGCTAGTACAGTAATTCCTCGCTTAAAGTTGTCCTGGTTAACGTTGTTTCGTTGTTACGTTGCTGATCAATTAGAGAACATGCTCGTTTAAAGTTGTGCAATGCTCCCTTATAAAGTTGTTTGGCAGCTGCCTGCTTTGTCCACTGCTTGCAGAAAGACCAGTTGCAGCTAGCTGGTGGGGGCTTGGAACCAGGGTGGATCGGCAGCCCCACTATCTGCTCCCCTAAGTTCCCTGTGCAGCAGCCGCCCAGCAGGATATCAATTGCCGGCAGTTCAGCTGTCCCTCCCTGCACAGCCATGTGCTGCTCCTGCCCTCTGCCTTGGAGCTGCTACCGGGAGCCTCCTGCTTGCTGTGCAGGGGCGGGGAAGAGGGGGCTAATGTCAGGGTGTCCCCCTCCCCCCTGCTACTGTCCCCCACTTACCCCATCTCCAGAGAGCAGGAGGGACACGACAGGGCTCAGGATGGAGGGAGCATGCTGGCAGCAGCTGGTGTCTCAACTTCCTGGCCTACTTAAAAAGGCAATGTACTTAGAGTGCGGTCAGCGTACTTAAAGGGGCAATGCACATCTCTCTCTCCCACACACAGGGTGTGTGTCTCTGTCTCTGTCTGCCATGCTGTCTCCCCTCCCTCCATTCGTGCTGCCTTGTAGAGTGTGAGGCTACATTAACAACAGTGTGTTAACCCTTGAGGGCTCAGCCGAGTTCTAGTTCATCATTTAGCAGGAAGGCATTCCCTGGGAAATATCCCACCCTCTGACTTCACCACCTCAACCAAGCTTCACAATCATCATTGCTGTGTACAGTATTAAATTATTTGTTTAGAACTTATACTTAAAACTTTTATATTTATATAATATAGTCTTTTGATGAAAAAAATGTCAGTGTGGAACCTAACCCCCCTCCCCCCCCATTTACATGAATTCTTATGGGGAAATTGGATTTGCTTAACATTGTTTCACTTAAAGTCACATTTTTCAGGAACATAACTACAATGTTAAGCGAGGAGTTACTGTAGATGGAGCCAACATGGAGCCCAATTGATTTCAGTTGGGCTGTGTGTGGGCACAGGGGTCCATCTCTGCATCATGCATAGTAGGACCAGGGTCTTACAATGAGCTCTGGAATGGTGAGTGTAGGGCCCTTATGGATCTCTGAGATGATGTTTGAGTCAGGCTGTCTCTCCCACCATTGTTGTCTTTGGCTTTTGCTTTTTCAAGCCTATAACGTTGTTCACTCTGCCTCCAGTTAACTTTCTTTCAGCTTTTACTAGCTTCTCTCTACTGCACTCTTACAAAAAAAATCCCAAGTTCCCCTCTGGATTTCTTTCCATACTTGTATCCTTACTTTTAATGTACTGCTAAAATATCTTCCATTCTTTCTTTGTGTCAAGATGATGAACCGCATGATCCAAACAGAGTCCTGTAATCACTGGAGTCAGTTTCAGATTTCTGCTTCATTTTAAGCTTTGTTCCCTCCATTTGTGAAGAAATCCTGACAGTTTGTTGTCTTTTAGAGTACACAGTGGTAGGGATGGTATAACATTCTCAGTGGACCCAGGTTGTTATCTGCATGCTGATCAATCTGCAAGCCACTGGTATTGCCCTCATAAGTGACTGTTGTACTTTTTGCACTGACCTGACATTTTCTGCGTATGCCCCAATGTGTTGTTGTTTCTACAGGGTTTGTCCTTATTCTTGATTCTGTATCTGGATACTGAAATATGTTTCTAATAGACATGGTTGGAGAAGAGTGCAGCATGTAGTTGTGATGCCCAATGAGCACAGCACACCAGGGACTGAATTGGGACTTGGAAGATCACAGGCGAGTCCTTGCTGAACCCTACCATGCCAGCTCGAATGTGCTGACCAGAGCACTGGGTGGTGGAATCAAGAGCTGCTATGCCTTCCCCCTGCTTCCCCATGTGTCATCCGCCTGCATGGCAAGAGAAGTAGTGGCCAGGTGGCAGATCCATGCCACCCTATGCTTGTACATCCCCTTTTCCTCGCCTGGATGGGCACCTTTCACCCTTTTTTGTGAGGGAGCATGGGCATGGTTATGCTCAGGCTCTGTATTAGTTAGCAGGATACTAGGGTTACCTGTGTAATATGCAGCCAGTTACAAAGATGGATTCCAGACGGCGGAGAGATCCTGCAAGATACAGAAATATAATACAACAAAAAACCCAAATCAAAGCCTGTTCTGTCAAGGGAGGGTTTTCTGTAGTGCTCATTGTTGTGGTATCAAAGTACTTAATAGGTAAATTAAACTTACATGGTGACATCTTTTTTAAGGCATGTTCTACTTTTTCCCTTTTCCTGCATAGAGGTAGGGCAATATTTTTATTATAAACTCCACCATACCAGTTATTACTGAGAGGCTTTGCTGATGAGGAGAATCTTGCAGCGCATTCTACAAGCAGGCAGTCTAGGTTAGTCTGCTCTCCTGGGGAACCTGGTCCCTCAGCCAAATCCTTTTGGCCAAGAATGCTTATCTCTTGTGTTTATGCCCTCACTTATGCCCTTATGCCTTACTGGGTTTGTAAATTGCATTGCCCGTGAGGATCGCAGCTGTCTTTGGGGGTTGTGAATGGAGATGCGGGTGGTGATGTAGCTAGGTGCTGACTAAAGGCAGGCATATCATGGATTTTTTTGTTTTGTTTTGTTTACTGACAAGTCTGAAAAGTTGAAGAAAAGTTTTATTTTTTCAGGTTGAACCAAAAATGAAATGTTTGGCAAACCAAAAAGTTAAATTTTGACTAATGTCAAAACGAAGCACTTTTTTGTTTTTACATCATATGAATTTCTGTTTTGTTTTGACTTTGTGCACTTTGACAAAAGTAAAGAAGGATGAGATTCACAGCATGAGGGGTGGTCCCTTATAATCTTTGACCCTGAGTTCCCCACGTTCCTCATTTCCCTCCCTGCTTGATGTGGAGAAGAGATTTGAATGTGGCTCTTCCACAGAACAGAAGCATGCCCTAACCACTGGGCTATGGGATATTCTGGTGTGGAGAGTTCTCATTCATAGTGGCAATTCATAATCATTCATGAACACAATGACTAGCCATTGGGCTAGGGAAAGAAAGTGAGAATGACTCTATAGCCTGGTGTTTAGGGCACTCAGCTAGGATGTGAGAGACCCACATGCCAGTTTCTGCTCTAAGGCTTATTTGTCTAAATAATTAAACCAGAATACCTTTGACAGGAGAGGTTGGGAGATCCCCACCCCAGAATATCCCACAGCCCAGTGGCTAGGGT
The DNA here is from genome assembly GCF_027887155.1 of Malaclemys terrapin pileata. NCBI lineage: Eukaryota > Metazoa > Chordata > Testudines > Emydidae > Malaclemys > Malaclemys terrapin. The sequence goes on from NC_071505.1 coordinate 334,511,002, forward strand.
GCTTTCTGTAATGGGAGGACCCTTGATCACATCAGTTCTCCCACATCAGGCACGGAGGGGGTGGGGGTGGAATTGAATCTGGATCTCCCATATGTTGGGCTAACGGTTATAAGGGAGGGTGAACCCCGACCCACTCTGTTTTGGGTCTCTAGCCCCCTCCCCTTTGCTTTTGTCAAAATGCCTGACATTGGGGAAAAAGGGGAGGGGAATCAGGTAAAAATGTTTCATTTTGATATTACTAAAATGTTTTGGATTTTGTTTTTGTTTGTTTGTTTGGGTTCTGTCAAAACTATTCCGTTGACACTATGTGAATTTGTGAATAGCTTCAGGTTGAGGAAAACGGCATTTTTCAGCAAATAAACTGTTAGGTGAAAAAAAATTTCACAGCTCTATTGCTGACACACTCGTGGCTGTGAAAATCAGGACCAAGGCTTTTTACTAACAGTGAGAGTGCCCTGGGTGGGAGGGACTGGAACAAAGGAGGGATGTGCTGTGGGACTCTGCATTCTCAGGGAGATGGAAGCTCTACATTGAATCCACATTCAGATCCAACTACAATGAAGTACAATAATCCAGGCAAGTAATGCTTAATGTCTGGACTCATGTCTAGTTCCTCATCTGGGAGGACAGGGTAGAGTTTTCTAGCAAGCTATAAGCGGAAGAATTAATTAGTGATAATTTGTGTACTGTTGATCCAGTCAAACACTCGTTAATACCAATTAAACATGTCAATTAAGCATATGAAAACAAATTGCTGTGCTGAGGTATGATAAACCTCCCGTGGCTTAGTTCTTGGTTAGCCTCATGGGATTATACTTCTATAGTTGTACAGGGCTCTCTACAAGCGATGGTATGTTCTGAGGAGAGATTAATAAGACCGACTTTTCAGCTTCGGAAAGAGACGAGTAAGGGGGGATATGATGGAGGTCTGTAAAATCATGACTAGTGTGGAGGAAGTAAATATGGAAGTGTTATTTACTCCTTCTTATAACACAAGAACTCAGGGTCACCAAATGAAATAGGCTGCAGGTTTAAAACAAATGAAAGGAAGTATTTTTTCATACAACACAGTCAACCTGTAGAACTCTTTGCCAGAGGATGCTGTGAAGTCCAAGATTATAACAGGGTTCAAAGAAGAACTAGATAAGTTCATGGAGGATAGGACCATCAATGGCTATTAGCCAGGATGGGCAGGGATGCTGCCTCTAGCCTCTGTTTGCCAGAAGCTGGGAATGGGCGACAGGGGATGGATCACATGATGATTAACTGTTCTGTTCATTCCCTTTGAAGCACCTGGCATTGGCCACTTTTGGAAGACTGGATACTGGACTAGATGGACCATTGGTCTGACCCGGCATGACCATTCTTATGTTCTAACTTAGGAACACACAAGAATTTAAAAGCCAAAAGCACAGACCAATATAGAAACTATTTTAAGGTGTTTTTTTTTCAAGAGCAGCCATCACCACACCTCCTCTAGAATGAGAAAAAATTAAACAGTAGCTACATGGCCCCGCAGGTGGATTCCTTCACATAACAAGCTGTTTATTAGAGAGTGTTAGACGGAAGGCTTTGCGTGTAATGACTGGATCAGATACTAAGGGTGGATCATTGTGATCACTAGGAACATGATGCAAGCACAAGGAACAGCATCAAAGAAGGCACAAAAGCAGTAGTGGGGAGAGTCCTAAGGAGCAATGAGGAGAGCTGTTTGGGTGGAATAAAGATACTATGTAGTAATTCATAGATTTTTGTTTTGTTTTTAAGACCAGAAGGGACCATTAGACTATCTAATCTAACCTCCTGTATATCACAGGCCATGGAATTTCACTCAGTTGCCACTGCATTGAGCCCAGTAACTTGGGTTTGGCTAAAGCATATCTCCCAGCAAGGCATCCAGTCAGTCTTGATCTGAAGACATCAAGAGATGAAGTATCCATCACCTCCCTTGGAAGTTTGTGGCAGCCATGAATCACCCTCAGTGTTTAAAATTTGGACGTTATTTCTAATTGGAATTTGTCTGGCTTCAGCTTCCAGTCATTGATTCTTGTTGTGCCTTTCTCTGCTTCTTAGTACCTGGGATTTTCTCTCATAAATGTATTACATATGCCATCATCAAATAATTTCCTGAGATTCATTTTGATAAGCTCTTTAAGTCTCTCACTGTAGGGCATTAACTCAGCCCTTAAATCATTTTAATGCTCCTTTTCTGCACCCTCTCCAACTTTTCAACATCACTTTTAAAATGTGGGCACCAGAACTGTGTGCAGTATTCTAGTATGAGTCTCACCAGTGCCATATATAGAGGTAAAAATCACCGCCCTCCTGCTCCTCTCTTGTGTGTGTATACATCCAAGGATCACATTTGCCTTTCTTGCCTCAGCATCACACTGAGGGCTTGGGTTGAGTTGCTTGTTCCACCTGAACCCTTAAATCCTTTTCAGAGTCAGTGCTTTGCAGAATACAATTCCCATTTTGTAGGTGTGGCCTACAATCTTTGTTCCTAATTGTGTGACTTGCATTTGGCTTTATTTCCAACATTTTGTTGGAATGGGGCTCTTTTACCAATGTGATCCCTAATTCCATCATATCATTGATAAAAATAATGAACAGTGCAAGGCCTAGTACCCAGCCCTGTGAACCCCCACTAGAAACACTCACTGGATGATGATTTCCCACTGACAACTATTTTTTGAAATCTGTCATGAAGACCAAGCTGTAGAAAGAGGTGGACTTTGGATTATTATTAAAATTAATAATTGCTCCTAGTTCCTTTATCATCATCCTCAACTAGACCTGCTCACATCTCCTGACATCTTTTTTTCATAGAAAACGTCAATGAAAACAGGGAAAAAATAGATTTTTCCTTGAAAATTTCGGCAGAAAATTTCAACTTTTCTTCAAGAAGCTGAAAATCAAAAATTTGCAGGTTTCAGTTGAGCTGTCTGCTGTTAATTTGATGAGAAGTTGAAATTTTCCATGGAAACCAGGCTCTGACAGAATGCTGAGAGCTGGCTTTAGCCAGCACTCTGGTCATTATTAGTACCGATTAGCCCCCCTCCCCATCCCCACGCCCACGCCTCCCAAGAAGGCCTAATTGATCAGTGTGCCTGATTACTAGGCCAGACTGGGGTTAGGAAATAACCCACCACTCCCTGGGAGAAGGGCCCAGAAAGCTGGGAAACAGTGCAGAGGTGTGGCTGTACCGCTGTGTGTTGGTGGAGGGATTGAGACATTATAAATAAAGTACATGATGGTGTTTACAAGCAAGAAGGTCTCAAGCTGTCTGTGTGTGGTAGGGTGGGGGGAGTGGTACATCAGGCATGCCCTGTCACACAGACATTCTCATGAGAAACTTTTAGTCAAAAACCCAGTTTTCTGTTGAAAAACAGGTTTTGATTTACATGTTTTGACCAGCCCTACTTTCAACTTTCACACACGCTTCTGTTGCCGGAACGGAGTGCCCGAGGAAAGCAACAGCGGGGTTCGTTGCCCGGTGTGTTCCGCGCCAATGAACACACCAGGGTGGAGAAGCAATCAAAGTTTATTTGAGATCTCAAAGCGGTGCAAGAAGACTGGCACATCTCAGATCAAGCACACCATCATAAGCAGTTTTTCTCTTTTTATACATTTTGCAGCTAAGCTCTTCCCTCTTCCCCGCTTTCCTCCTCCCTCCTCCTATAATAGTTACATTAAGCAAGTAGCAATTACATTTAAGTAGTTAAATCATCTTGGCGGCTATAACTCCAGCTTTTTAGTAACTTTTCTTTGAATTATTATCTTGTCCCTTTCCTTTGATTTGTTATCTTGCCTCTCAGCCAGAAGTATGCAGGCCTCATTATTACCGCTTGGTACTGGTATGAGTGGTGCTGCACCTGATAACTGCCTGTTACACATTCCAATTTCTGCATCTGGCTTTTGAGGTCGATTAGAGTTAAAACATGGAGGAACTTTGGTTCATTTAGGCCTAGTGCAGGAAGGCTTCATCGACACTCGTGGTCTTCCACCCTCCCGAGTTACCTAGGGTTATGCCTAATGACACCAACACTTCTGTTGGCAAATCCATCTGCTCCAGGGCAGTTGCCCTTTTGGTTGTGCAGATAAAGCTCACTATGCCCCGTATTTTCAAAAGTCACATGATTTTGGATGGTGTCAAGTATCAGAGGGGTAGCCGTGTTAGTCTGAATCTGTAAAGAGCAACAGAGGGTCCTGTGGCACCTTTGAGACTAACAGAAGTATAGGGAGCATAAGCTTTCGTGGGTAAGAACCTCACTTCTTCAGATGCAAGTAATGGAAATAAGTGAGGTTCTTACCCACGAAAGCTTATGCTCCCTATACTTCTGTTAGTCTCAAAGGTGCCACAGGACCCTCTGTTGCTCTTTGATGATTTTGGATGCCTTAATTTCTGGGTGTCCAACATGAAACACCTTAAAGCAGCATGTTTTTCAAAGGGTGCTCAACCCTTTCTGAAAATAAGGGCCCTTTCAGGCGTCTCAAATTGGGCACCTGATGAAAACAGAGGCAAATCACCAGCCCCTGGGCAGACCATGGCCGAGCCTTCTACAAGTGTTTGTGAAGGAAGTTAACATTCAATTTCCCTAGGCTGCCATTAGCTGAAATCCTTCTCATGTTGCTGCTATACTTTGCCACATGCTCTTTTGTGTGACTGACACAGTTTAACACACACATAGATATTGAAACAAACATGATGCTAATAAATAAAAGCCTGCGCAGAGGCTGGCATTGATAAAAATGACAAAGGTGTTAATTAAGTGGCCTGGATCTGATTCAGAGCTGTACAGTTGCAGAATCCTACTACTTCCTTTCACTGTATAGTAATGACTCTCTGAATTTTGCTCTTTTCGAGTGGGGGGGAATTGATAGGGTAGCTCATGGATACAATTCATGTAAACACTGATGAAACAAGCTACATGAATGCATGCAAATGTAGCTGACGTATAATTGCATTTTAAAGCTTGACACTTTGACACCACAGTCCTCCCAACCACTCCTCTACAAGGTCATTGTGCTGTCACTAGTGATGCCAGTGTCCCCAAGGAACAAAATGTCAGACACTCAGTGAAATGTAGCCTTTTGTGTTTTACACCTTCTCTCCTCTGATGCGAAACAGGAACAATATTTGTTCCAATGTCATCGTTCTGTTTTACGCTTAGTAACTTCAACCTTACAATGTCAACTTTGGTGTGTGCTTCTTGCATTCGTGAAAGATGAGACAACAGCCATTGAAGCAAAACTGAACCTGCATCTGGCTACAGTATAAATGAACTCCTTTTTCACAAGGAAAAAAACTATTCCACATGATCCCTTGAAGATTTTTTTTTTTTTGCCCCTGGGATTTGCGCGGTTTAAGTAAAATTGCATTTAACTTTACCAATTTTTATTTCTATTTTTTCCCTGCAGAAGTGCAGGGCCAGCTCCAGGCACCAGCACAGCAAGCAGGTGTTTGGGGCGGCCAACGGAAAGGGGCGGCACGTCCGGCTCTTCGGCGGCGGGTCCCTCAGTCCCTCTCGGAGGGAAGGACCTGCCTCTGAATTGCCACTGAAAAATGAAGTGGCAGCGGTAGAGCTGCCGCCAATCGCGGCTTTTTATTTTTTTGGCCGCTTGGGGCGGCAAAACCACTGGAGCCGGCCCTGCATAAGTGGCATGGGCTAACTTCACACATATGGTCATTTACTAGGTTAGGTATCTAAAGCCATTAATTCCAACAGAAAGAACAGTAAACCTTAGTATTTGGCATTTCCATAGCAGCTTTCACCTGAGGATCTCAAAGCACTTTATAAACACTTAGGTCTTAGGGGCTAATTAGGACCTAAGTAGAAAAGGCCAGGTGGAGAGAGGTGTCCCCTGCCTCTGAGAGAGCAGTATCCCTCTCGGTCTTGGGAGCAGGGTTAGGATCTGTGGGGCCGTGAAGGAAGAAAGGGAACTGAACAGGGTGGGGACAGGTCCACCCTTCATCCCATTACCTAACTTTTCCCACATCTTTTTCCTTTAATGGGGTCCGTTGGCTAACAAGACTAGAATACCTGGTATGGATTATTTTATAATGCCCTGTTTGTTTGGGGTTTTTTCTTTTTTTGGGAGGAGAGGAAACGGGGGGGGGGGGGTAGTTCTCAAAAGGACATAAAACACCACAGATTAGGTAGGTCATCTCAATTTTAGACATTACCCAATGAGTGAAGATGAGAATGAGTACGGGGAGGATGGGACGAAGAAATCTGAAATTTCACGGTGTAATTGTAAGGGTCCTGATTCAAAAAGGAGTTGTGGGGGGGCTGCAAGGTTATTGGGGGGGGGGGGGCTGCAGGGAAGCTGGAGAGCGGTGGCTGCTGGCCAGGAGCCCAGCTCTGAAAACAGAGCTGCTGCCAGCAGCAATGCAGAAGTAAGGCTGGCATGGTATGGTATTGCCACCCTTACTTCTGCGCTGTTGCCTGCAGAGCTGGGCCTTCAGTCAGCAGCTGCCACTCTCCGACTACCAAGCTCTGAAGGCAGCAGCGCAGAAGTAAGGGTGGCATGGTATGGTATTGCCACGCTGACTTCTGTGCTGCTGCTGGTGGGGCGCTGCCTTCACAGCTGGGCGCTTGGCAAACAGTGGCCACTCTCCAGCCGCCCAGCTCTGAAGGCAGCGCAGAAGTATGGGTGGTGATACCCTGACCCCCTAAAATAACCTTGTGATCCCCCTGCAGATCCCTTTTGGGTCAGAACCCCCCAATTTGAGAAATGCTGGTCTTCCCCATGAAATCTGTATAGTATAGGGTAAAAGCACACACAAGATCACATTTCACAGAGAGGAGACCAGTTTTCATGGTCCATGACACATTTTTCATGGCCGTGAATTTGATAGGGCCCTAGTTATGAATTTCTGAAGGTCATGCAGTAATTAATTGGGAGAATTGGGGAGAGAACCTAAGAGTCCCCAGTCTGAGCCGCCAGCTCTACCCATTACACTCACCTTCTTTGCAATAGTCAATACCCTTTGTGTCGCTCTCATGAAAAGGCACGAACTACTTCTGGAGCGGGTAGTGGCAGAAAGTGTTCTATAGCACTGTTCAGCACTCAAAGCATTTCTCAAAGCAGTTTACAAAGGAATGAGGTTAAATGGTGATCATGATGTGACTGAGCACAATGAAGAGCCATTACACACATAACATTCAAGAAGTGAAGACACACGTGTCTCTTTAAAACTGATGAACGTTTAATTAATGTTCTGTTCTGAAAAAATGATTGAAGTATTTCAATACTTGCTCTTTTTAACAATTGGTTTGACTTGTATCTCCAGACTGTAGCCACACTTGTGAGAAGATCAGAGAAGCATGTATTTGTGTATTAAAATAAAATGACCCTGCCTTTATAGCCTACACGGACAAATTACTGAGACACAGAGATGTAGTTAGGCAAACTAATGGTAGTATTCTAAGTGTCCGCATGTCAAAGCCTTTGTGAGGTGTACCCATTTTATGATCATTCTTTATTACGTTCCCCCAAAATATCGCTGGTGGAATCATTTAAACTCAATGAACCAGAAATGTATCCCCTATTTTTTCTTCTTCTTCCCTTAACCGTTATTGCGTGGAGCGGAACTTCAGTGGCCCCTTGTGGAAACACATATTTTGGAGTTTGATTTGCATGTCAATGACATGGTAAAATAAAACAATCAAGCTTCTTGGTTGCCAAAGGGCATGCAATGATCAACTTACATGCAAGTAATACGATATCTTGGTCAAATTACATGGTAATCTTTTGTTTTTAAGGCTTGTTTATGAGAAGCCTTCTGTTTCTGGAGAGGTTTTGAATTTTACTTGGACAGAGTGCTCTATAGTTTGAACCAGGGCCGGCTCCAGGCACCAGGCACCCAAGCACATGCTTGGGGCGGCACCTGGTAAGGGGCGGCGGGGGAAGCGCGGCGCGGCATTCCGTGGGGGGGGGGCGCTCCGGCGGCACGACCCGGCGCTCGTCGGGGGGGGGCCTCCGGGGGCCCGGCGCTCGGCGGGGGGGCGGCGCGGGGGAGGCGTTCCGGGGGGGTGTTTTCCGGCGGTGCTCGGCGGGCTCCGGCAGCGCGGAGCTCGGCGGAGGGGGGCAGCACGGGGCTCGGCGCTCAGGGGGGGTTCCGGCGGCGCGGAGCTCGGCGGGTGGGGGGGCAGCACGGGGCTCGGCGCTTGGGGGGGGTTCCAGCGCTCAGCGGGGGGGCGGTGCGGGAGGGCGGTTCTCGGGGGGGGGGGTTTCCGGCGGCACTCGGCGGGGGGTCTCGGGGGGGCGGCCCTTTTTTTTGCTGCTTGGGGCAGCAAAAAAGCTAGAGCCGGCCCTGGTTTGAACTCAGTAAAACAGGTGTAAATCTGGAGTGAATCAAGAGAAGTAACTAGATTTACACTGCTGCAATTGAGATCAGACTCTGGGGAGGTCTACACTACCCGCCGGATCGGCGGGCAGCGATCGATCCAGCACGGGTCGATTTATCGCGTCTAGTCTAGACATGATAAATTGATCCCCGAGTGCTCTCCCATTGACTCCTGTACTCTATTGCTGCGAGAGGCATAGGCGGACTCAACGGGGGAGTGGCAGCAGTTGACTCACTGCAGTGAAGACACAGCGGTGTGTAGGTCTAAGTACATCGACTTCAGCTACGTTATTCACGTAGCTGAAGTTGCATAACTTAGATCGATTTCACCCCCACCCCCAGTGTAGACCAGGCCTCTGTCTCTTGCTTAGTTTCATTCCTTTTTTGTAGCTGAATTCATATGATTAGAGCCTGTCTGAGCAAGATCTGTTGGGGTTCCTGTTACAGCAAAAAAAAAAAAAAGTTACTTCTGGATTTTGTAGGCTCCTAATCTGTCTGTGATATACAGAACATGTGCTGATTAAACTCCTCTAAAATTTCACTACTTCTTTGTGTGTGTGTGTGTGTGTTGTGGTGGGTGGAAGGAAATGTTGTTTTCAAAACAGTTCTAATAATTAAGGTTTTGTTCCTCCCCAAAGAGCAAACAGTTAGCTTGAGCTAAAAATAGATCTGTATTTTGCTAATATCACTTTTCCATGAAAACTATTGCAGCTCTGTGGGATGTTTTTTTTTTTTTTTTTTTGCTCCTGTTGCATAAAGATACCAGAGACACCATGTTGCTGAAGGGTTTCAAAAAACGCTTCAAATTTCAGGATTTCTTTTTGTTTCATTGCACATTTTGGCTTCAACCTCCCTATATTTCTTTGCTGTCATCCTTTCTGAAGAACATTTTGAAAGGAATAAGCAATCAAGTCCCTCCTTTAGTGCCATTTACATAGCTTTTCTCAGTAGTTCAGTTGCAGGGGGGAAATAAGACAGGCAGTATTCTGTTTGGAGCTGACATTTCTTATATTTCAGCCAGCCCTGCTACTCTAATGTTAGCAGATTTATGAATTATACAAACCAGAGAATGAACGATTCAAAGTGTGAAGAAAAAATTCCTCACAGAAGACTTAAAAATGTACCAAATAATAGTATGTTAGCATACAGCGTGTATCTGAAACTGTTGGCATTAACGGTGTGAAGCCTCTAGAGGCATTGCACTCATTAGACTTGCCAATTGTTGTTGGAAATTAAGTAACAGTCTACAAGAACGAGAGGAAATGATGAAAAAAGGCACATGCTCTTGTCTTCTCCTGGCACATGTCTAACTTTTCCAGCATTAAATTTCTATTCAAATCCTGTGTCTGAATGACTTTTTGCTAGTAAACTGTCACCCAACTTGCTGTGCAGGAATTTCTGAGTTATCATGGTAACTGAGGTCTACCTCAAGATGTTATTCAGGGATGTTCCTTGGCCCTACAACAGTGTGGCTAAGGGATTAAAAGTGGAGCCGTTACCGCTGCCTATTATTAAGATTGCTTGACACTTCCATTATAAGCAACTGACAACAGGGTCTTATAATTTTGCCAAACTTTAACCATCTGGGCTGAAATTTTCCTTTCTGGGCATCTGTCTCAGGTTGAATCTTTTTGGAAAATTTCAGCCAAAATTCTTGTACTGTTTGAGAACAACGTGTCTGTAGCCCGTCATGTGTTCAAAGCACAGCTCCCATTGGCTTCAGTTGTAGCTATGAGTGCTCAGCTCTTCTGATCAGATCCCAGGGTATCACTGCCCTCCCTCCAATATCTGCGAGAAATGAAGCGGGGCAAGTGAGACAGACAGTCACCTACTTCTCTGCACAGCCCTGATTCATTCTCAGAGCACGCTCCATCCCATTCACTGCATAAGGCAGAGGTTCTGAGGAAGAAGTAGTAAGTGATCATGTAGATAAAGACCGTCTGATAACACATACGTACAAATGGACTGGATTAAGGTTGCACACAAGTAACCTAAGTTCTGGCATTTTGCTAACTTCTGAATGATTGACTTTGCAAAGAAGAGTTATTTGGTGGTGGTGGTAGTTGCTTTGAGGGGTGGGGTTTGGTAATTTCATAATTATTATTATGTATAGGGTCCGAATCTTCTTGCCTTCCTTACATTGAATTAGCATTCCGAATAATAATATTTATTTCAATTGAGCTACTTGCAGAGTAAAATAGTTACTCAATGTGGAATAGATTCTGCCAGCTTAGTCAAGCTGAGTAAATGATGATGGAGTCTCATGTCAAGGTAGCCATACTAGGATTCAGTAACACTAAAGGTAAACACGTATAGGTGACGTTACATGCAGATCAGACTGTTCATGACCATTGCAGGCGTTGTATCCTTGTTTTGCACTGTTCATGTTTTTCACATAACATGTGAATGCATGTTGCTTCGATTAGCTAACAGCAATATGATAAGCCTGCCACCATCTTGCTCTGTCGTGGGCTGTTGATTCCCAGTTGCTGGGGACAACCTGATATGTTTTCAAGTTTCAATTCAGTGTCTCTTTTATATTATTTGTACTGGCCACCATGGGAATGGTTGTTTTAACTCAACCATAAAATATGGCCTTGGGTATTCTTGAGTCAGCCATATAAATGAGATGCCCAGACCAATGTATCTGAGCTTTTGTGAACATGCTTTGAATGCCAGACCATCCAACAACAATTATGGATTTTGCTATTGGGAATCTTGTCCCAGCATTTAATCCTACAAACAGACCAAAGACAGCGCACATGGAACTGATCAAGTTACCTCATATGGCGATGTGTTGTCCCTGGCTCACAATGACATGGAAACATTGTACCCACAATTCCCCAATAGACATTTAACCTACTGCTTATTTTGATGCTGGTACTGTTCATACACGGATTGACAGAATTCCAAATGCAGAGCTGGCCTTGCCTATGTGATGGGTAACCTCAACATCCATTATGGCATTCTACGACAGCATACACCCTATGTAGCCAAATGTCTCCGTGGACTTGAGGAGTGTTGTTGACCTTAATAATTGGGTAGACATGTGCATCCTCTGGCATAGGTTGGTACAGTGCTTCAGTTTTCTTTAGGTTAATTATAAAACCCGAATAATTGGCTGCAAGGCTGCATAAACAGCACCTTACTCTGCAAATAATCCTGTTGACTTCATTGGACCTGCAGTGTGGCAGTGTCTGACTGCGCGAGGAAGGGTATCAAAACTAGAGTATCCTAAATTTTTACTGAGACTAGCAAAGTACACGCCCTCTTCTTTATGGCACTTGGAAATTCTAAAAGCATAAACACCATCAAGTGAGAGATTTAAAAAATAAGCATTAATAAAGCTGACTATAGAACAATAAAATTAGGTACATTATTTGCGGGGAAACAATATTGATTTTGATTCATGTAGCACCCCCTAACTGTACAGCAAAGCTCCAGTGATATGCATCTGTACATCAAAGTGCTACACATTATGCATCCAGCTTCTTATGCTGTTGGAAATAATTTTCTCCCTCTTTCAAGTCCAAATTTTGGTCTCTAATGTAGAGGAAGGATGGGTCTAGTGGGAGAGAGGATGGTCCAGTGCTTCGGGTATTAGCATGGGACTAAAGAGACCTAGGTTCAATTCCCTGCTCTGCTGTAGACATTCTGTGTGACCTTTAGACAAGTTACTTTGTCTTTCTGTGCCTCAGTTTGCCATCTGTATAGTGGGGATAATAGCAGTGCCTTACATCACAGAAGTTAGATGTGATGCTATTGAGGGCTATATAAGTACCTTAGAATTTCTTGTGTTATCTATCTTACTAATGCCACATGTATCTGAAGGCAGAATTTGATCCAAATGGTGTGCTGATAGACGACACAATGACATTCAAATAGTTAAAGGTATTCTCAGCTAGACCCATATCTATACAAATGAGTTTATCCCCTTAATAGTCAGAATATTTCCAGGTCTGGTTGCCAAAAGGGGGAAAAAGTTCATTTTGCACTTAATTTAACTAGTCTATTAAAACAATGTTGTCGCAAATCCACATAGTGAACAAAGGGAAAGAAAATTCTGTAACTATTTTTTAAATAGGACCATTAACTAGAAATAGCACCTTAATTTCAAATAGCTGCTTTCAACTCCTAAAGTCACATCAATATGAAATACTCCTGCAGAATATATATATACAGCAGGATTGAAGACTTGCTGCATTTTATTATTTATGTTGTTTACCATGATTGCTATACTATATTTTGAGAGATGTAACTTGATCAGTTATATGTGTCTTCTGTAGGTTGGGGGAGGAGGGAGAGTATATTTTTGGCTATAACTCAAATTAGAGATTACCGTGCAGGATCCTGAAGATTTTTGTTAAACATTAGAATACACAGGAAGAAATCTCACAAGAGGGTTATCGCAGCTGAGGTTCATTTTCCCCTCCCCCCTCCCTTTTGATGTTAGACTTGGTATCTTTTTCTCATTATGATCATTACTTTGAAAATTTGATTTAAAAAAAAAAAAAACTAGTAATTTTCCAGAACAAAAGGGATCATATCATATTGCAAAAGCTTTTACTAGGAAATTAAACCTTTGAACTAATTTGAAAGAAACTATTCCCTTAAGGCTGTAAGTCTTAAAGATTATTAAAATTTTAATTTTAAAGATGGCATCCTGTCCAAAAAATGCATAAACACTGTTTAGAACCCTGAATGTCTACCTAAATAGCATGTTGATGCCTATTTTTTTTAAAATTAATATACATTCCATGACAAATCGGGGTTTCAGCAGAAGCTTGAATCATCTAGCACCATTGTTTCCTGTCATCCGAGAACATTCTGGAAATCAGCTTTATCTCTGGCCTGTATGTGGCATGGAATTTAAAAGTCAGCACATTTACAATAGGAAAAATACTTCACTGCAGTGTGTGATTCATCTGTAGAGGATGCCATAGAGGTCAGTAGCTTAGTAAAATGGGGATAATGATACTGACCTCCTCTGTAAAGAGCCTTGAGATCTAGTGGTGAAAATGCTACTTAAGAGCTCAATATTATTTAAGAATTTTTGAAAAATCCACCCTTAACTTCTAATTTATGCACACGCTATTCAACAGATAAATTCTCAACAGCCAGCATGCAAACAACCTTAACTCTACCCTTGCATTTCTGTTACTATATTAGGGACCAGTCCAACATCCATTGAAGCCTTTAACGTTAATGAGAGATACCTGTGTGTGTGTGTGTGTGTGTGTATTAGGGCTGACAAGCGATTAAAAAAATTAATCGCAATTAATCGCACTGTTAAACAATAATATAATACCATTTATTTAAATATTTTTGGATGTTTTCTACATTTTCAAATATATTGATTTCAGTTACAACACAGAATACAAAGTGTACAGTGCTCACTTTATATTTATTTTTATTACAATATTTGCACTGTAAAAAACAAAAGAAATAGTATATTTCAATTCACCTAATACAAGTACTGTAGTGCAATCTCTTTATAATGAAACTTGAATTTACAAATGTAGAATTATGTACAAAAAATAACTGCATTCAAAAATAAAACAATGTAAAACTTTAGAACCTACAAGTCCACTGAGTCCTACTTCAGCCAATCGCTCAGACAAATAAGTTTGGTTACAAGTTGCAGGAGATAATGCTGCACCTGAAAGTAAGAACAGGCGTACTCATGGCACGGTTGTAGCTGGAATTGCAAGATATTTATGTGCCAGATTCACTAAAGATTCATATGTCCCTTCATGCTTCAACCACCATTCCAGAGGACATGCGTTCATGCTGATGACGGGTTCTGCTCGATAACGATCCAAAGCAGTGCGGACCGACGCATGTTCATTTTCATCATCTGAGTCAGATACCACAAGCAGAAGGTTGATTTTCTTTTTTGGTGGTTTGGGTTCTGAAGTTTCCGCATCGGAGTCTTGCTCTTTTAAGACATCTGAAAGTATGCTCCACACCTCATCCCTCTCAGATTTTGGAAGGCACTTCAGATTCTTAAACCTTGGGGCGAGTGCTGTATCTATCCTTATAAATGTCACATTGGTACCTTCTTTGCATTTTGTCAAATCCGCTGTGAAAGTGTTCTTAAAATGAACATGTGCTGGGTCATCATCTGACACTACTGTAACATGGAATGTATGGCAGAATGCAGGTAAAACAGACCAGGAGACATACAATTCTCCCCCAAGAAGTTCAGTCACAAATTTAATTAACGCATTATTTTTTTAATGAGCATCGACAACATGGAAGTATGTCCTCCTGAATGGTGGCCGAAGCATGAAGGGGCAAATGAATGTTTAGCATATCTGGCATGTAAACATCTTGTAATGCCAGCTACAAAAGTGCCATGTGAACACCTGTTCTCACGTTCAGGTGACTTTGTAAATAAGAAGCAGTCAGCAGCATCGCCCATAAATGTAAACAAACTTGTTTGTCTTAGCAATTGGCTGAACAAAAAGTAGAACTGAGTGGACTTGTAGGCTCTAAAGTTTTACATTGTTTTGTTTTTGAGTGCAGTTATGTAACAAAATAAATCTACATTTGTAAGTTACACTCTCACGATAATGAGATTGCACTACAGCACTACAGGTGAATTGAAAAATACTATTTTTTTGTTTATCATTTTTACAGTGTAATAAAAAAATACAAAGTGAGCACTGTACTCTTTATATTCTGTGTTGCAATAGAAATCAATATATTTGAAAATGTAGAAAAACATCCAAAAATGTTTAATAAATTTCAGTTGGTATTCTATTGTTTAACAATGCAATTAATCACGATTAATTTTTTAAATCACAGTTAATTTTTTGAGTTAATCGCAAGTTAACTGTGATTAATCATCAGCCCTAGTGTGTGTGTGTGTGTGTGTATATATATATGTGTGTGTGTGTGTGTAAATATATTTATACTCTTTATTTCATGGTTCTCCATAAGAAGAACAATTCCTGTTGTATTACCATTTTCGTATAGTATGTTTGTCTAATGAGGGGCACATTGAATTATTTTGCTCTGTAAGAAGAGATTGCAGTTTTTGGATGTGCTGATATACAGTGGTGATGGGCACTATAAGAAAGTTTAGTTGCACCATGTCTAGACTAGCAGCACTTTATTGGTATAGGAATACAAATGTGCTATACCGGCAAAGCGCTCCTAGTGTGGATGCAGATCTACCAACAAAGCTGTGCTTTGTACTGGTATAGTTAAACCACCCACACAAGTGAAACAAGGGCTCTGTGTGTTATGCCTGGGCGGGCATAACTATGCCAGCAGAGCCCCCTAGTGGAGATGCAGAATATGCCAATGGAAGTTCTAATACGGGCATAGCTACACTACCACCCTCAATGACATTAGCAATGCTGACAAAAACACTCTTCTGTCATCATAGTTGCATCTATACAGGGGGGTTGGTTGGCAAAACTTTGTAATGTAGACCAGGCCAAGCTATCCCAGTATAACTCCATCTACACTAGGGACTCCAGCCAGTACAGCTCTGTTGGCCAGGGATCACACCTCTTTTCAACCCTGACTGACATAGCTGTGTCAGCAGAATTGTATAGTGTAGACATAGCCTTTGTCTGAAGTTCTTCAAAGTATTTTTGATGTGTGACTTGTATGTGGGTGTACAAAAGACTGGACTTTTTGACTGTTTTGTCTGAGTAAAAATAAGATATTAAAGCTTGTATATACAGTTCTTAGAGAAAGCTATGTGATGAATAGACCTTCAATTGGACTTTGCAGCTATTTTGAGTGTTCTATTACTAGGGCAGAGTTAAGGTTGTGTGTCTGTCTATTCCCTGAATGAACTGGGTGTTAAGGTTGGAGTCAGAATAATTTATGTAACATTGATGCAGGATTTCCATGAGGTGATAACGCCTCAGTTGTTTTAGTAGCTCTTTTCAGTGGGTTTAGTTCTCTTGCGTTGCACTTCACAAAGCTTTGATTGTAATTTAACAAAGTTTTCATTTTGGAATTTTGCAGCTACTGCCCACAGACCACACAGTTTCGTTTCGGAAACCTCAGAAATTATATTTTTTTCAGCTGAACTATTTTGTGACCATAGCTGTGCAGGATCATTCACTGGCTTCACAGTGATAATTGCTAAGAGCTGTGAAATGTGTGTGGCATGCAAATGTTCTGTTACAGTCGATCCAGCTCTTCCAAGTGCCCAATATGCCACTTGAAATGAATTCTCTCATTAACCTTAAGCATGCCAACTTGTCAGAATGTAAAGGCCAACTGCAAAACTCTATGCAAACATTAGACTGACATCATTTCACTTATGTGGCTTTGCCAATTAGTCTCTATAAATAACCCACTCTTGGGAGACTAGAAACTAGAAGAGTGAGAGACAAACTCATGGGCATATTATACAGGGCAAAATAAAAACTTGAGTGGATAAAAGAGGCACCTCTTTCAGTAAGTTGAAATAGTGCATGAGAATAATTTGTTGGGGCGCTTTTTGGCCTCTATTATCAGGAATTCAAAGTGTTACAGACATTAATGAATTAAGCCTCAAAATCAAGTCCTTGTCGAATCTACTGTTTGCTGCAGAATTGTTTTCCAGAATGAGGAATGTAAACTTTCATTCAAAAAAGTTTGTGGCTCTTTTAATAGCAGAGAGAACCTTTAAAAAGTGGGCAAAAATATATACCAAATCCAGTATCGTCCTCCTTGACTCTGCAGACAGCCTGAAACAATTTGAGAGGTGTGAATCTCTTTTTTCCAGTACAATGTGCCCAAGAACAAGGGGGCAAGTTTAAAACCATTAATTGGAAACACTTTTTCACAGTGAACAGTTCATCTGTGGAACTCATTGCCACAATATAAGTCAGAAGCCAAGAGCTTTGTGGGATTTTTAAAGGGTTGGATTTCTATATGGCTAAGAAGAACATCAAGTGTTGTGTAAAGTGAACATTACAAAAACAAAATGAGTTTTGGAAGGGATGTAAATCTTCATGCTTTAGGGTATGTCAGCCACTAATTGCTGGGAGTGAGGAGGAAATGTCTCCTGGGGGGGTTTCCCAATATTGCTTCCTTCAGGATTTCTTTCACTTTCCTCTGAAGCATCTGGTACTGACCTTGTGAAAGGATACCAGGATACCTGGGGTGCTGATTTGATCCAGTTCTTAGCAATTGGCCTTTCTCCATCTCTTTTTTTAGTCCCTCAAAATTCTTGCAAGACTGTGTTACTTCTACAGACTAACTGGTAAAGGTGGGCATGTGAAAGGAGACCTCTGCTAGCCCCTGGCTATTAAGAAATTAAGAAACACTGATTCTATGATGAATGGTATTCAAATAAGCCCATTTTACCAGGTTGGATTGTAGAGCTGACCTCTCCGCATCATTATTCACCATTCCACCAATTTTTCTGTCATCTGCAAATTTTACCAGCAATGACTTTATATTTTTCTTCAGATCCATATGAATTGTTCCGAGATGTCCTCTGCCAATTCCTTTTAATACTCCTGGATGTAAGTCATCTGACCCTGCCAATTTTAAAAATGTTTCCCTTTAGCAGTTGCTATTCAACATCCACCCTAGTTAAAGATGGCTCAGAAAGCATTTCCTTATCTCTGTAAGATTACATCCTCCTTCACGTTGTTATAATTATGTATTAAGGGTGTTACCCTGCTGTTGGATATTATGCTGTTAAGAGGCATTTTCTTCTTGGGGCATGTTCTTGTTTCCTATTCATACATGAGTGTGTGATGGGGGAAAATAAGTGAGTATCTGACTCTGCCACCCTTATTCACAGGGAGTGGTATTTTAGTGAGCAAGGTAGGGCGAGTAGAAGTGGCAGAATCAGATTCTAAACACTGATCCAATGCCCAGTGAAGTCACTGGAAAAACTCCCATTGACTTCCCACTGGTCATTGGCTCATCCCTTAATACCTTGGTGCCTTGTAAATGATAGAAGGGAAGTTTTACAGTTTGGGGAGGGTGGGGAGGAGTGAGAGAGAGAAAATTATGGCATACCAGAAGCTGAAGAGAGAGAACTAAGGCACAGAGCAGTATAGCTGTGATCTCACTCTGAGAGATGTGTTTAATTACATAGAATTTTAATATCCTGTGTCCTCTCGCTTGATGAGAGGGAATCAAAGAATGAAATTGTTAGCAGAGGTGTCCACTGTCGAACAGTCTGCCAGGCTTCCTATCTAGAGATCTTAGAAGAGTAAAGGGATGAGGGATGCAACAACACCTGTGTTGAACTTCAGCTGTTAAAGGGAGATAGCTTTTATATCTACTTTTCTGATCTGTAATCTACAGTTAAAGAGAAATGAAATGAGTCCATTAAAGCAGCAGACCAGAGAGAAATATAATCTGCTTTATTAAAGAGTACACTATTTCTTTACCTTGTTAATTAAAGCTAATGATGTACTGTGCTTTATGGTCAGTGTGAGTGCTGACAGTTTCATATTCGAAAGCCTAAAGTGACAATCTGAAGGATAAAATAACTCACTGAAAGGGCACTATTCAAGCCACCTCAGCAATACAGCAGCAGTGCGCTGTGCCACAAGAAAGGGATTGTTGGAATGGTGTGAGGGCCAAGGCCAGGTTCAGGTATAGGCACTGGTGATCCATGTCCAGAGCCCTGAGTCCTGGATTCATGGGATGACACTGAATCGCAGCTCACTACTTTGGGGGTTTGGGGTTTTATTTTTTGTTCTTTAAAGAAAGAGGGAGGTTGGTTTGTTTCTTATAGCCCATGGTTGTGATAAAAACCTTAAAAATGTGACTCAAGTGTGACCAATGTTGGGACATCTGTCCGAGTCTGCAGAGACCCTCAAACAATAGCTCTGAGAGGTGTGAATACCGCACCATACAGTGTTAACTACGCATGGATATAGTGGGGGTGGACCCTTTGCCATAGGGTTGCCAACTTTTTACTCACAAAACCGAACCCCCTTGTCACGTCCCCTGCCATGCCCTTCTCTGAGGTGGTGCTCCTTTTCCGAGGCCCTGTCCCCGCTCACTCCATCCCCCGCTCCCTCTGTCGCTCACTCTCCCCACCCTCACTCCTCGCTCATTTCACTGGGCTGGCTCAGGGGGTTGAGGTGTGGGAGGGGGTGCAGACTCTAGGGTGGGGCCAGAAATGAGGAGTTCAGGGTGTGGGAGGGGGCTCCAGGCTGAGGCAGTGGGTTGGGATGCGAGATAGGGTGAGGGCACCGGCTGAGGGTGCGGGCTCTGAGGTGCGGCCAGAGATGAGGGATTTGGTGTGCAGGAGAGGGCTCTGGGCTGGGGGATGGGGTTGAGGTGTGGAAGGGGCTATGGGTTCCGGGGTGGGGCCAGAAATTAAGGGTTCATGGTGTGGGAGGGGGCTCCGAGCTGGGTCCAGGGGTTGGGGTGGTAGGGGGTGAGGGCTCTAGCTGGCAGTGTGGGCTGTGGCGTGGGGCTGGAGATGAAAGATTTGAGGTGCAGGAGGATGCTCCAGGCTGGGGCTGAGGGGTTCAGAATGCGGGAGGGGGCTCTGGGTTGGGGCAGGAAGTTGGGGTGCAAGGGCAGGTGAGGGCTCTGGCTGGGGGTGTGGGCTCTGGGTTGGGGCTGGGAATGAGGGGGTTGGGGTGCAGGGTGTTGCTCTGGGCTGGGATCGAGGGGTTTGGAGGGTGGGAGGGGGATTAGGGCTGGGGGAGAGTCTTGGGGTGCAGGAGGGGGTCGGGGTGCAGGCTCTGGGTGGTGCTTACCTCAAGCAACTCCCAGAAACAGTGGCAGGTCGCCCTCCGGCTCCTATGTGAAAACACATCCAGGCAGCTCTTAGCACTGCCCCATCTGCAGGTGCCACATCCATAGCTCCCATTGGCCAATAGGAGCTGCAGAGCCGGGGCTTGGGGAGGGGGCAGCGTGTGGAGCCCCCTGGCTGTCCCTACACGTAGGAGCCAGAGGGGGGACATGCCACTGCTTCCGGGAGCCGCACAGAGTCAGGGCAGTCAGGGAGCTTGGCTTAGGCCCTCTGCTCCTCCGACTGGAATTTTAACGGCCCTGTCAGCGGTGCTGACAGGAGCCGCAAGAGTCTCTTTTTGACTGCGCGTTCCAGTTGAAAACCGGACACCTATCAACCCTACTTTGCCACTGTCCCAAAATAAGCCCCTGTATGTCACTAGTAGAAGAGTAAAGCGGTACCAGCGCGCACACGCACACACACACACACACACAAGCTGGTATGATCCATCTGCTGTCAGTCATCCTGGCCTATCCCACTGGTAGAGGAGATTCCTACTGCCATTCCTGAAGGTAGAAAGATGCCCCATGCTGCTGCCCCTGCCTCTTTGGGGGCCCTCTATCCTCTATGTAAGGTCTAGGGTACAGGGGCCTCAGATTGCCTTAGTCCTGCCTTGGTTAGAGAAGCAGATTATGGGTCGGGAGCCCTGGGTTTTATTCCAGGCTCTGCCACTGGCTCTCTGTGAAACCTCAGCTTCTCAGAGTGATCCATTTCTTCAGGGAGATTTTAATGCATTATGATTAGGGATGGTTGAAAATTTTCCATTGAAAACTGTTTCAATGGAAAATTGGGGGTATAAATAATAGAACTTTTTCTTTCCAAAAAATGTCCACACTCTACGAAAATTTTGCACATTTTTTCTTCCAAAACCACCTGCTTTTGTCTCAGTATTTTGGAGTTTTTGACATTTTTTTTTTAATTTTTATTGACTTTTTTCATGGACAAAAAACCATTATCTGACTACCTTTATTTATAATGCTCTCTTATCCATCTTGTTCTAATCCCCACAGTATCTAGATGCCAACCTCACAGGGTTGTGTTGCTAATTAATGTTTGTCCAAGCTCTTTGGGATCTTTAAAAGAAAAGTGCCCATTATTTGATTGCTATTGGGAACCACAGCAGAAGGTAAAGCAGCATATACTAGACATACTCCCCTTTTGCTATAACAGAAGTGGCATGAAATTGTGAGAGGAAAATCTCAGTTGCATATGAGAAAACACTTACTTTCTCACCATGAGATGTGTTAGCCTGTGGAATAATTTCCCAGTGGAAGTGATGAAAGTCTCACTGCTCCAGCACTGTACTGTGGGGAACAATCTTGCATTGGTAAGAAGAAGAATGACATGACCTACTAAGTCATTTCTATCTCTGGATTCTGGCATTCTGGCATTTGCAGTGTCCAGTGTCAATGGTTGCAAGAGTATTCGTTGTTAAACAACAAGCACTGGTTAAACGAAGAGATGTATGTGAATGCTGCATTCTTTTGGACTGGCCTGCTCAGTTGCTGGTTCCCTTTGCCTGTAACGCAAATCAGCAAGACGGGGCCTGAGGCATGCCTGGAGCTTCTTCATTACAAAATGCCTAGTTCCTCCCCTACTGCAATCAGAATTTAGGGGCGGAGAGGGAGAAAAAGCGCACATCTGCACATTTTCCAGGCATAGTAATAGTGCATACACATCAAAGTTTCCAATATTAAATCTCCAGTGAGGGCAATCTTGCAGATTTGTTTAATATTTTCTCCTGTAAGGACTTCAAAATCATCCTTAGAATTGTTCTGGTTTCTTGCAGGGACAGAACATTTGATTATAAAATAAAATGGAGAAGCCAGGCTGCCTCCTCATTAAGATATTCTTTGCCCATTTCTAGGCTTGTATCCCTCTCAGCCAGAGTGGTGTTCTTGGAAATACATGCCGTTTGATCCTTCTGCACACAAAATGCTTCATGCTGACTCTGCCCTATTTTTTATTTTTCTTCAGAGGAACCCCAGCTCCAAATTACTTCAGTGGGAGCTGGATTTGCCCAAACGTGTTAAAAATCAAGCTTTTTTTTTTTACTGTAGAGAAGATTTTTCAGAATTAGAAGTGGAACCAAACCAGAATCCCAGATCCAAACGCCTCAAAAATCAAAAAGAGAAGTACAACATGGACAGCAGCAGTTGAAGCTTCCCAAATCAGTCCTCCCAGTGCAGCTCTACCTCGGGAGGTGGGGATGACGGGTAGTATAGTTCAGGCTGCTCCTCCAGGACAAGAACAGAGAATTCTCTCCTCTGAACATAGGGAGAAAAGTGGAAAATCAGATATCTGCATGGATTGCTCGTGTTGAGTATTTAAATATTACAGCAGCCACAATGGTGAGCAGAGGATAAAAAAACCTAGTTATATAGGTCTTGTTTTGCTGAAACTGCCAACGATCAATGCAAATTTGTTCCAACAGCAATGGTATAATTTGCAGTTTGGGCATCTAAACAGAGATTTTCTACCCATTTCATGTATAAGAGGTCACTAAACTGCCAAACAGATGGTAACAACTTTGAGCCATTGGCACATTCCCAGGCTGTGCTGAATTCAAGCCAGATACTCTAGGTTCTAGTATCAATTAAACCTAAGCCTATGCCTAATATTTCAACAACTTTGGAAGGAAATAGCTGAATAGATGAAAGACATCACAAGAACCAAACTGTATGTTTTGGTTATTATGTGATTGAATTGAGACTCATTCTGAGAGCCAATATTTGTATCAGAACTTTTTCCTGTACAGTTACTGGACCTGGAAAGCAAGAATCTTAGAAAACCAGATTCTCTTTTCTTCTTCATTGCATATATTTAGATACATTAAATTGATACTACCTTTAACCCACTTTGCTTCACCTGCAACACCACACCCAACCCCTTATTAGTTGACTTCCCCTACGACTCTCTTCATGCTTCCTTCCACACCATTCCTTCATGTCCTTTCCCCTGAATTGTTTTTTCCCCCTGGGATTGCTGTGCCCAAACATTCAAAAATTATGACTGGCGAGAGGGTTGACTTATAAGATTTTAAAGATGACAAAAGTTGCTGCTGCCTTTTATTTGCCCTCTGGATTTATATGTTAGTGTTCCCATTTTCAAGCTTTTCTCTGCAACCAGAAATGCTTTTCTTCTTCTTTTTTTCTTTTTTTTTCTTTACAAGAAATTTTCTCTTTAATGTACTCACCTCACTCCAGGAGCTGGAGATCTAAGAAAAACACCAAATGTTGCAAGACTTGCAATAAAACTGTGAGTTGGCAACACTCTGCTTTCCTCCTTTTGTTTCATCTTTTGATTTCTCCCCTTTCCTTTGTCTTTGTCCCCTCCCCCCCCCACATTCTTTTCTGGCTTATGCATTCTCTTCTCTCTTGTGCTTCCCTGATTTAAGTGCATTTGTGCCAGTGGCAAAGTGAAAGTGTTTAAATCCCTCCTGATTCCAGAACCATCTGCCAGTGCCTAGAGTGACGGAAAGAGGTGGATTTTAATCCCATTCACTATGCTCCAGATGGCTGCAGGGAAGCAGAAATTGGGAATAGGAGGTTGCCTTGATACAGGGGAGGTCTTTGAACCTCCCTCCAAGCTGGCCGTTGAGATACCACAATGACAGATGCTTTATTGTTAGAAGGACACAATGTAGAGAGGGGTAGGGACACAATTAATTCTGAATATGCTTTAAAGAAAATCTGAATGATGCTTATCTGGGAAAAACTCAAGCCTCAGGAATCATAGAATCAAAGGACCAGAAGGGACCTCGAGAGGTCATCTAGTCCAGTCCCCTGAACTCATGGCAGGACTAGGTATTACCTAGGAATATCATTTATGGCTTATCTGTAGTATGATAAATAAGTGCAAAGAATCGTATCAGACAAAATTATATTGAACAAGAAGTTTGATCCTTCCTTCTATCTGGAGCTGAAGACTTGCAAGATGCCATGGTTCTTGTTGATTATTGTATCATCCTCCTTCAAAGCCAGCCTGTGCATGTTTTGGAGCACTGGGGAAGCTCCAGAACATGGGAAGAAAGTTAATGTTGTGCCAATATTTTAAAAGGGTAAACAGGATGACCCAGATAATTATAGGCCTGTCAGTCTGACATCAATCCCAGACACGATAATGGAGTGGCTGATATGGGACTCGATTAATAAAAAAGGAGGGTAATGTAATTCATGTCAATCAACATGGGTTTATGGAAAATAGATCCTGTCAAACTAACCTGACATCTTTTTTTAATGAGATTATAAGTTTGGTTGATAAAGGTGTTGATGTAATGTACTTAGACTTCTCTAATGTGTTTGACTTGGTATTACATGACATTTTGATAAAAAAAAACTAGAAAATATACAAAATTGACAAGGCACACGTTCAATGAATTAAAAGCTGGCTAGCTGATAGGTCTCAAAATGCACTTGTAAATGGGGAATGAACATCACCAACTATGTTTCTAGTGTGGTCCACTGGGATCTTTTCTTGGCCTATTCTATTTAACATTTTTATTAATGACAGAAGAAAACATAAAATCATCCCCGTTAAAGCTTACCAATGACACACACACAAATTGGGGGAGTGATAAATAATGAAGAGGACAGGTCACTGATCCAGAGTGATCCGGATCTCTTGGCAAACTGGGCAAAAGCAAACAATATGTGTTTTATTAGGGCTAAATCTAAATGTATGCATCTGGGAACAAAGAATGTAGGCCATACTTACAGGATGGGGGACTCCAACCTGGGAAGCACTGACTGAAAAAATCTTAGGGGATCATGCTAGATAATCAGCTGAATATGAGTTCCCAATTTGATGCTATGGCCAAAAGGGCTAATGCGATCCTTGGATATATAAACAGGGGAATCTTGAGTATAGAGAATAGAGAAGTTATTTTGCCTCTGTATTGGGTACTTTTGTGACCGCTGCTGGACTACATTGCCCGGTTTTGGTGTCCACAATTCCAGAAGGATGTTGATATATTGTAGAACAGTGGTGGGCAACCTGTGGCCCATGGGCCACATGCGGCCCATCAGACTAAGCTGATTGTGGGCTGCGAGACATTTTGCAGACATTAACCATCCTCATGCACAGCCCCCCGCAGCTCCCAGTGGCTGTGGTTCCCGCAGCTCCCATTGGCTGGAGCTTGCCCACCACTGTGGTAGAGGGTTCCGAGAAGAACCACAAGAATGATTAAAGGATTAGAAAACATGCCTTATAGTTATAGACTCAAAGACCTCAATTTATTTAGCTTAACAAAGAGAAGATTTAGAGGTGACTTAATTACAGTCTATAAGTACCTACATGGGGAACAAATATTTAATAATGGGCTCTTCAGTCTAGCAGAGAAAGGTATAACATGATCCAATGGCTGGAAGTTGAAACTAGAGAAATTCAGACTGGAAATAAAGTGGAAATTTTTAACAGAGTGGGTAACTGGAACAATATACCAAAGATCATGGTGGACTCTCTATTACTGACAATTTTTAAATCAAGATTAGATGTTTGGCTAACAGATATACACTAGGAATTATTTTGGGGACATTCTATGGCCTGTGTTATACCAGAGACCAGACTAGATGATCACAGTTGTCCTTTCTGCTCTTGGAATCTATTAATGTTGAGAGGGCCTGGAAATCAATTTTTCCCACCTTTTTGCTTCACCGCCACACACAATTCGAGTGTAACAATTCCCATGCACCCTTACCACACATCCTACAACTGGGCACTGGGTTCTTAGGAGAGATAAAAGGATGATCAGCAAGGCAGTTCTTTGGACTATCCTGCCATCTTAACTGAATAATTTTATATTTAAAAAAAAAAGTGTGTGTTGGGGGGTGATGGTGTTATGTTTCATTCTTGACCAGAGCGTAGCCACTGGTGGGATCACCCAGTTAACATCCAGGCCCACCCAAATCGTGCACCCCCCCCACTCCCCAGCAGGAGTGCCAGGCGGGTGGAGTGGTGCAAGCCCCTGCACCCAGACCCCATGACCCGTCAGGAGTGCTGGACATGCAGAGCAGGGCAAGCCCCTGCACCCAGACCCCATGCCCCAGCAGGAGCGCTGGACGTGTGAAGTGGGGTAAGCCCCTGCACCCGGACTCCACTCCCTGGCAGGAGTGCAGGAGGGGCTGCAGGTGGGAAGGGTGGGGAAGGACCCCCACTTGTCCAGGCCCAGAGCCCCATAAACTGTACTACCCCTCTGGGGGGGAGGTGGTCCTCCCTGTCATTGCCCACCTACCCAAAAGCTGGGCCCACGCAGTTTTCCTAGCCTAACTACGCCACTGTTCTTCACCCTTCCCTCTGCCTCTTTCAGAAGTGAATCCTAGAAACTTTCCTTTCAGCCCTTGTGATCATATTACAGAAATTTATATCAGTTACATTTTCGTGTCTTTTCTTTGCAGTTATGGTTTCTCAGAGTCAAAGGTGAGATGTGGCCACAGGTTTTGCATAGCCCAAGGACAAATTCAGCTTATATTAATGCTTCCCCGTCTTCTTGCACTAACTGAAGATAAAGCATTGGGATAGCAACAAACCAGCATACAGACAGCAACAAAGCACAATAAGTAAAAGTTACCAATCCTGGGAGATGTGAGAAGCAGAGCCCACTATAGATATTTCTCTTTATGAACTTTAATAACGGTATATTGCACTCATAGGAATAGCTATACTGTGTCAAGCCCATGATTCACGGAGTCCAGTATTCGGTCTCTGACAGGGGCCAGTACCATTTTCACAGAGGAAGGTGCAAGAAACTTCATAGTAGGCAGATGTGAAATCATCTGCCCCTTACTAAGTTCGTTGTTTTTATAAAACCTCATGCTTTGGGTTTTATCCTTTCTAGGCATGTTTTTTTTAGCATTATTTATTTGAATTAATGTAACAATAGTGGGTTCCCCAGAAATTTCAAGGGCAATACAAAGCCCTCAGATGCCATCCTGCTTCCAGTGAAATCACTGGCAAAACTCCTATTGACTGTGATAGTGCAGAATGGAGCCCCGAATGACTAAAACACTCATTTTAGCTTGTAATAAAAAGTATTGGTTCCCATAGATAAATTCAGAGCAAGGCATATTAGCAACTGTCTTTAACAATAAATTTCCATTACCAGGGGAGTTTCAGATAATGGAAAGTGTAGTCTCTTTCAATTTGTGTCTAGTTTTGTGACATATTAGTACAACTGATGTTTTTATCACTGGAGTCATGAAATCACAGATTAAACTTGCTTCATGTTATGAAATTTTATAAACTGATTATTTTTTGAATATTCTCCCCTCCCTGCTCAGCACCTAAGCAATTCAGCACTTTTCAGGCTGGGCATTCAAAACATGCTACTTCTGTTACTTCCTTAAAATTGACATTGCCATTTGTTTTCACAGTCCCATGGTCTTTCAGTTGATTTTAGCGGGCATTGGATCAGGCAGGCTGTCAATCTGCAGAGCACACACACACACACACACACACACACACACACTATGCATTCCATATTTAAATGTCTAAAGATGGGCAGCCATTTTGTGTTCAGTGCAGACTTTTTCAAAGGACACAAACACGTTGTAGGAGCTCTCGCCTGGAGACTTCTCTTCTTGTTTGCTTGATCTAAAATAGAAAACTTCTTTCCAGCCAGACAGAATCTCTTTTCTGTCAGTGTATGTGGAAATAAAACAGGTGCGAAACCATGATCTCAGAGATAGGCATTACATGACCCTGGATGGAAATTTAGTCACATGTCATTCAACGGTGGGTGCCATACTCAGCAATTTATGCCCCGGAAGTGACACGAGCAGATCTTTGTCAAACTCAGCAGTTTTACAAAGAAGCGGGTGTGTCCACATGTTTGGTTTGAACTCTTGCAGACTGAAGCCCCATAAACCCAATACATCCTTTGGTCAGGAAAGAGGAAAAGAGGGTGGGGTGAGAAGGAAGAAGGAAGGAAAGAAAAAAAAGGAAGAGAAGTGGGGAACAAATGAAAATTGTTCATTTCAAAAACCAAAAACAGTTCTAGGATTTTGTTCTTTATCTTCACAAGAGAGAGACACTTCATGAAAACTTTCATTTAAAAAAAAAAAGATTTTCATTGTCTAATAACACCATTTTTTTTTAATCAAAGTTTCAAATGAAAAATACTGCCCTACCGGAATTATGTATGTGTCATTTCTGTGACTTCATCATTACTTATTTGTTACACTGTAGTCGTGTTTGAAAAACTCTGATCATAATGGGAGGAGGAGGTCTAATTATAGAAGGCACTATCCAGCCAAACATACAGAGTCCTTGGCCTAAAGGCCTTACCATTTAATTTCAATGTGAAAATAGTCTGACCTGATCCATATGTGCCTCTCAGTTTGTTTTTAAGAGGCATGGGTATGTTTTGTATATAATATTTCTATGTTGTGCAGCATCCCAAGTTTGGCATTGGCAGGTTTTACAAATAAAATTATTTCCTCTCTCACAGACCAAGTATATCTCTTTGGCATCTGTCACTGTTACTGCTGTATCAAATCTAGGGGGTTTCCTCAAAATCACCCCCCGTAGTGAAGACCTGCCCTTAGTTAAACTTCCAGGGTATTTGAGAAAGATTTTTAATGGAGATTTTGATAGTCCAGGGGAGTTCAACACCTAGTTCCCTTTGGTGCTTTTGAACATCTCACATGTAATCCTTTCCTCCTCTGCTGAAGCTCCTGTTGGCAAATGGTTTGATTTCCCACCCCACCTGCACAGTGTAGATTTCCAGCCCTTATCTGATTGAATGCAAAAAGTTACAATTTCTTCAGGCATTTTAATATTTGCTTTTAAGGTCCCACTTATGCAAACCCTCCATGTATTTAGGGCCAGATTCAAAGCCCACTGAAATCAATGGAAAGGCTCCCATTGGCTTTAGTGGATTTTAAACCAGGCCCTTAATTCCCACGGAAGACCATGAGAATTCCATGTGCAGAAGTCTTGTAGGTTCAATGCTCAAACTTTTTCTTTAATCTGTCCTTGAAATATATACTCAAAAGGGCACAGAGATTTAGCTAGATTTAGATTTATCACCTATTAAAATACCACAAGAGAATCATGAGTAAAAACTCACACATTGATTTGGAACTGTGTGCCTTTAAGTACACCTCTACCCTGATATAACGCGACCCGATATAACACAAATTCGGATATAACGGGGTAAAGCACTGCTCCAGGGGGTGGGGGGCAGGGCTGCGCACTGCAGTGGATCAAAGCAAGTTCGATATAACGTGGTAAGATTTTTTGGCTCCTGAGGACAGTGTTATATCGGGGTAGAGGTGTATACACAGATTTTCCACCATCTTCCCAACTTATTTTCAGCATTTAAAAAGGATATGTAAAATTGCATAACAGTCTGACACGTTGGCTATAGACGGGTTTATGGCTAGGTGCTAGAATATCCTATCACACTTTTTTCTTCAAGAAATAAAACAGAAAGCCACTTTATCCCCAAAATAAAGTAATTATTAATGACCGGATGTTGACTGGTATCAAATTTTCTATTCCAGGCCTTAGAACATGAAGCTACAGGACTGTGCTTGCTGTTTCAGTTGGATCTGTCTTAGCATATTATATTTGAAACTATTACTGTATAAATTCAAATGGGAATAGATTATTCTGTTACTCTTTAAATGCAGCTCTTCTAATATTGAGTTCTGGAGCCATAGGACAAAGCGTATGTGATTGTTGCTCCCCTAATGTACTGCACAGTGCCCTGAGATGAAAATAGAAAGAAACAAGTTGTCCAATGTGTGACAGACCCAGACCAGTGGGGTACAGGAGTCTGGTAGAGGGCAAATATACTGGTCACTGGATGAGTAGTTTTCTGTTCCCTGAGTGACCAGAGAAGGGGCTGCACCAGAGTAATCAGGAACCTGCTAGAACCAGTTAAGGCAGGCAGGCTATTTAAGACACCTGGAGCCAATTAAGAAGAAGCTGCTAGAATCAATTAAGGCAGGCTAATCAGGGCACCTGGGCTTTAAAAAGGAGCTCACTTCAGTTTGTGGTGTGAGTGTGAGGAGCTAGGAGCAAGAGGGGCAAGGAGCTGAGAGGGTATGCTGCTGGAGGACTGAGGAGCACAAGCGTTATCAGACACCAGGAGGAAGGTCCTGTGGTGAGAATAAGGCAGGTCTTTGGAGGAGGCCATGGGGAAGTAGCCCAGGGAGTTGTAGCTGTCATGCAGCAGTTACAGGAGGCACTATAGACAGCTGCAGTCCACAGGGCCCTGGGCTGGAACCCAGAGCAGAGGGCAGGCCTGGGTTCCCCCCAAACCTCCCAATTGACCTGGACTGTGGGTTCTTCCAGAGGGGAAGGTCTCTGGGCTGTTCCCCAACCCACATAGTGAATCTCTGAGGCAAGAAAATCTGCCAATAAGCGCAGGACCCACCAAGATAGAGGAAGAACTTTGTCACAAATGTCATAGCAGAAAAATGTTTTTCTTCGTTCTTAATAATTTCTAAAGTGCCAAAATGTATGGAGGGCACTTTATAGACATAGCTCCAGATTCTAGAACCCACTTTGGCTCCTATATCCTGTTCTGAAGTCATAAAGGAGCCCTAAACTATCTCCCTCACAGCTCCTGGTGTAAATGACATGAGGGGAATGGTCATAGCATAAAGGGCTATAGGTGGTCTGGCCTGCAGAACAGTTTATAGGGAAGCTGCTGTAAATTTGAGCATACAGAATCCACATGGCTTAAAGCCACTTCCTGTCCCCCCATCCTGGGTTTTACCTTTTGTGCTGTACATCCGGAGAGGTGGAACACAGAATCTGGGCCCTCCAATAAGACACCATGGGGTGGGAATTTTAAGAGCAGCTTAGTGAAGGAGGAGTGCACTTCCTGTTGACTTTCAATGAGACTTGTGCTCCAAGGTCCCTTAGGTGCTTTAGAAAACCCTACCACCAGTTCTTACCCTAAAGGGGTGACAATCTAAGGCCTCAATCATGTAGCTGATCCTCAGAGGTGGAACTGTGGAGCGGGCCAGTAACTTCAATAGAACTCCACAAAACTGTAAGTGTTCACCTGTAATGAATCAGATTGCATGATTGGGGACTAAATAGGACAATGTATGTTACAGACAATGGAGGGAGCAAGGGATGGAATATAAAGGTCAAGTAATTGGGATTGGTTAAGCTAGGCATATTACTTGTTTTCAGCTATTTTGAATAATTTTAAAGCACTGAAACTCTGATTTGATATATCATTTATGGGCAGTGGCGCTTTCACTAAAATGGGGGGAAGGAATATGTATACAGGATGCAAGTTTGGTTCATCATTCTCTACAAATAAGATGGAACCAACTGATGCATTTTGCAGTCTTTTTGCTATTGTGAAACCCTGGCCAAATGTTAAACATTAGACTCTTGGTACTCTAAAACACTGGTTAAAGATGTTTTTGTCCCCCGCTAGTGAATGAACCGTGTAAAGTGGTTTGCTACTCTGTCCAAGCTAACAGGCCTGGTAATCTAGTTTCAGCAGTAAAACCTCTTGAGCTTACAGTATTTTAAAACTAGAAATGTGCTAAGGCAGGGCCATATGCCACAAAAAAAAAACCCACAACATTTTGGGGGCCCTAAAAAAGGAACCTTTTTCCATCTCTTTCAAATTTAGCAAGTACTATGAAAAGGACAGCACAAATCAGACTTATTAGACCATTTTACATTAGAGAAGATTGAGTTGGAGTGTCAACCTTAATTTGCTTCCACTTTCATGTCTTTACTGTATATACGAAGCATCCATTTGCTCACCCAGAAAACTATTATAACGTTGCTTTGTTTAAACAAATTTAATTTCCTTGATCTTCCTCAATTAATTCAAATTAAGAAGAACCTCTGTTTGCATACAGGAACCCAGTTTTCCAGAAATAAAACCCACTTGGTTAAAACTCAGAGACACACCGAGATATACATTTTGTGCTCAGCAGAGAGCTCGTATCTGAAGAAGACACAGAGCAAGAGGGTTTTAATAAAGCTGCTTTATGGATAAGTCAATGGTTTCATGTTGCTGGGTTTGTGCAACTATTTTCTTTAGTTGACATCTAGGTCCCCTGAGTTTCAATTTTTGTTTCAAATTTAAACAAAGCCAAAGTTTCAAAGTAAAGCTGAAACAGAATTTCATATGATTCTCATGCAAAAACATAAATTGGCCAGCTTCTATCTGCTTATTACTAGAGTATCTGAGCACCTTGCGTTAGTTAATGATCCTACCCTTGTGTCATCGTGAGATAGGGAAGCAGCATTCTCCTTTTACATTTGAGGTTCTAGTTCAGGGATGCATTTAAGTGCATGATTAAATCTGCCACTGTTCAGAAAAGCACTGAATGGGGATGTACCTCTGAATCGGGGCCAGAAGGACTGGGGTAATACGGGAAATATATGGCAGACAGGGCCGGCTCCAGGCACCAGCCCACCAAGCTTGTGTTTGGGGTGGCACCTGGAGGGGGGCGGCGCGGCGCTCCGGCTCTAGCCACCGGGGAGAGCGGAGCCCCAGCCGGGCTCTCCGCCCTCCCCCCGGCGCTCCGGCTGGTCGGGGAGAGTGGGCCCGTGGCCGGGCTCGGCGCCCTCCCCTGCCATGCTAGGGGGGCGGGATGGGGGGGGGGGGAGGCTTTTTTGCCTGGGGCGGCAAAAAAGCCAGAGCCGGCCCTGATGGCAGAGTCAAAAAACTGCATTCAAATCTCTTGCATAAAAGTTCAGTCCCGTAATGACAAGGCCTTCTTTTCTTTACTCAAAACTGAGTCTAGATTTGTTTTTGTTCATGCACATCTCAGCTAGGTCGATGACCCTGCTTTTTCTTTCAACGTTGTAACTGAGCCTGAAACTCCCCAATGACTTTCTGTGTTTTGGATTTTGTTACTAGCATTTCACGCAGCTCCACACTCTAAAACCATAGTAATTTTAGCATCATGAAGAGACAATCCCGAGTGCAGAACAGAAAGTGCACTTCAGTGCAAAGAGACTCTATCGGTGTGGACCTGTTGCCCTGCATCAGTGCTCAATTTGTAATGAAAGATGCTGGGGCTCAAGCAATTAGGTGCTGGGACTGAAGCTATTTTTTTTTTTTTTTTATTTTCATAACTGATGCGGCAATGCTGGGACTATGAACTGCCAAGTCTCAAAGTGCTGGGGTTCAGACCTGGCAATCCCTGGCACAAATTAACCACTGCTGTGTATCCTGCTCAAATATCTGCACTACACATACAGTCCTGGCTCACAAACTATTCTCCCCAAGTTTGCACCCCCAATCCTTCAAAATTATGCCTGCAGGGAGTTCTGTTGACTTCAAAACTGGTATTTAGTTGCATAAAGGGGAGAAGGAAACAGAGAGTGAACAACGTTGGGCCAGCTGGGCTTTTGTCTGTTTATAGCTTTGGACTCAGGCATTCATTTAGGACATAACCAATGACTCCTACCAAGATGAAAAATAAACTGAGATATGCACTTGAATCAGGATAAGGAATAAAGGCTGCCACCTGCTTAGGTGTGTATCTTTGTCTTCCACACAGGGCTGGCGCAACCCATTAGGCAACCTAGGCGGACGCCTAGGGTGCTACAATTTGGGGGGCAGCGACCGCAGTGGTATTTCGGCAGTGGGACCTTCCGCCACCTCTGTGAGGGGCGGCATTTCGGGGCGGGACCTTCCGCTGCCTAGGGCGACAGAAAAGCTGGCGACACTCCTGCTTCCACACATGTGAAAGTTCCCCAACATTTCTTCCCACCCATGGCGGCTGCAGGATTTGATCCTAAAGCCAAAGTTCTGCAAATATGTGTTTAATTCTGTGTAGGTGAGCAGTCCCATTGACTTAAACAAGCCCACCCATGTATATAAATGTGAACATGTGTGTATGCATTTGCAGGCAGAAACATGGAATGAGGATTTTTTCCTCTTTCTACCAAGAAACAAATGCTTTGTGAACACTTTGCAAAGATAGGAATCCTTCATAGTACAAAAGGCTGAGAGGAAGCATTTGCATGGTATTTGGAATATGCAAAGATGTTGTTATCAAATTAATATGAAGATAAAGAGCATTTTGCCGTAGGAGTAATTTGACATTGTCAGATTAGCATTAATTTCACTAATAGGTTATGAAAAGGCCATATTTAATTACATAGGTGCATCAAGTGATTTTTTTCAAACTTCTAGTACAATACAAGACAACACATTAGCATGTAAAATTGCAATTGCAATTAGGTAATGCAGTAAACAGTGCGTTCTAGAGAAACATTAGATCTGCAGTAGATTTTCTGTACTTTCCTTCAGTTACTTTCAATTCTTCTCCCTCAGGAACAGTAAATGGCTTTTTCTTGCTACTGTAGTACAGCCAATTAAATTAATTTGTTGGAAATAACCGCTGGCTATCCTTTATGCATTACTGGATTAGACTTCTTAATGTTCTGTGTTTTTATACTATTCTACACAGTGGTTCCCATTTTTTTCTTAAGCAGCTGTATCTGTTTACCTGATCTACCACCATACTGGCTGTAGCCTATGTTGCTTTTACATTTATGGTTATGCCTTGGTTGTTAGGGTTTCAAAGGAGTGAAACTAGACAGAATAAGGTCAATATTTTATTTACAAAAGAACATTTAGGATTCAGTTCTGCAAGCACTTATATGCATACTTAACTTTTAAGCATGTGAGGGTCATATGAGTAATTGGGATTACTCACATGCTTAAAGTTAAAGACATGGATATGTCTTTGCAAGATTGGGATCTTCACTGGGACTGCTCAGAGTGAATACAGTTAAGTATATGCATAAGTCTGAGCAGGAACTGGGCATCTATATAATAAAATTCCAAGGTTTGTCACTCTGTCAATCTGAAGTCTAAAATGTCTGTTTAGTTGGTGTGAAGCAATGGAAGCAGCTTCGAGCATGGCTGAGAGCTCCCTGTGTTCAAAATATCACCAGATTGAATCATCACTGGGTTTCGCGGTCTGATACCATCTAATTTTTTAATTCTCAGCCATTTTGACTTTACAAATTACATCCATGTAGAAATACAAC
The DNA here is from genome assembly GCF_027887155.1 of Malaclemys terrapin pileata. Lineage (NCBI taxonomy): Eukaryota > Metazoa > Chordata > Testudines > Emydidae > Malaclemys > Malaclemys terrapin. The sequence goes on from NC_071505.1 coordinate 334,546,080, forward strand.
TACAGTAAGGCATGTATATATGCCATGACAAATCCTAGACCATTGTGTTATCTGAGGTAACTCAACCAATCACCACCCTTACTCTACAGCTAACTATATGCAACCATTTCATTGGCCGTATGATTGCAAAGATAACTGATTATTTGGCCCAAAAGCCATGCACAAAATACTTAGCTGCCAGGCACAAACCAGCATACCCAGTAATCCCAAACATATAGCCCCTCACCGCAGCGAACACCCCTCATTCACCAACTGTGCATGTCCACACAACATGACCCTCACATAAATCAACACAATCAGCACACTGAATAACCCCAAACATCACTCTTAAGCAGTGGGTGTCAACCTTTTCCAAACTACTGTACCCCTTTCAGGAGTCTGATTTGTCTTGCATATCCCGAGTTTCACCTCACTTAAATTTCTTGCTTACAAAATCAGACATAAAAATACAAAAGTGTCAGAGCACACTACTGAAAAATGGTTGACTCTCATTTTTACCATATCATTATAAAATAAATCAATTGGAATATAAATATTGTGCTTACATTTCAGTGTATAGTGTATTAGAGCAGTATAAACAAGTCATTGTATGAAATTTTAATTTGTACTAACTAATTTGCTAGTGCTTTTTATGTAGCCTGTTGTAAAACTAGGCAAATATCTAGATAAGTTGATGTACCCCCTGGAAGACCTCTGCATATCCCCAGAGATGTGTACCTCTGGCTGAGAACCACTGCTCTAAAGGCTAGAATGTCTGAGTCAATGTGAAACAATGGAAGCACTGACAAGTGTGGATGAGAGCTCTTTTTGCTTAGATATCACCACATTCACTGGGATTTATGGTCTATTACTGCCCTGTTTTTAGATTCTCACCATTTTCAGCTTTTTTACACATCTGACTTTACAAAATTATACCTACACAGCAGCGGCTTTCAGCTACTATTAGTTTGCTTCTTGTTCATGAGGCAATAACTGTTTAGGGGGGTAAATAAAATCCGTAGCTGAATTTATATATATAAATATTGTGTGAGAGAGAGAGAGAAAATAATGAACCCTGCAGTATACTCCATAGTAGACCAAAACACACAGTAATTCTTATTTCTTTCCAGTAATTTATTACATGTTAGATGCTGTACAAACAGAACAGAATGCAGTCTTCCCCCTGAAGATTTTGCATTCTTAAAAAAAATTGCAGAATACTACAATAGTCCTTGTAAGAGGAAAGTACAGTTTATTGTATGGAAAAGATGCTTAAAATTGAATATTTTAACAACCCAGATTAAGGTTATTACCAATTACCATTGTCCTATAAATATATTGGCAATGTAAAATACAAAAAATAAATAATATATATATATATACACACACACAATCACAGATAAAAGCATAATAAACTGAAGTTAAGGTTGAGAACATTTCAGTGATTTAAGGGTACATTATGAGGATAGTGTAAGTATTGCAAAACCCAGCTTTACAAACTCAGCAGATTCAAAACTAAGATTATACTTAAAGGAAATCCAAACATGTTAAGGTTTTGAAATGCACAAACAACCCTAACTCTGCCCTACTGTGATGCCATGGAATAACCATACAATAATGATGAATGAAAAATAGTAATTGTAGTCCTAGATTGCATTAAACTATTTTTAAAAGACGTTAGATTTTTCTTTTATGTTCTTCTAAAGGGCAGAGTTAAGTCTGTTTGAATGCCCTAACTATGCATTTTCATAGCTTAAGGAAATTTGCAGTTGCTAAGTTTAACCATAAATTTGAATTTGCTGGGTTTGTAATGTTTACTCTGAGGGTAGTTACAACAGCCCAGTCATGTTTTTATTCATACATTATTGATATGTACTCAACTTTAATGCAAATTTTATCTGGGAATTTCTAAAGCAGCACAAAGCACCCAGAGCACACAGTTTCCCCCGGTTCTTGAGCTCCGTGTTACACTACTTATACATAGACTAGTTCCCTCTCCCACCTTCCCTAAAATTCCCACTGTAGACAAATGCATCCTTTCCTCCTGTGCTCCAAATTCCTATATTCTTCTTCGAGTGATTGTTCACGTCCATTACACATTAGGTGTACGCGCGCCGCGTGCACGGACGTCGGAAACTTTTTCCCTTAGCGACTCCCGTCGGGCCGGCAGGGCCCCCTCCTTCCCGCCAGAGCGGTGCCCCGCTCCAGGGTATATATATCCCTGCCGACCCGACCCCTCCAGTTCCTTCTTACCGTCCGTGACGGCGTAGGAAGAACAACTCTGTCTCTCGTCTGAGAGTGTCCCTTAGCATAGTCATTAGTGTTATTTAGCAAACAGTTATCAGTTATTTAGTAGTAGTGTTGAGCTTAGTAGTTAACAGCTCATTAGGTACTTAAAGTTCCTGCTGTGGTTGCTTGGTCAACCCCGGCACCGGCCCTGGGCGGCGGGGCATGCCGCACGCCCAAGGCTTCAAGGCTTGTGCCACGTGCCGCAAGCCTATGCCATTGAGCGACCCCCACGACTCGTGTCTCTGCTGCCTGGGGGAAGCGCACCAGAAAGAGCGCTGCAAGATCTGCAAGGCTTTTAAGCCCGGAACTAAGAAAGAAAGAGACTTTCGCCTCAAGCAGCTGCTCATGGAGACGGCATTGCAGCCCTCCACTTCGGTGGCACCGTCTGCCTCCGTGCGGAGTGCCCCGGCATCGGTGCGGGAACCGGCGCCGGCGGGTCACCCGAAGCCCACGGCACCGACCCAATGGGGGCATGTATGACACCGGTTGCCTTCGCCGGCAAAATCGAAGGGCCAACCCAAGGCCTGAGGATGCTCCCCGCATAAGAGAGCGGCGCCGGTGAAGACCTCGAGTGCTCCTAAGGCCGGCACGGCCCCGGCACAGACCCCGGTAGTGGCTCCGGCGCCGAAAGGCCCGTCGAGCCCCGGGATAGGCGCGTCGAGCGAGGATGAAGGGCTGGAGGAGCTCTTGGAACAGCCCTCCACTCCGGACACATTTGAGGCAGCTAAGGACCTCATTGCATTGTCCGTTGAGGCCTCTCCACGAACTGAGGACGCTCCGCCGAAGCTGCCACACAGAGGCAAGTCGGCGATGGTGCGCCCATCACGGTCGCCATCTCGGCACCATTCAAGGCACCGGTCCCGGTCGAGCTCCGCCTCGGTGGACTCCCGGTTGCCCTCGGCGCAGAAAGCACCGCAGCAGTAGGGCTTCAACAAACGGTCGGCATCGACTCAGCAACCAAGCACGAGTCGGCACCACGAGGCGTCGGCGGGACGTTACCCGAGACCGACCAGCCATAGTCGTTCCCGGTCCCGCGATCACCGGTACCGATCCAGGTCCTGGTCGCGGAGGCGCTACTCCCCAAACCCGGACCGGCACCGTCCTACGGCTCCGCCGTGGCCTTCCAGGTCACCGTCCGTAGTGTCAGAGACTGACTCGGGCCGGTACGGCGGGTATGCCCATAGGGCACAGGCTAGCAGGGACTACGAAGCCTGTGGCCATCCCCAGTGGGGCCAACCGAGCCAATGGCCATTCTGGACACCCTGGGCCTACCACCAGCAAGGGCCCCCATCTAGGACCTCGAGATCCGGGCCATCAGGGTACCAATCCCGCTCCCCGCGGTACCGCCCGCCATCTCATAAGGAGGCAACGGTCTCTAGACCGCAGGAGCGGGAGGGAGTGGACTCGGCACCGAGCACGGTACCGTCCCAGTCCCACACCGTGGGTCAGGCCCCAGAAGAGCAATCGGTCGATGCCGCGTTGCAGGAAGATGAGGATGGGCAGAAGGCCCTGACCTCTTCTTCCTCGCCAGATGAGGCAGTAGCGGGCACAACAGTGTCTGGCCCTCCCCCGACTGACCATCGGGTGCACCAAGACCTGCTTCGCCGGGTAGCCCTCAATTTGGGCTTGCAAGTGGAGGAGACTGTAGAACAGGAGGACCCCATGGTCGATATCCTGAGCCCGGAGGGGCCCTCCAGAGTCGCTCTCCCGATTATAAGGACAGTCCAGTCCAACTATAAGACGGTGTGGCAAACGCCAGCCTCCAGTGCACCAACTGCAAGAGGTGTGGAGAGGAAATACTTCGCCCCATCTAGAGGATTTGACTTCCTCTTTTTGCACCCGTCTCCTTGTTCGCTGGTGGTCTCGGCAGTCAACGAGTGAGAGCGTCATGGCCAGCAAGCCCCTGCGCCCAAGGGCAAGGAAGCAAAGTGATTAGACTTGTTCGGGAGGAAAGTCTATTCATCTGGGGGCCTTCAGCTGAGGATCGCTAATCAGCAGGCGATTCTAAATAGACACAATTTTAACTCTTGGGCATCAGTCTCCAAATTTAAGGACTCCCTACCACCGGACGCACATCCTGAGTTCACGGCCCTGGAGGACGAGGGGATGGCGGTGGCCAAGACCTCATTGCAGGCCTCCCTCGACTCAGCGGACGCAGTGGCTAGAACAATCGTGTCAGGGGTAGTGATGAGGCGTTCGGCCTGGTTACAGGCTTCAGGCCTTCCGCCAGAGGTGCAGACCACACTGCAGGACCTCCCGTTTGAGAGTTCGGGCTTGTTCTCCGACCAAACGGACGCCAGGCTACATAGCCTTAAGGACTCGCAAGCAACCCTTAAGTCATTAGGTATGCATACCCCGGTGACACAGCGCAAGCCCTTTAAACCTCAGCCACCACAGAGGCAGTACCACCCTCGCCCTTGGCACGAACCGTACCGCCGTCGTGGCAGGGATAACAGGCGGAGACGTAACAATATGCCTAACCAGAGCCAAGGTCACTGCCAGGGCAAGCCGCAGCCAGGGAACAAACCAGGCTTTTGAAGCTACGCCAGAGGACAGCGTACCACATTCCATACCGGATCCTCCTCCAAGTTTCAAGGACCGCCTGTCCCATTTCTACCGGGCATGGTTGCGCATAACATCGGACCGCTGGGTCCTGTGCACAGTGAAGGCGGGCTATACCCTCCAGTTTTCCACGCCCCCTCCCTGCCATCCCCCTTCCCCGTCCCTCTTCAGGGACCCCTCTCACGAGCAACTTCTCATGCAGGAGGTACAGACCCTTCTCGCAGCAGGAGCAGTGGAAGAGGTCCCACCGGACCTAAGGGGAAAAGGATTCTTCTCCAGATACTTCCTGATTCCCAAGGCAAAAAGGGGCCTCCATCCTATCTTGGACCTGCGCGACCTAAACAAGTTTCTGATCAGAACGCGCTTCCGTATGGTCTCCCTTGGAACTATTATCCCATCCCTGGATCCGGGGGATTGGTACGCTGCCCTCTATATGAAAGATGCCTACTTTCACATAGCCATCAATCCGGCCCGCAGGCAGTTCCTGCGCTTCACCGTCAACCAGCGCCATTTCCAATTTACGGTCCTGCCTTTTGGCCTGGCATCAGCACCACGAGTATTCACAAAATGCATGTCCGTGGTAGCAGCCTTCCTTCGGAAGAGAAGGATGCGTGTGTTCCCATACTTGGACGACTGGCTTCTCGCAGGCAGGTCGGAGGCCGAGGTCCGATCTCACATGACACTGGCCTTGCAGCTGTTTGACAGGCTCGGCCTCCTGGTCAACGTGCCCAAGTCCACGTTAGTTCCCACACAGAGACTGGACTTCATAGGTGCGACCCTGGACTCGGTGACCGCGCGGGCAAGCCTCCCAGAGTCATGGTTCCTGACAATTCAGAGGGCCGTAAGCTCAGTCCAAAAATTCCCCACGACAACGGCAAGGTGTTGCATGCATCTCCTGGGACACATGGCAGCCTGCACACATGTGGTCAGACATGCCCGCCTAAGGCTCCGGCCTTTGCAGTTGTGGTTTGCCCAAACGTACCGCCCCAACAGAGACCCCTTGGATCTAGTGGTGACGATCCCAAATCGGGTGTTGGGCTCGCTCCGCTGGTGGCTTGATCAACAGCAGGTCTGCGAAGGGATCCCCTTCGCTGCCCCACAGCCCACTCTGACGTTAGTAACAGATGCATCGGACCTGGGTTGGGGGGTGCATCTGGGGGAACTGCGGACCCAAGGGTTGTGGTCCAGAGAAGACAAACTGCTTCACATCAATCTAAAGGAGCTAAGAGCGGTTCGCCTCGCCTGTCAGACCTTTCACGCCACCATAGAAGGTCACAGCGTGGCAGTCCTGATGGACAACACTACCGCCATGTTCTATATAAACAAGCAGGGCGGGTCCCGGTCCTCTCCCCTCTGTCGCGAGGCACTCCAATTATGGGACTTCTGTATAGCCCATGCGATCCACCTCATCGCAACGTATCTCCTGGGGATCCAAAACGGCTTAGCGGACCGCCTCAGCCGATCCTACCAAATGCACGAATGGGCGTTGAGGCGAGACATCCTGCATTCAATCTTCCGGAGGTGGGGCTTTCCCCGGGTGGATCTGTTCGCCACCAAGGACAACAGTCAATGCCCTCAGTTCTGCTCATTTCAGAACCTCAGCCCGGGATCATTGGCAGATGCCTTCACGATCCCATGGGGAGGGAGCCTGAGGTATGCCTTCCCTCCGTTCCCACTCATACACAAGGTCCTCCTCAAGACCCGCAGGGACAGGGCAACAATTATACTCATCGCCCCGGCCTGGCCACGCCAGCATTGGTTCACGACCCTGCTGGAATTGTCCATAGCCGACCCGATCACCTTCCCCCTCCATCGCGACCTAGTCACACAAGACAAGGGTCGCCTGCTCCACCCGAACCTGTCATCGCTACATCTCACAGCGTGGTATCTCTCTGGCTGAACGATGCGGAACACAGGTGCTCTCACCAGGTTCAACAAATCCTGCTTAGTAGTAGGAAGCCCTCCACAAGAGCAACCTACCTGGCCAAATGGAAAAGGTTCTCCCACTGGTGCGAGCCTCAGCACATACAGCCTTTACAGGCCTCAGTTCCGTCGATCCTGGACTACTTACTGCACCTCAAGCATCAAGGGCTTGCACCCGCCTCGATTCGAGTGCATTTAGCCGCCATTTCGGCTTTCCATCCAGGAGAGTTGGGAGTGTCAGTGTTCTCCAACCCCACAGTGGCCCGATTCCTCAAGGGGCTGGAGAGGGTGTTTCCCTATTCGCGCCCGCCGGTCCCTGGGTGGAGTCTGAACCTATTCCTAACAAAGCTCATAGGACCCCCCCTTTGAACCCCTAGCCACTTGCTCCCTCATGCACCTCTCGTGGAAGGTGGCGTTTCTCGTGGCCATTACATCGGCCAGGAGGGTATCGGAATTGAGGGCCCTCACTTCAAAACCCCCTTATACAGTTTTTCATAAGGATAAGGTGCAACTGAGGCCGCACCCCAAATTCCTCCCGAAAGTGGTATCGCAGTTTCACATGGGACAGGACATTTGTCTACCGGTGTTCTTCCCTAAACCCCATACGGACCCTCATCACCGCAGCCTACATACCCTTGATGTTCGAAGGGCATTGGCGTTCTACCTGGAACGGACCAGGTCGTTCCGCAGAACACCTCAGCTGTTCATTGACATTGCGGAACGTATGAAAGGCTTGCCTATCTCGACACAGCGCTTGTCAGCGTGGATTGTGCATTGTATACGCACATGTTATGAGCTCGCCAATGTTCCGGCCCCAGAGATCCGGGCCCACTCGACTAGAGCCCAAGTGTCCTCAACGGCCTTCTTGGCGCAGGTCCCTATCCAGGAGATCTGTAAAGCGGCCACCTGGTCGTCCGTGCATACGTTCACAGCCCACTACGCGATCCATCATCAGACCAGAGAGGACGCGATGGTCGGACGGGCTGTGCTACAGTCAGTTGTACCTTGACTCCTACCCACCTCCAATGGTAAGCTTGGGAATCATCTAATGTGTAATGGATGTGAACAATCACTCGAAGAAGAAAGAACGGTTACTTACCTTCTGTAACTGTTGTTCTTCGAGATGTATTGTTCACGTCCATTACACTTCCCACCCTCCTTCCCCTCTGTCGAAGTCTCCGGCAAGAAGGAACGGGAGGGGTCGGGTCGGCAGGGATATATATACCCTGGAGCGGGGCGCCGCTCTGGCGGGAAGGAGGGGGCCCTGCTGGCCTGACAGGAGCCGCTAAGGGAAAAAGTTTCCGACGTCCGTGCACGTGGCGCGCGTACACCTAATGTGTAATGGACGTGAACAACACATCTCAAAGAACAACAGTTACAGAAGGTAAGTAACCGTTCTTTTCCACCCTACATTTTCCCTGTGCCTGCTGAATCAATCTGGAGCAGCAGGTAGTTTTTAAAAATTTGCAGGGACTGATAAATATAAATACAGAGAATTCCCCAAAACTGCCTTTTTTCAAAATGGGGCTCATCTCCTATTCTCAGTGGGAATGAAAGCAAAAATGTCCTTAGCAAAGATGCCTTTTTCCCAAATGGCCACAGCTGCTCTCCCATGGAGAACAATGGCAGGGAAAGCCGACTTCAGAGAAGGTGATGACCCCGACAGTTTATGGGGGTCACCACTTTCCCTGTAGATTGCTTGCCTTCATTCTTAGTGGGAATAAGGGATTCATGGGATCCCTAAAATCCTCTTCTCACTGGTTATAATAAAATAAATATTTACTGAAGTATAAATGTGTAGGCAGACTATAACCCCAAGGGTTGAAAAGTCAACCTTCGTTCTGCAGTTCAGGGCATTTATATCCTTGTCTTGGTCACTTTTTTTTTTTTTTAAACCATTAGACTACAGTTTTCTACTACCACCCTGAACATTTGAGTTTCTAGGTCAGTAAGTAATATAAATGTTATGTTGGGGCAAGGGATTTCTAGTGGCCGAATACTAATTGTAGAATGTTCTAGTGTCCAAAGTGAGCAACTGTGAGAGAGCAAAGGGAGTGAGAGAGTTGCTTGCCGGAGATGGGAAGCCTGGAGCAGGCTTGCTAAATGAGCTAACTAGAGAGATCTGGTGCGGGGAGGAAATCGCAAACAGCTGATTTCTTACAAGAGAGCTGAAGCAGTTGTTTGAAGAAGCTGACACTGGAAAGTCTACAGGGGAATCAGCTTTAAGCAGGACAGCTGCAAGCAGAACCCCGATGTAAGCCACCCCCTAAGAACTTGTAATAAAAGAGAATGACTCGATGAAGGAACCCTTTTGCTTACCCAGGCTCTGAGGAAAGAGCCATGCCCTTTTTGGGGCTCTGACTATAACTTTTAAGTTACTGTCTAAATAAACCCTTTAAGGGTGGCAATTGGACAAGCAAGTGTGTGGAGTCTTTGTAAAAGGACCTGAGGAGACTAATGGGCAGATCAGAGGCACCTGGGCCACAAGAGGCTTTACGGGGGCAGCCCAATCTTAGACACTTGGTACCAAGAGTGGGATCTGAAACTCCCCTCCTCCATGCAGGGCTGCCCAGAGGATTCAGGGGGCCTGGGGCAAAGCAATTTCGGGGGCCCCTTCCATAAAAAAAGTTGGAATACTATAGTTTCATGGGGGGCCCCTGCAGGGCCCGGGGCCTGGGGCAAATTGCCCCACTTGCCCCACCCCCACTCCGGGCGGCCCTACCTCCAAGAGGGGCCATGGAGGAAATTTTACAATTAATGATACAGCAGCAACAGGATGAGAGGGAGTGAAACCATCAGTTCCAGGAGGCCTTAATAGCCACTTAGCTGCTCATGCAGGAGGCCCAGCTTGCCGAACCGGACAGGTATCAGCAGTTACAGGCTGAAGTGGCCATGCTGTTTGTTCAAGGTCTGCTGAGCACCCCACAACACACACACCAATGGTGTTACCTGCTGAGACTCTCCCACAGCCCACCCTAACCAAACTGATGAGCTTCAATGACCCTAAAATCTTCCTGACAAAGTTGAGCAGGTGATGGCCACCACCAGCTAGGAAAGGAGCTCCTGGGCTACCCGGCTTGCCCCTTATCTGACTGGGAGGCCCAGGCTGTTTACAGGGACTTAAGTACAGAAGAAGCCCAATCATACTCCACCCTGAAGGCTGCCATATTGCATCGTCTCAGTCTATCCCCCGAGATCTATTGGAGGAAGGTTTGCAAGACACTGTTCCCAAAAGCGGGCTGTACACAGGCAGTCACCCCACAACTCTGTGACTTCGCCACTTGCTGGCTGACTCCAGAAACCAAGACCATGGGCAACCTCCCGGACAGCCTTGTTTTAGAACAATATTTAGAAATTCTCCCAGTAGCAGAATAAGCTCAGTAACCATTGCAGATTCCATAGAGATGACAGAGAGGTTTTTGGAACCAGAGGATTCAAGTGTTGTAAGTCCCCCCTGTGGTCACTTGAGGCTCATTGTAGCTGGGCCCAGTTTTGTGGCCTCTGGAGCTAGGAGGTGCCTGCAGTACTGCCCACCCTCTCAAGGCACAGAACTCCTACCTCTGAGGAGAACTTAAGGGCCCAGCGCTTCAAGGCCCAAGGGTCAAGAGGGCTCAATCAAATATTATTGTGAGCAGCTGGGACACATGCGGCAAGTGTGCCCCATGATGGAGTGTAATTATCTTGGGTGTCACTTCCTCCTTCAGGGTAAGACCTCAAACCCACGTCAGAAGGAGTCGTAAGACCCTTCCTCATTTCCCAACAAGATAGGACCATGCCAGGTACAAGGGTTAACATACTCTGATTGTGGGCAAACACTCCTATCCCAAGACCTGGTCCCACCCAAGGCTCTTGAACCTGATTGAATTGTTCAGCTGTCCTGCAGACATGGGGAAAGGTGTACATATTCAACCACCTCAATTATTTTACAAGTAGCCACCCAGATGGGGCATCTCAGAATAGGGGTAGCGGAACACCTTCCCTGGCCCATAATCCTGGTCCATGACTGGAAGCACCTTCTTGTGTTTCTGAATAGAAACTTGGTGCCTTTTATCCCAGGCAGCTGTCAAGGGCTGAACCAGTCTTGCGCCTGTGCTGGGAGTGCCCCACAGGAGCTGGAGAAAATCCATCTCAAGGGCTCCCTATCAATTTCCACCCATAGAGATAGAGACCCTACCCACCATGGACTACCATCCTCTAGACAACACCTCTGATCTCATCACTGCCCAGCATGAGGCTCAGGCCCTCCAAGAATATTTTAACCAGGTCTCTGTGATTGATGAGGAAGTCACCGCAGGACACTCTACTCAACAATTTCCCGATTTCCAGTTAAGAAATAAAATTCTGTACTGGATGGAGAAACCAGTTCACCCATGAGCGCCCAGAATCCAGCTTCTGCTTCCCAAACCCACTTGCTGAGAACTGTTTAGACTAGCCCACTCAGTCCCAAGAGCCAGACATTTGGGTAAGGCAAAGATACTTAACGACTACTGACCTGATTCTTTTGGCCGGATATGTTTCGGGAAGAAGCAGATTTTTGTCTGTCCTGTCCAGACTGCCAGAATTTCGCCCCAAAGCGACAAGGCCAAGCTCCCTTAATTCCTCTTCCCCCTTCTCCTCCCATAACAACCCCATTCAAAATGGTGGGGATTGACAAAGTAGGCTGCTTTGAGAAAAATTCCCAGGGCCAGAAATTTATTTTAGTACTAGGTGACTATGCTACAACAGCCATTCCCCTGTGGGATCCCCTTTCCTTCCATCTTCACCTGGGAGCTGCCGCAGATCTTTTCCAGGGTAGGCCTCCCCTCAGAGATTATCACGGATCAGGGACAAACTTTATGACTCAAGTGTTTCAACTACTTTGATGTCTCTTAAAGGTGCAACTACTCCAAACCTCAGTCTATCATCCTCAAACCAGTGGCCTAGTGGGATGGTTTAATTAAACCCTTAAGTCAATGTGGAGAAAGTTAATTGGGAGAGAAGCCAGAGATGGAGATCAATTGCTGCTCTACCTTTTATTTGCAGTACAAGAAGTACTGCAGGCATCTACTGGCTTCTCCCCTTTCAAACTTCTCCATGGGAGACGACCCTGTGGTACTGTAGATCTGGTGAAGGAGTCAAGTGAAACCCAGCCTATCTACTCATTGAATGTCCTCCATTATGCCCTGCAAATGAGGGAAAGGCTGGAGTGCTTTGGTTTTTTAACCCATGCCCAGCAATATGGAACACTAGATGGGGAAGGCTCTGAGTTACTACAGTGAATTCTTTCCCAGGTGTCTGGCTAGTGGTCTTGCCCCCATGCTCTAGGTATAATTGATCACCATATTTGGGGTCAAGAAGGAATTTCCCCCCGGACAGATTGGCATAGACCCTGGGGTTTATATCTTCCTCTGCAGCATGGGGCCGGGGTCACTTGCAGGTTTAAACTAGTGTAAATGGTGGATTCTCTGTCATTTGAAGTCTTTAAATCATTATTTGAGGACTTCAGTAACTTAGCCAGAGACTATGGGTCTATTACAGGAGTGGGTGGGTGAGGTTCTGTGGCCTATGTGCAGAAGGTCAGACTACATGATGGTCCCTTCTGGCCTTAAAGTCTGGGAGTCTATGAATACAAGGGATCTAAGACAAAGGTATTCCAGCCACCTACAAGATCTTTATCAAGCATTCGTAAAACTACACTACCCACCTGGGGAAGTGAGGAAACAGATTGACAGAGCAAGACGGGTACCCAGAAATCACCTACTACAGGACAGGCCCAACAAGGACAATAACAGAACACCACTGGCCATCACATACAGCCCCCAGCTAAAACCTCTCCAGCGCATTATCCACGATCTACAACCTATCCTGGAAAATGATCCCTCACTCTCACAGACCTTGGGAGGCAGGCCAGTCCTCGCTTACAGACAACCCCCCAACCTGAAGCAAATACTCACCAGCAACTACACACACCACACCACAGAAACACCAACCCAGGAACCAATCCCTGTAGCAAACCTCATTGCCTACTCTGTCCCCATATCTACTCTGGCGACACCATCAGAGGACCCAACCACATCAGCCACACCATCAAGGGCTCATTCACCTGCACATCCACTAATGTTATATATGCCATCATGTGCCAGCAATGCCCCTTTGCCATGTACATTGGCCAAACCGGACAGTCCCTCTGCAAAAGAATAAATGGACACAAATCAGACATCAGGAATGGTAACATACATAAGCCAGTAAGTGAACACTTCACTCTCCCTGGTCATTCTATTACAGATTTAAAAGTCACTATCATTGAACAAAAAAACTTCAGAAACAGACTTCAAAGAGAAACAGCAGAACTAAAATTCATTTGCAAATTCAACACCATTAATCTGGGCTTGAATAGGGACTGGGAGTGGCTGGCTCATTACAGAAGCAGCTTTTCCTCTCCTGGAATTGACACCTCCTCATCTATTATTGGGAGTGGACTACATCCACCCTGATTGAATTGGCCCTGTCAACACTGGTTCTCCACTTGCGAAGTAACTCCCTGCTCTCCATGTGTCAGTATATAATGCCTGCATCTGTAACTTTCACTCTATGTATCTGAAGGAGTGAGGTTTTTACCCATGAAAGCTTATGCCCAAATAAATCTGTTATAGTCTTTAAGGTGCCACCAGACTCCTTTTTGTTTTTGTATTCCAGCCAGGTGACTGAGTCCTCCTATTGCTCCCTAGCTTGGAGCAAACCGAACATAAGAATGGCCCTAGTGGGTCAGACCAAAGGTCCATCTAGCCCAGTATCCTGTCTTCCAACAGTGGCCAGTGCCAGGTGCCCCAGAGGGAATGAACAGAACAGGTAAGCATCAAGTGATCCATCCCCTGTCGCCCATTCCCAGCTTCTGGCAAACAGAGGCTAGGGATACCATTCCTGCCCATCCTGGCTAATAGCCATTGATGGACCTATCCTCCATGAATTTATCTAGTTCTTTTTTGAACCCAGTTATGGCCTTGGCTTCCACAACATCTTCTGGCAAGGAGTTCCACAGGTAGACTGTGTTGTGTGAAGAAATACTTCCTTTTATTTGTTTTATACCTGCTGCCTCTTAATTTCATTTGGTGACCACCTAGTTCTTGTGTTATGAGAAGCAGTAAACAACACTTCCTTATCTACTTTCTCTACAACAGTCATGATTCTGTGTAACAAACCAGTACTTTTGTAACCCCAATTTTCCGCAAGAATTATTTTGCACACAGACACCTCACACTGGGCCTTGGAAGCGGTATGGATCCATATGTGCCACAGTTAGGAACTTCCTATTCTCTCTCTGAGTAGGAAACTCCTGGACTGCGAAACCCGTATTCGGGCCTCGAGAAGCAGTGTCAAGCCATATGCTGGGTGGACAAAGCCCTGCACTACTATTTGTTTGGGACTCCCTTTCTTCTTGTCACTCATCACACAGCGCTCCGATGGCTGAAGATGATGAAAGATTCAAATGCCTAGGTTACCGGTTGGTACCTTGCTTTACAGCGCTTTCCGATTTGTATAGAGTGTTGTCCCGGCAGGAACCGCAAGCATGCAGACTTTCTGTCCAGGGCAGATGAAGATGGCAAGCTACACAAAGAGTGCCCTGACAGGCCTTCTCAGAGGGATGGGGGGGTAATGTGAGAGAGCAAAGGGCAGGAGACTTGAAGCCTGGAGTAGACTTGCTAATTGAGCTAAACAGAGACACCTGGCATGGGGAGGGAACCACAAACAGCCAGTGCTTAATTTGTGATGAAAGAGGTGCTGGGTCTCAAGCAAATTTTTTACTCTCATAACTGATGCGGCAAGCCCAGAGGTGCCAAGGCTATGAACTGCTAAGCCTAGAGGTGCCAGGGCTTAGCCCTGGGACAAATTAAGCGCTATAAGCAGCTGATTTCTTATAAGAGAGCTGAAGCAGTTGTTTGATGAAGCTGACTCTGGGATGTCTACAATGGAGTTAGCTGAGAGCAGGACAGCTGCAAGCAGATCCCCCAGGTGGGTCACCCCTTAAGAACTCATAAAAAAGGAAGTGACTTGATGAAGGAACACTTCTGTTTACCCAGGCTCTGAGTTAAGGGCCATGCCTTGGAACAGCATTTTGGGACTCTGAGTATTACTTTTAAGTTATTGTCTGAATAAACCCAGGCCCCTATAAGGGTGGTGATTGGACAAGCAAGTGTGTGGATTCTCTGTAAAAGGGCCTGGAACAGGGAGAATAAAGGGCAGATCAGAGGCACCCTGGCCACAAGAAGGCACATGGGGGCAGCTCACTTTTCCACAGCAACTTTATAAACCTCCTTTTCCCCTACTCCCCTAGTGCTCCCCACATCACTCCTGCTCCCCTGCAAAAAAAGGAGAGAGAAAAAGATTCAGTTCAGATTCAGCCTGGAATGCCACCGCATTTCACCAGAGACACAGATGAATAGATCTGAAATGAAGTACTATTTCCCCTGAGAAAATGAAGAAAATCCAATGAATGGAAAGTTGGCATTACTGTCTGTGCATTGCAAAGCAATAGTTAGCTGGGTATGGAATCCACCAAAAGGAAGATTTGAAAATGATGAAGTGCATTCAGACAAGAAAGGTGAAAAGAGGCAGGCTCCAGACTTGTGGCACGCTGATAGCAAGTGTAATAGCAAAAATGATTGTTTTGTTTTGTTTCCTCGGATAGGGAGGAAGGACAGAGGATGCTGTTGTTGATTGTCTTACACAACATATATTTTTCATTCCACTCTGCAATGGTAGTCCAGTTTGCACTGTGGGTGTTCTAACCTGAAAAGTGCAAACAATTCAGCAACAGTTCAAAACAAGAATCTTGGGAAACTAACAAGACTGAGACTTGGCTAGGATCAAGTCTATCACTTTAATATCTGATTCATCCTCTTTTGAGGTGATTGTATGCTGCACTTGCTTAGAGACTAACTCAGTGGGTTTATTTCTTCATCTCCAGGGACAGTAATATGGTCCTGTGATTCTAAATGTACTTGACGTTAACTCATTGGCTCAGCATGAATGCTGTTAGACAAAGGATATCAATAGCTATTAAAACCTCTCATTCCAAGAGTAGCCAATAGCTGCAGCATTTAGAATAGTGCAAGGCAAACCTTGAATTGCACTGTGATAATTTCATAAGTGTTTAAACAATTAAACACTTCAATCACTTGTATTCTCAATTGTTTGTAAAATACATTAAAAAGTTACTGTGGAAACAATTAAGAGACAGGGCTTCTGCTTGTCGGAGATCCTGGTATTATACTTTTTATCTCAACTAATTATGTGGCCTCTATTACCATAATATCTGAGCGCCTTGCAATCTTTACCGTAGTTATATTGCATTACCCTTGTGAAGTAGGAAAGTTCTATTATCCCCATCATGAGGGAAGCAGTGGGGCCAGAGCAGCCATAGAGCCACAGGCCGGTGGGCACATAGACATCCCAGGATATCCCTTAGGGCTAGAGGATGGATCCCATGGCCTAATTCATGGCCAGACCTTCCTCTCATCCAGGTAAGATAAGGAAGGAGCTCTGTGTTCTGTCCATCCAGTATGAGTTGGTCCCATATTCCACACCCAGGATGCCCCACTGAGTGGTGGAAGTATCATACGCTTGGATTTCCTTAGCTTGCAAATCTGGTTATGTCATCCCTCTTAGGTGCCATTTTAACTGAAATGAGGATATGGTGTCTGACATTGGCTGGTTTCCTGGCAATGCCGAGATGCTTGCCCTTTTAAAATTGTAATCTGCCTGTAACGTGAGTAACTTTTATTTGTGGTTCCTAAAAAACATTGTAACCACCACTTGTAATTTGCCAGCTCCTGGAACTCTGGACTGAGTCTGTAGAGTATCCTATGCTATGGACTATAGCAATAATGGCTACAAGAACCCTCTGACATCATTTCCCAGCATGCATGGAGTCAGGGGAAGGGACAGAATGGATTAGAACATTCTGCTGGGGCTAGTAGGAAGGCCAGTGATGAGCCAGGGTTGCTCAGCCTAACTCACAAACAGAGAGATTAGTTTTAGTGTCAGTTTTGAGCTTTGAGTTTTGGAACAGAGAGAAGCAGAACAGATCTGAGAGTCTCTGATTAATTCCTACTCCCTACAAAGTAGGGTGACCAGACAGCAAGTGTGAAAAATCGGGACGGGGTGGGAGGTAATAGGACCCTATATAAGAAAAAGACCCAAAAATTGGGACATCTGGTCACCCTGCTACAAAGGGAGTCTTTCAACTGCTGTAGGATCTAATGCATGGGTCAGGCAGTTCAAGGCCTCTGGAGACAAGCATACAGAGTGGCAGATATATTATGCTGTCATTTTGGGGTTTGTCATTCCATTGCTGGGGTTTGTATTGATGTATTTCATTGTTTCTTGTGTAGTGGGTTTTACTTCTTACTGGCAGTGGTAGCATTATTTGTTTTCCCAAGGGAAGCACACCTTGTGTTTCGGCACAGTGAGGAGTTACCTTGGGTGGAGGCACCAGGCATCACAAAAATTAACCCAGGACCCAACCCAGGCATGGAGAGGGGAGAAGCCAGTCCAAGTAGCAAGCACCATGGTGGAGGTTTGAGCTGGCCCTCAGGAGAGATACTACCCCGAACTGGGTGACTGGGCAACAAAATGGCAGATGAAATTCAATATTGAAAAATGCAAAGTAATGCACATTGGAAAACATAATCCCAACTATACATATAAAATGGTGTCTAAATTAGCTATTACCACTCAAGACAGAGATCTTGGAGTCATTGTGGATAGTTCTCTGAAAACATCCACTTAATGTGCAGCAGCAGTCAAAAAAGCAAACAGTATGTTGAGAATCATTAAGAAAGGGATAGATAAGACAGAAAATAACATATTGCCTCTATATAAATCTATGGTACGTCTACATCTTGAATACTGTGTGCAGATGTGGTCGCCCCATCTCAAAAAAATATATTGGAATTGGAAAAGTTTCTGAAAAGGGCAACAAAACTGATTAGGGGTATGGAACAGCTTCTGTATGAGGAGAGATTAATAAGACTGGGACTTTTCAGCTTGGAAAAAATACAACTAAAGCGGGATATGATTGAGGTCTATAAAATCATGACTGGTGTGGAGAAAGTAAATAAGGAAGTGTTATTCACTCCTCATAACTCAAGAAATGAAATTAATAGGCAGCAGGTTTAAAACAAAATGAAGTATTTCTTCCCACAGCATCCAGTCAACCTGTGGAACTCTTTGCCAGAGGATGTTGTGAAGGCCAAGACTATAATACGGTTCAAGAAAGAACTAGCTAAATTCATGAAGAATAGGTCTATCAATGGCTGTTAGCCAGGATGAACAGGTATGGTGTCCCCAATCTCTGTTTGCCAGAAGCTGGAATAGGCGACAAGGGATGGATCACCTGATGATTACCTGTTCTGTTCATTCTCTCTGGGGCACCTGGCATTGGTCACTGTCAGAAGATTGGATACTGATCTAGAGGGATCTTTGGTCTGATGCAGTATGACCGTTCTTATGTATCCCACTTGTGCTGTAATATGCTTACTAGAACACAGTGGAGGATAGAAATTCCAGTTCACAAAGATTTCAGAATTTGTTTTTACTCCAATTTGGAGTGAAACCCAAAAAAACTTCTAAATTCTTCATAAATGAAAATTCTGGAAAAAAGTAATTGATTCAATTGAAATGTTTCCTTTTGATTTTGACTTTATTTTATGTCATGATAGTATGATGCAAAATAAAAAAAAATAGAATTGAAGACTAATTTCAACATGAAAAATCAAAATGTTTCATTCTGAAAATGAACTTTTTTCTGCTTTTTCTCCCGAGTTACATTTTCATTAACTAGAGATCAAGTGTTTATATTTTGACAGAGCAGCATTTTCCAATGGAAAACTATTCCATTAACATTTTTCTGACCAGCTCTAAACATGAATATATGTCAACCATTTATTAGATAGTGTATGGCTTCTTTAGTTTTAATCACCTGATATTTCTAATACCAACCAGTATTTGTGTGGCATATTTCTATTGTAAAATTAATACAGAGCAAATATCTAAAATCCCTAATATAAAAGACAGTGGTTGCCATTTAAGCTCTCTTTCCTTTTAACTCATAATTTATAACAAAGCTTAAAGAGAAAGAGAAGTGGTTACCTGATTACAGTCTATATGTAACTACATGGGGAACAAATATTTAATAATGGGGTCTTCCATCTAGCAGAGAAAGGTATAACACGATCCAATGGCTGGAAGTTGAAGCTAGACAAATTCAGACAGGAAATAAGGCGTACATTTTTAACAGTGAAAGTAGTTAACCATTGAAACAATTTACCCAGATCATGGATTCTCAGTCACTGACAATTTTAAAATCAAGATTAGATGTTGTTCTCATAGATACACTCTATACATTATTTAGGGAAGTTCTATAGCCTGTGTTAGGAGGAGGATCACAATGGTCCATTTTGGTCTGGAAATCTATGGATCTATAAAGAAGTCAGTTTTAGGGGTATCTCAGCATTATGAGTAACTCAAATTGACTTTGTCTTACTAATTAAAGACTTGTTTTACTGTGCTTGTATAACATATAAGGGAAACAGACAATGATCTAGTAGACAGGACATTAGGTTGCAAGTTAAAAGACAAGTTAAAAGTGACGCTGCCATTGGCCTGAGGTGTAACCTTGGGCAAGTCACTTCACTTATCTGTGCCTCTGTCTTCTCACCATAGGTTTGTAAAAGGCATAGGTCAGTGAGGCCCTCACCTTTCTTGGAGCGCTAGGAGTGACAAATAATTACCTCTAAATTGATATTTTGTAAAAGTCATATGTTAATAAATACACAAAATGTGTGTGCTGTCCTCATTGTCCTTAATTGTAGCTAGCATAGAATAAAAGGTTTTACCTAAGCACTTAACATTTTGTAGACTACCTAGTAGAGGTTTTCATGTGAAGAATGAGTGTCCATTTACACACTATTGCCTGCATTGTGCACTCAGGGAAGACAGTCAGTAACAGATTGATCTAGCAGCCTTCGTATGTACATTCAGTATATTTTTGGCAGGTGCCAGTGAGCATCTGCCCTTTGAAAATATGGCCTTTCCTGATTACTGATTTCTTCACATACCTAGTGCTGAGGTGCCATTCACCAGATGAAGGGTTATCATCTTCCTCAGTCATAGTACACGCTCCCTGAAATCACAATAGCTGCATCACATTTCAATCTCTTGAATAATTTGTCCACAATACCTGTTTACTCTTCCCCCACCCATACCCCCAATGCACTAGATTTTGATTTAAAAAGCCTCAAACAGGAGAAACACAGCTTGTGTGACAAAGTTCCTCCTCTATCTTGGTGGGTCCTCTGCTTATTGGCGGATTTTCTTGCCTCAGAGATTCACCATGTGGGTTGGGGAACAGCCCAGAGACCTTCCCCTCTGGAAGAACCCACAGTCCAGGTCAATTGGGAGGTTTGGGGGGAACCTGGGCCCACCCTCTACTCCAGGTTCCAGCCCAGGGCCCTGTGGACTGCAACCATCTATAGTGCCTCCTGTAACAGCTGCATGACAGCTACAACTCCCTGAGCTACTTCCCCATGGCCTCCTCCAAACACCTTCCTCCTGGTGTCTGATAACGCTTGTGCTCCTCAGTCCTCCAGCAGCTCACTCTCAGCTCCTTGCGCCTCACACTTGCACCAGAAACTGAAGTGAGCTCCTTTTTAAAACCCAGGTGCCCTGATTAGCCTGCCTTAATTGATTCTAGCAGCTTCTTCTTAATTGGCTCCAAGTGTCCTAATTAGCCTGCCTGCCTTAAACTGGTTCTAGCAGATTCCTGATTACTCTAGTGCAGCCCCTGCTCTGATCACTCAGGGAACAGAAAACTACTCATCCAGTGACCAGTATATTTGCCCTCTACCAGACTCCTGTACCCCACTGATCTGGGTCTGTCACATTTGCTCGGTTTCTTACTTTCTCTAGATCCCTTTGTGATATTACCCTAGCCTCATTGCTAGTTAGAATGCTTGTAGTTTAATATCATTTTCCAATTTAATTAATGTGACAATTATCCCCCTTTTCCAGCTAAGTAACAAAGACGATAAATAAGGTTCTGATCCAAAATGCATTGAAGCCAATGAAAAGACTCCCACTGATTTCAAAGGGCTTTGGTTTAAGCCCGAAGAGCCAACCCACCACCAATCTTCATCAACGACTTAGATATTGGCATAGAAAGTACACTTATTAAGTTTGCAGATGATACCAAACTGGGAGGGATTGCAACTGCTTTGCATCATAATTCAAAATGATCTGGACAAATTGGAGAAATGGTCTGAGGTAAACAGGATGAAGTTTAACAAAGACAAATGCAAAGTGCTCCACTTAGGAAGGAACAATCAGTTTCACACATACAGAATGTGAAGAGACTGTCTAGGAAGGAGTATGGCAGAAAGGGATATAGGGGTTATAGTGGACCACAAGCTAAATATGAGTCAACAGTGTGATGCTGTTGCAAAAAAAGTAAACATGATTCTGGGATGCATTAACAGGTGTGTTGTGAACAAGACACGAGAAGTCATTCTTCCACTCTACTCTGCGCTGGTTAGGCCTCAACTGGAGTATTGTGTCCAGTTCTGGGCACCGCATTTCAAGAAATATGTGGAGAAATTGGAGAGGGTCCAGAGAAGAGCAACAAGAATGATTAAAGGTCTTGAGAACATGACTTCTGAAGGAAGGCTGAAAGAATTGGGTTTGTTTAGTTTGGAAAAGAGAAGACAGAGAGGGGACATGATAGCAGTTTTCAGGTATCTAAAAGGCTGTCATAAGGCGGAGGGAGAAAACTTGTTCACCTTAGCCTCTAAGGATAGAACAAGAAGCAATGTGCTTAAACTGCAGCAAGGGAGGTTTAGGTTGGACATTAGGAAAAAGTTGCTAACTGTCAGGGTGGTTAAACACTGGAATAAACAGCCTAGGGAGGCTGTGGAATCTCCATCTCTGGAGATATTTAAGAGTAGGTTAGATGAATGTCTATCAGGGATGGTCTAAACAGTATTTGGTGCTGCCATGAGGGCAGGGGACTGGACTCTATGACCTCTCAAGGTCCCTTCCAGTCCTAAAAGCTATGAATCCCTGCAGTACCCCACTGGGATACCAGTCTTCCACTCATAACATTGCCATTTAAATGTAACCTCTTGATTTTGGTCCATGTGACATACCATTCACATACAAGCTAATCTGAATCATTTTTAAATTTCAATCATTTTCATAGCAAGACACATTTTTATTCATTTTAAATATTTTAAGGGCAAATACTTTGTTTTAATTAAAGGTATGACAGTTCTGTAGAGCTCTGAGGAATACCACAGTTACAGGAAAAAATAATACGATGACATGACATGAAAATTGTGATTAAAATTTAATAATCTAAATGGTATTTAAAGGTATAAGTTTAGCACCCTCGTGGCCAAGATGGAGTCTGCTCTGCAGGCAGCTCTGGCCAAGAGAAGGTGCACGCAGGAATACAGCAAGGAAACCCCCTTCTATCCCAGAGGCACCTGTTCCAACACCCTCCCCCCCCCACACACACACACACCGGAAGAGTACAATGAACATTGGAAAGGGAAATATTTATTCACAGAGGGATGAACAGAAAAAAAACAATAGGGGGGAAGATGTGGGAGCTGTAAAACAAGGTTACATTCAACACCAGAGCCCACAGGCCCAGTGGTACGACAGTCTGAAAGGGCAGACACCGTGCAATGCATCTGTACTTAGAGTTCAGGAGTCCTGGGCAGAGTTCCAGTCCGGTGGTGAGTCTTGGGTGCTCCCGGCTGTCTTCAGCGCCAGTAAACTTTCCCCCAACAAACCACTCCAGTGCCCTCTTCTGCCGCTCTCTGCAAAGCCACACAGAGCAACCACCTCCCCACTTAACTATCTACCACCTCCCTCCTTATTCCCAATGCAAAGTCACAAGCCCCATTATTCACGGCCCCATACAGCTCTGGGCAGCAGCGATAGTGGGTCCAGTTCCGGTTTGTCCTTCTCAGGTGATTCCTCCCCGCCACAGTGCTCCTCCTGGCTTCAGTCCTGGGGCATCCTCGGTTAGCCGCTCTGTCCCTCCAAGGCTTCAGGCAGATTCTCGTCTGCTTCACTCTGTGATGGCCTGCTTGCTGTAGCCCTTCTGTCTGGAGCTCCAGACACTTATCCAGTTGTTCCCCCACCCCCAAAAAACCCAGCACTTCCTCTTCCTGGAACAATCAGCACTTCCTCACCCTCAGGGCAAAGTTTTAAAGGGGCCACACTCTCTGAACCCCAAGGAGATTACAAAGGGGGTATCCTGGAGATGCCCGAAGTAATCTAATTTTTATGAGCCTCCCTACTTCCACTCATTTAACAATAATACCTAGTGTTTTTCATCAGTAGATCTCAAAGCGCTTTACAAAGGAATTAAGTATCATCACCCCCATTTTACAGATGGGGAAACTGAGGCACGGAGCGATGAAGTGACTTTCTGAGGTCATCCAGCAGATCAACGGCAGAGCTGGGACCAGGTCTCCTTGAGTCTCAGTCTATTGTACCACACTGGCTCCCACCGTAACCTGTCTGTCTGAAATACATTAGTTGGAGTAGCATTGGTTAATTGGTTTATAAGATGGAACTGAATATTTTAGCAGGTTCTGAGGAAAAAGAGAGAGAGAGAGAGAGAAATTGGTTGGGCTAAAATAAGAACACTATTTCTGCTAGCCTAACCACTCCTCTTCAGAAGCCATTTTTACACTGATGTTACCAGCCTCAAGTCTCATGCCTGATCCTTTGTCATCTGAGTTGTAATAGTTTAATTTCTACTGAAATCTCTTCAAGACTGGAGTCCTTAGTTTCCTTCAAGTTTGAAAAGGACCATCGCTCCAATGACATTTGTATATGAATCATGTAGCCCAAAGCTCAAACTGAATCCACCCACACAAATTGTTATTTGATGTTCAAAAATTAGACACTTCCTCCCTCCCGCCCCATTATTTTTCATTTTTTGTATGACTCTTCCTAAAAAAGAAAGCCCTAAGTAGCGCAATATAACCTGTTTTCTCAAAAGTTTTTTTTATCCAGTTCCACTGACCCTAGAAGTTCTGATAGTTTGGATAATCCTCATGACAGTCTGGATATTTGGGTGCTAATGCAAAGTAAAACACACATCTGTTTGAATGTCTCATATCAAACACCTTCCTATAGCCTGGGCAAAAATCCAGATTCCTGAGTTATTGGAGTTTTAGATGGTGAAGGCTCTCAGCCAGTCAAAATGACTACAAATTTCACTACTGTCAAATTATTTCTTGCTGAATAAGACCTTAGTATTAACTTCAGGGATTCTTCCCTCAGTTTAACATGCCCTTCCCTATTTCTAGCTAAGGTATCCTTTATAGAATCATAGAAATGTAGGGCTGGAAGGGACCTCAAGAAGTCATCGTGTCCGATCCGCTTCACTGAGGCAGGACCAAGTTGTAACCTTTCTGCCAGGTGGAGTTGGCAGCAACAAGTGATGTGTTCAATATCTAGGGGTTCCTCTTTAAGAGTACAAAACAAATCTGTCTCAAGCCCCCACCCAGTAACCTGGGAAAATTACACACCATCCCCTGTATCCAATACTTCCCCTCACGCAATCATAGTGCCTGTGTGAGGAAAGAAACTTTTAATAAAAAGGAGGAAAGTAACCCAGCATTAATTTGGGAAAACTCCGCAAGCATAAGCTTAAGATCATGAGCAAAAAATGCACCCCAGAGTACATTGGGCAGTATCTTTTGCCTCAGGTTCTTAAGTCCAAAAAACAAAAGTTGCTTTAATGTGCCCCTTCCTTCTCCCTCCACTGTTGTTGTCCTTGGTCAGTGGAGACACAAGAGTTCAGAGCAACAAAGAGTCTTGTGGCACCTTATAAACTAACAGATGTATTGGAGCATAAGCTTTCGTGGGTGAATACTCACTTCGTCAGACGCAAGAGTTCAGAGGTGCTTTTGTGTGAGTTCACTGGAAGGCACCTTGCTCATTCCTCCAGCCACTCACCGCTCACTCCAGCCATATTCCACACTCCAGTGAACATAAGAACATAAGAAAGGCCATACTGGGTCAGACTAAAGGTCCATCTAGCCCAGTATCATGTCTTCTGACAGTAACCAATGCCAGGTGCCCCAGAGGGAATGAACAGAACAGGTAATCATCAAGTGATCCATCCCATCACCCTTTCCCAGCTTCTGGCAAGCAGAAGCTAGGGACACTATCCCTGCCCATCCTGGCTAATAGCCATTGATGGACCTATCCTCCATGAACGTATCTAATTCTTTTTTGAACTCTGTTATAGTCTTGGCCTTCACAACATCCTCTGGCAAGGAGTTCCACAGATTGACTGTGTGTTGTGTGAAAAAAAATACTTCCTTTTTTTGTTTGTTTTAAACCTGCTGCCTATTAATTTCATTTGGTGACCCCTAGCTCTTGTGTTATGAGAAGGAGTAAATAACACTTCCTTATTTACTTTCTCCACACCAGTCATGATTTTATAGACCTCTATCATATCCCCTCGTAGTCGTCTCTTTTCCAAGGTGAAAAGTCCCAGTCTTATTAATCTCTCCTCCTATGGCAGCCATTCCATAACCCTAATCACTTTTGTTGCCCTTTTCTGAACCTTTATTCAATTCCAATATTTATTTTTTGAGATGGGGTGACCACATCTGCATGCAGCATTCAAGATGTAGGCGTACCATGGATTTATATAGAGGCAAGATGATATTTTCTTAATGATTCCCAACATTCTGTTTGCTTTTTTTGACTCCTGCTGCACACTTAGTGGATGTTTTCAGAGCACTATCCACAATGACTCCAAGATCTCTTTCCTGAGTCAAAACAGCTAATTTAGACCCCATTATTTGATATGTATAGTTGGGATTATGTTTTCCAATGTGCATTACTTTGCATTTATCAACATTGAATTTCATCTGCCATCTTGTTGCCATGTCACCCAGTTTTGAGAGATCCTTTTGTAGCTCTACACAGTCTGCTTGGGACTTAACTATCTTGAGTAGTTTTGTATCATCTTCAAATTTTGCCACCTCACTGTTTACCCCCTTTCCCATATCATTTATGAATATGATGAATAGGATTGGTCCAAGTACAGACTCTTGGGGAACACCACTTTTTACCTCTCTCTCTTCTGAAAACTGACCATTGATTCCTACCCTTTGTTTCCTATCTTTTAACCAGTTACTGATCCATGAGAAGACCTTCCCTCTTATCCCATGACATCTTACTTTGTTTAAGAGCCTTTGGTGAGGGACCATGTCAAAGGCTTTCTGAAAATCTAAGTACCCTATATCCAAAGGATCCCCCTTGTCCACATGCTTGTTGTCCCTCTCAATGACATGGAGAACAATTGCTCTCCGTCCCCTTTATAACAGCCTTTAACATATTTGAAGAGCCTTATCAGGTCCTTGCCCCCAGTCTTCTTTTCTCAATTCTAAACGTTCCCAGTCTTTTTAACCCTTCCTCACTGGTCAGATTTTCTAAATCTTTTGAGGCCTCACTGGTGTCAAGTAGCTGCATCACATTGTTGACTCATATTCAATTTACGGTTCACTATAACACCCACAGCCTTTTCAACAGTACTACCATCTAGCCAGATATTCCCTGTTTAGTAGCTGTAATCACTCAAGAAAAAGATCTTAGAGTCATTGTGGATAGTTTTCTATAAACATCCGCTCAATGTGAAGCAACAGTCAAAAAAGTTAACAGAATGTTAGGAACCATTAGGAATGGGATAGATAATATAACAGAAAATATTATGGTGGCACTACATCAATCCATGGTATCCCCATACCTTCAATGCTGCATTCAGTTCCAGTCATCCCATCTCAAAAAAAGATATATTCGAATTGGAAAAGGTCCAGAGAAGGGCAATGAAAATGATTAGGGGCATGGAACAGCATCCATAGTGGAGAGATTGTAAACACTAGCACTGTTCATCTTAGAAAAGAGACAACTGAGGAATACCATAGAGGTCTAGAAAATCATGAATGATGTGGATAAAATGAATAAGGAAGTGTTATTTACCCCTTCACGCTACACAAAAACTAGGAGTCACCCTATGAAATTAATAGGCAGCAGGTTTAAACAAACATAAGGAAGTATTTCTTTACACAATGCACAACCCGTGGAACTCATTGCCATGGGATATTCTGAAAGCCAAAAGTATAAGTGGGTTAAAAAAAAATTACATAAGTTCATGGAGGATAGGTCCATCAATGGCTATTATCCAAGATGGTCAGGGATGTAAACCCATGCTATGGGTGTCCCTAAACCTCCAACTGCCAGAAGCATCTGGCACTAGCAACTGTCTGAGATGGGATACTGGGCTAGATGGACCAGTGGTCTGACCCAGTATAACCAGTCTTTTGTTCTTAATCAACACTTTCCGATGGAAAAACATTGTCAGAAATTTTTCAACCAGATGTAGTCTTAACCATGAAAACTCCACATTCATACAATGACAGAATGTATTTGTTTTAAATGGTTTCACCTAATTTGGAGCAATTTTGCATGTATGTCAGCAACCGGGGTGTGGATGGTCAAATCCAATGGTTGTAGCAGTGGTAGTCATGCCTAGTAGGCTGAGCAAGAGTCAGGAACCAGATGTCAAGACACAGGGAGAAGCCAGGAATCAAGCCAAGAGAAATAGCCCAAGGCAAGGAGCAGGTTGGAGCAGACCAGAGCTGGACAGGATCAGTGTTTCACAAGAACAATCACATCTGTATCGGCCACCTGCTTGTCATGATGCCAGACCAAACCTGAGGGGCATGAAATGCCCGGAGTGACATGAGCTACTGCTGTGTGGTGAGCGTGGGATGGGCTCACTCTGTAACCTCCTGCTGCTGGGATATTCCCTCCGTGTTTTTACATTCTCTCTCTCCCTCTGTATGTAATGGTGAATCTCCAGAAAAGACAAAATGCAGTTGGTGGATCATCTTAATAAAAAGTTTGGGAACCACTGTCTTAATAAGTTGGTATTTAGTTTTTAAATAGAGCTGTGAACTATAATCACAAGAGAAAAAACCTCTTACTTCCCTTTGTATGTCTGTCTCATCCTGCAATCCAAGCAGGGCTCCATATATGTAAATTCAATTCCAGGAAACGGTTCAGTGACTCTAATCTCTTCAGGCAAGGGACCTATCTTATTTGTCTGCAAAGCACACAGCACACATTTGGATGCTATAAAAGCCCAAACAAACAACATGTGGTGAAATGAAACTGGTATCTGTTGCTGCAATATGGGCACAAAAAGTTTATCTGGGCTGGTTTCAACAGATTACCAGAAGATGCTGACCTGGGCGGGAATCGGCAGGTATATTAGTGGAATGCCAGTCCCCACATCTGCTAAGCAGGTGCTGCAAGACTTTTGAAGCAAGAGAGATTGGCTCCAGAATGAAATTTCCTGATGGTGGATGGTGCAAACTGTTCAACCCCTGACCCAGCCACAGTGATGTCAGTAGAGTTGCAGGGGGGATGGAACTGGGGTCAGACTTTGTCCTTCAGTTTTATCTCAATTTGAACAAGCCAATACTGGGCAAAGCACCCGCCCGCGGCCCGGCTCCCTGTGGCTGAGGCTGTGCACTCTGCGGTGGCCATAATTATTTTTTTGGAGGGTGGTGAAGCACTGGAATGGGTTACCTAGGGAGGTGGTGGAATCTCCTTCCTTAGAGGTTTTTAAGGTCAGGCTTGACAAAGCCCTGGCTGGGATGATTTAGTTGGGAATTGGTCCTGCTTTGAGCAGGGAGTTGGCCTAGATGACCTCCTGAGGTCCCTTCCAACCCTGATATAATATGATTCTATGAATACAACATTAAACATTTTGCTACAGCAGGCAGAGATACTCTCTAAGGGCTTGTCTACATAAAATGTGACAGCGGCACCGCTGTGCTGCTACAGCGCTTCATAGAAGCATATAATATCAGGGTTGGAAGGGACCTCAGGAGGTCATCTAGTCCAACCCTCTGCTCAAAGCAGGACCAATCCCCAACTAAATCATCCCACCCAGGGCTTTGTCAAGCTGGACCTTAAAAACCTCTAAGGGTGGAGATTCCACCAACTCCCTAGGTAACCCAGTCCAGTGCTTCACCATCCTCCTAGTGAAATAGTGTTTCCTAATATCCAACCTAGACCTCCCCCACTGCAAATTGAGACCATTGCTCCTTGTTCTGTCATCTGCCATCACTGAGAACAGCTGAGCTCCATCCTCGTTGCAACCCCCCTTCAGGTAATTGAAGTCAAATCCCCCCCTCTTTCTCTTGTGCAGACTAAACAAGCCCAGTTCCCTCAGCCTTTCCTCATAAGTCAAGTGCCCCAGCCCCCTCTCATTTTCAGTGCCCTCTGCTGGACTCTCTCCAATTTCTCCACATCTTTTCTGTAGTGGCCGTCCAAAAACTGGATGCAGTACTCCAGATGTGACCTCACCAGTGCTGAATAGAGGGGAATAATCACTTCCCTTTATCTGCTGGCAATGCTGCTATTAATGCAGTCCAATATGCTGTTAGCCTTCTTGGCAAAAAGGGCACACTGTTGACTCATATCCAGCTTCTCGTCCACTGTAATCCCCAGGTCCTTCTCTGCAGAACTGCCGCTTAGCCAGTCGGTCCCCAGCCTGTAGCAGTGCATGGGATTCTTCTGTCCTAAGTGCAGGACTCAGCACTTGTCCTTGTTGAACCTCATCAGATTTCTTTTGGCCCAATCCTCCAATTTGTCACTCTGGACCCTATCCCTACCCTCCAGCATATCTACCTCTCCTTCCAGCTTAGTGTTATCCATGAACTTGCTGAGGGTACAATTCATCCCATCATCCAGATCATTAATGAAGATGTTGAACAAAACTGGCCCCAGGACCGACCCCTGGGGCACTCCGCTTGATACCGACTGCAAACTAGACATCAAGCCATTGATCACTACCCATTGAGCCCAACGATCTAGTCAGCTTTCTATCCACCTTATAGTCCATTCATCCAGCCCATACTTCTTTAACTTGTTGGCAAGAATACTGTGGGAGACCATATCAAAAGCTTTGCTAAAGTCAAGGTATAGTCAGTGTAAACGCTACCTACACCGATTGGAGGGATTTTCTCCTGTCACCATAGGTAATCCTTTTCCCCAAGAGGCAGCAGTGAGGTCAACCCTAGCTTTGTCTAAACGGCGATTTAGGTTGGTTTAACTATACCACTCAGGTGTGGATTTTTCACACCTCTGACTGACGTAGCTGAACTGACCTAATTTTCTAGTGTAGACCATTCCTAAGTGACCATGAGAGGTTTCTTCTAATGCAAATTATTATCGGATTACTTAAAGTTCTTAGCTTGCTATAGCAAATAGAGAAGATAGTTTAAAAAGCGGAGGGGAATCAGTGCATGTTTACAAATTATCCCAGTGTGTGATTCCTAGTTACAGTATGGATATCTTAATTATCCAATAAATACACAGTATGTACTTTAAAAGTACTTTACAAGAGTTATTGAGTGTTTTGTGCCTCATTGTTGCACATTAGTAAATGAATTAATAGTGCATTTTAAAAAAAACTGTGTGCAATAAATACACCTTACAATATATGTTTGTTATGGAATGGTATATTGGGATCTTCGTATTTCATTACACAGTATCTTTTATCTTCCAATACTGTCCCATCTAGAGAGACATTTGTCTCCGGTGTGTCAGTAAGTATAAACTCTGCTTACAATTTGTATTCATAATGATTATGTTTGTAATGTTATGTTTGCTTGTAATGCAGTGTGCCGGGGCTTTTAAAAAGATGGCTGTGCCTTGAAGGAACTTCAATAATTATGCAAAAGCCCTGAAATAAAACAGTTAAGGGAGCCATTCATGTTATTAATAATTCAATATATGCATCTCTGGACAAGAGAATGAGAGACAGTAGTTGATTTCGAAGAAGCTATATCTAGTCCTTGGTGGACACAATGGAAAAAATAGTGTATGTACCCCGCCCCAAAATAGCAGTAAGCACAACTGGCATGACTAATAATGGTGCCAAATATGATAAACAGAACAGTTATGTAGATACATATGAGAAAATGAGTTAAAAAACAACATTTTTAATGATACTTTAACATAGAAATGTTACATAAAAAAAGACATTGATTTTTGATAATTTTAGGGAAGTTAGCCTTGACATGCAGGACTGAAAACATCAAAGTCATCATTAGTGTTGTCTCTGTCTCACTTCTAGAGAAGTCACAC
This sequence comes from Malaclemys terrapin pileata, assembly GCF_027887155.1. Taxonomy (NCBI): domain Eukaryota; kingdom Metazoa; phylum Chordata; order Testudines; family Emydidae; genus Malaclemys; species Malaclemys terrapin. The sequence continues at coordinate 334,577,067 of NC_071505.1, forward strand.
TGATCCTCATGCACGCTGCACTCACACATCTCTGTAGGAGGCTACCTGCTGGCCAAATATTTGCAGGGTGGTTAGCCTCTTGTGTTTGCATGCGAGCATTTGATTGGCTAAAGGATTGATTCAGGAATGCAAGGTAATTCACACAACTGGTATGATCAGTTCTTCCTCCAAAAACCAATCCAGGCCCGATAGGGGAGGGTAGTTTTGGATGAGCTCAATCATCCTGGAGCCATTTTATTGCTTGCTAATTTGTCCTCTTGTTAGAAAGTATAAATGCACCCCTTCTCAATGGCAATTTTCTCCACTAATCTTCTTCTTGGAAAACATCTACCAACGTAGCTCTGCAAGTGTTGCAATGTTGGTCTTCTAATGGTAGGGTTACCATATTTTGGGCCTCCACCGGGCCCCGGCCCCGCCCCCGCCCCAACTCCGCCCCTTCCCCAAAGTCCCCGCCCCAACTCCGCCCCCTCCCCTGCTTCCCGCGAACATTTGATTCGCGGGAAGCCTGAAGCAGGTAAGGAGGAGTGTGGGGGGAGGAGGCGTGGCCCAGGATGGCCCCCCCAGCATTTCCAGGCTAGGGTCGGCTCGGGCCCTGGGGTGCTGGCCCCGGGCCCGGCCGAGCACCCCTGGCCCATCCAGAACTGCCGGTCCCCGGGCCCCCGGCCGAACACCCCTGGCCCGCTCAGCACCCCCCAGCCCCGCCGGCCCGCTCAGCACCCCCTGGCCCGGACCCCTGGCCGAGCACCCCCCAGCTCCGCCGGCCCGCTCAGCACCCCCTGGCCCGGCCCCCGGACGAGCACCCCCCCCCCCCCAGCTCCGCCGGCGCTCGGCCCCACCAGCGCTCGGCCCCGCCGGCCCCCACCGCTCAGTGCCCCCGGCCCCGCCGGCCCCCGGCGCCCCCGGTCCCCGACACCGTCGGCACTCGGCCCCGCCAGCCCCTGGCGCTCGGTGCCCCTGGTCCCCGGTGCCGCCGGCGCTCGGCCCCGCCGGCCCCCGGCCCCCCTGGTCCCCGGCCCCACCGGCGCTCGGCCCGCCGGCCCCCGGCGCTCGGTGCACCCAGCGCTCAGCGCCCCCGGCCCAGCACCGCCGCCCGCATGTCCCGATTTTCCCTGACATGTCCGGCTTTTTGGGATTTCCCCCCGGACGGGGATTTGAGCCCCAAAAGCCAGACATGTCCGGGAAAATCCGGACGTATGGTAACCCTACTAATGGTAAATTCGGCATGCACTCCAGTGCATTTATGATCTCATCAGTAATTGTCTCAGCCGTTCTAAGCACCTTCTGTGCAAAGAGAGAATCTTCAGAGGCTGAATCAAATGCCTTCCAGTAATGTCTTTTCAGCCAACTTTCCAGCAGTGTGTCACCTTGAAGGGGCGTAGAAACCTGGTAGTGTACTGGCTTTTAATGGTCTGAGTGATAGGAACACATCTGTGAGGGACATACCACAATTCTATTCTCCAGCAGTAGGCACGGACTCGTGAGGAAATCTTCAGTAGCATCTCACAGAGAGCACTGGAAAATATATGCTTTGTGCAAAACTCTGGAGTTGAGTAGCACTTTGCTGTGACATTGATGGCGTGTATGATAACTTTAGTGTCAGCCTCCTTATGAGAGCTACAAAGAAACTCCACTGAACAGTGTGAGGCAGTGGCTTCATTACGCCCTGTGACAATGAAGTTCTTCAAGCAATTATTTGTATGCTGGAGAGTTTTTTCCTGCAAGTATCAGAGGGGTAGCCGTGTTAGTCTGAATCTGTAAAAAGCAACAGAGGGTCCTGTGGCACCTTTAAGACTAACACAAGTATTGGGAGCATAAGCTTTCGTGGGTAAGAACCTCACTTCTTCAGATGCAAGAAGTGAGGTTCTTACCCACGAAAGCTTATGTTCCCAATACTTCTGTTAGTCTTAAAGGTGCCACAGGACCCTCTGTTGCTTTTTCCTGCAAGGTATGCAGTTAACTCATCCTTTTTATGAGTATGAGACAGTAGCTTTTTCATTGTGACATTGGAGATGTTTGTGGAGTCAGTAATTCTGTATTAGACAGATGCAATACCATGGAGTCTCGTGGTTGGAAAGTGAGTGAGTCAGGAAGTTAGGAAGCTCCTTCAGGAACAATTATTTGCTGGTCCAGACAGCACTTGAGACTGGGACTGGTCTCCACTAATATGCTCCTCATAGCAGACCATAACAGTAGGGTAAGCAGGGTCTGAATGAACTCTCCCCTGACAGCTAGTGATGAGCTGGAGGAAAAGACTTCAGGAGCAGACCATGTTTGGATGAACACGCCTGCTTTGCCTAGGTGCATAGCAGATGGAAGTGCTTTGCCAAAACAATCAATTTTGGCAGGTTTGGTTGCAAATCACTCTAGTATTTGAATAAAGGGGTAATGAAGTATTGCTATCCTTATTGTACGAGTAAAGGGCAGCAGAACTGTGATTGGCATGCCCTGATTGAGGGAGGCACCTTAAACTGAACCTCACTTGCTTAGCAGGGGGTAGAGATGCCAAATCCTAGTGAAGAGGAGAGTGGATGGGGTTAGGTGTTCCTACCTGGTGGTGTGGACTCCAGTCAAAGGGTCCTAGACCCTCTTTGACCTGCTTCTCACCAGCATTTAATGATGGAGCTGATCAGACTCAACTAAGAGTCCTTGTTTCTGGTCGGTATTTGTAGAGCTGGCCTAGGAGCTAAGACATAAACCTTGTGTGGAGACAGTTGAACACAGAGACTATACTGGCTGTGAAGTGGTTCCCCATTATCTTCTGAAGTCACTGAAAGCTGGGTTAAGTGGCGAAACCTCAGAACGTGATACCATGGGAACACTAGGCAGCAGCGGCCAGTGACAGCGGAGAGAGCAGTCAGTGGTGGCCAGCAGCAGCAGAGAACAGTGGCTGAGAGACAGCTGTAACAGAGGCATTGCTCAACGCCATACCCGCCAGGGAAGGGAGGTGAACCCCTGTGAACGCACCTCTGAGCTCTGGGTCTTTACAAACAGGGCCGGCTCCAGGGTTTTTGCTGCCCCAAGCAGCAAAAAAAAAAAAAAAAAAAGGCCACGATCGTGATCTCCGGTACTCAGTCTTCGGCGGCAATTCGGCAGCTGGTCCTTCGCTCCGAGAGGGACTGAGGGACCCGCCCCTGAAGAGCCAGATGTGCCGCCCCTCTCCATTGGTCGCCCTAAGCACCTGCTTGCTGGGCTGGTGCCTGGAGCTGGCCCTGTTTACAAACCAAGGACAGCCTACTGTGAGTGGGATGCAGTAGAGAAGAAGCGAGTGGTAGATTAAAGGGACATTCATTTGTTGGACTGTCTCATGCTTTTGAATGTGCTTGTGTTTTCCCAAATTAATGCTTTTCCCTTTTATTAATAGCTCTTTTGTTATACTTGTGGGTGGGGAACTACTGCTTCTTAGAAACACCTTGGGGTCGTGTCAAGCTTTCCCAGATTATTGAGTTGGGGGCTTGAGCCAATTCTGTTTTGTGTTAAGAAGAACCCCTAGATACTGAACCTGGGACTTGTTGCTGCTGACTCCATCTGGCAGTAGGGTTACAATAGCATGAACAATACCTTTGCCATGTGCTGTTTCTTCAAGGAAGTCCAAGTTATCGGCAACACAAAATATAAACATACCCTTGGCAAGGTCTGGGGGAATGTACAACCCTTCATTCAGTTCCATGTAGCAAAGAACCTCATTTGCCATTGTGGTTTCCAGGTGGAGTACTTCACTGTAGTCAGTGGAGGAGCCACTGCTGTGCAAAAGCTGCACAAGGAAATTGCTACAGTTTTGAAATTAATTGTTAAACCAACGGACACTTGTAGTGGTAGATTACACATATGCCATGCAGTTGTCATATGTGTTGGAAACCTGCTTTTCACTGAAACACTCGTATATAAGGCTTTGAGATAAAATAGCAGCTTTCTGCTCCACTTGCTTTCTATCATACTTGCTGGTTCTGAAGTCACCGCAACCACCAATAGTGCACCGCTTAAAGTAGTAGTACAGGTCATGCAATATTATTTTTTCAGCTTTGGCATCAGCTACGGATCCCTGAAACTCTCACGTACTGCACGGTAAAATGCTTTTCCATACAAATTTAGCAGCTGCAATCAGTCTTCATTTTAGTCAAAGAATCGGTGCTTTCTTGCACTTTTGATAGCACCATGTCTTTTGCAGCTTTTAAGGATATGCACTATGATTTATTTGTGCAGATAACATTGCTAAAACCTACAGCCGTGTCCCACAATTCATCTGCAGTAGGTGTTTTAAGAGTCTTTCTGCTGAGCATTTGTTCCTCTTCAATACTGTTTAAAGCAGATATTTCTCTGTACTTAGCCTCTGCATTGGCCATCACCACTTTCCCATCCATTAGAGCTTCTGCAAGGCAATTCATGAACTCCAGCTGAGTTGCACAGTTTGCAGTAGTAAAATCAGTATTTGTTTCTTTTGCTTTTACCTTTTGACACAACACATTACAGCCATTCTTGGTGTAGCACTCGCTGTGTTACACAATGTAGTATATGTGGACATCTTTTGGGGTCAATGCACCCACTTAACTTTACTTTCTGTACACCATTTTCACTAAGAGTGATTGCTTCATACATTTTCTCACCTGACTTATATGTTGAATCTCTGCTTAATGGATGCCTTCAGGCTTCAGCTTACTGCAGAAGAAGCAGCTGTTCTTCCTGAAATGCATGCCAGGGGACCTGTTATAAGGCAAGAACAGTTGGCACTTGTTCTGGCATCTTCAACTTTTTCCCAATGCTTACCGTACTTCCTCTCCAACCTTGCCAAATTCAGTTTATAGGTACACATCTTACAGCGTGTAAGGTGCCACTCTGTGTTGTTTAGCCAGGTCCTCCGTGGTGTATTCTCCATAGATTCAGCTACTGGTCAGTACTCTTAGTCTCCCCATTGATGCCGAAAAATGATCAAGACCAAAGTAAAAAGAAAGATTTTGTGATAAATTATTTTGGGATTGTAATTAATCATGTTATGTAATGATTTCTTATATAACCCTGTGCATACCATTTGTGGATGGATTCCAGTAATTTTTGACTGGATGCTGACATCTTAACCAGTGCCTCATTATACCTTTGTTTATTATACCAAAAGAGCGGTAATAAATCAATACCACTGAACTGCTTCCATTTTTGGCCGACGATGGCAAACCAGCTTGAAGCACGTCCTTCCATTGATAGTAATCTGTAACATTAAAAAAATAAATCAGGTATCATGTTCTGAGCGTTAACTGATAACTAGTCACTCAAGAGCCACAATTTAACTTTGGGAGGGCTACATGTTTGACATGCCTGTGTTAAAGTATAATTTTAAAAAGTTGATTTTTAAACATTTTCTTGAATATGTATCTACATAAATTGTTCTAGGTTTCTCATGTTTGGTAGCATTGTGTTAATAGGAGAAGGGTCAAATTGGGTATCACTTGAAAGCCCTATTTCTAATGGCATTGTATTATCAAAATTTCCACCAAAACAGGAGGACCCAGAGCTGGGTGTGTGCCATGCTGCAGAGGGGGACACCACTGAAATTATAATTCTGCATTTTAAGAATCAAATGACAGCTCCTTTATCTTTCAATCATTAACTAGCCCACGGAATTACACATCCCTTCTGACTGTTGGGTGAATCACAGATTTTTTTTTTTTTTTTTGGTAAACTGAAAATTCCAATAATTCAGAAGAAAAATCATTTGGGTCGAACAAAATGTTTCATTTAAGTTCCTAATAAAATTAAGGGTAAATTTTAAACAAAAAGCCATTTCAAACCAGAACAATGAAATAGTCTCTTGCAAAAAATGTTGAGACAAATTAAATTTAATTAAAAATAGTTTTAAAATAAAAATAAAATAAAATCACAAAACAAATTCTGCAAAATCAACAAAAGTTAAAGGAACATTTCAATGTTGCTAAATCTGTATTTCCGTTGGGGAGTTTTGTGAGGGAAAAAAAAAATCACCCACCTCTGGTGCCAGGTCTGTAGAGTAGAGTCCTCTATCCATTGAAAAGGTACAATGCTGGTTAGGATAATGGAATCTTCCCCCAACTTGGTACTGCCCTGCCCGCATTCCTCAGCTCTGCCCACTGCAAACAGTGAAATTCATAGATTCGTAGACTCTAGGACTGGAAGGGACCTCGAGAGGTCATCGAGTCCAGTCCCCTGCCTTCATGGCAGGACCAAATACTGTCTAGACCATCCCTGATAGACATTTATCTAACCTACTCTTAAATATCTCCAGAGATGGAGATTCCACAACCTCCCTAGGGAGTTTATTCGTGTCTTTAACCACCCTGACAGTTAGGAACTTTTTCCTAATGTCCAACCTAAACCTCCCTTGCTGCAGTTTAAGCTCATTGCTTCTTGTTCTATCCTTTGAGGCTAAGATGAACAAATTTTCTCCCACTTCCTTATGACACCCTTTTAGATACCTGAAAAATGCTATCATGTCCCCTCTCAGTCTTCTCTTTTCCAAACTAAACAAACCCAATTCTTTCAGCTTTCCTTCATAGGTCTTGTTCTCTAGACCTTTAGTGATGTGATGTATGTTACTATAAGGCTGCTATCTATATATTGCACCTTATAGAGTAAAGATTCTCTGCAGGGCACTTTTCTGAGTTAGTTCAGGGTGCTTCATGTCTCAAACACCATGCTCTCCCTTACAAAAACTTATGTACACACCTGATTGTGAGCACTTGTTATATTGACTTCAAGAGGGTGGATTCTCCAGGAAATGTTTAGAATGAGATAAAATTGCATTTTTTTTTACTGAAAACTGTTCCAAGGAAAAATTTGCGACCAACTCTAATTCAGATACTACTCTTATATAAATAATAATAAAGAACAAGTGGGCTGTGCTTGAAAAATGAAAATAAGCAAAGCTTTTGGGGTAAAGAAACCTTATATCAAAGAGTCTAAGAGCTAGACACTGCCATACTTACTCATGCAATCAGTAGCTTACTCTGTGAGTAGCCCCATTGAAATCATTAGTACTCCTCGCAGGGTAAGTTACTACTGAACATGACTATGGATAGCACAGTCTGGCACAGTGAGTGCAGTAAAAAACAAGAAAAGAAAATTAAGCTGCACATTTACTTTTTTTCAAAATACAGGCTAACATGCTGAGAAGATGGTAGATACCAGTAGAGCAGATTAAATGATATGCCATACTGTTTTAAGAGATGCATTAGAAAATCCAACTGAGAAGAACAATGCAGCAATTACTTGTAGGCAAGTTACACATAAACCATTTCATCCATCTTCATAGATATAGAGATGTAAAGTGAATTTCAAAGGTAATTATCAGAGGGGTAGCCGTGTTAGTCTGAATCTGTAAAAAGCAACAGAGGGTCCTGTGGCACCTTTGAGACTTAGGCTAGGTCTATACTACCCGCCTGAATCGGCGGGTAGAAATTGACCTCTCGGGGATCGATTTATCGCGTCCCATCGGGACGCGACAATCGATCCCCGAATCGGCGCTCTAACTCCACCAGCGGAGGTGGTAGTAAGCGCCGCCGACAAAAAGCCCCAGAAGTCGATTTTGCCGCCGTCCTCACAATGGGGTAAGTCGGCTGCAATACGTCGAATTCAGCTACGCTATTCACGTAGCTGAATTTGCGTATCTTAAATCGACTCCCCCCGGTAGTGTAGATGTACCCTAACAGAAGTATTGGGAGCATAAGCTTTCGTGGGTAAGAACCTCACTTCTTCAGATGCAAGTAATGGAAATCTCCAGAGGCAGGTATAAATCAGTGTGGAGATAACGAGGTTAGTTCAATCAGGGAGGGTGAGGTGCTCTGCTAGCAGTTGAGGTGTGAACACCAAGGGAGGAGAAACTGCTTCTGTAGTTGGATAGCCATTCACAGTCTTTGTTTAATCCTGATCTGATGGTGTCAAATTTGCAAATTTACCCAGGAAAGCTTATGCTCCCAATACTTCTGTTAGTCTCAAAGGTGCCACAGGACCCTCTGTTGCTTTTTAAAGGTAATTATGTTAGTTTAAAATGCTTTGCACTGGGAGAATTCTGCAGCGGCTTAAATGTATCCATATCTGTGAAGTGTTTGAGCCATGTCAGCTGTTTCATTTGTGGTGGTTAGATTGACCCTCTTATATAGTTAGTGAATTCTCAGTATTTTACTTGGTAGACTAAAGCAGGGCAAACAACAGATTTTTCAGTTTGTTGGCAATGTTGAAAAATCAAAACCAAAAAAATTTGGGTTGAATAAAACATTTTATTTAGACAAATCAAAACATTGCATTTTGATCACTTTTAAATGTTTTTGAAATTTTAAAATAAAATTAAAGGACACTTTTTTTAAAAATGTCATTTCAGTCTGAAAAATCTCAATGTTTTACTTCCAAAATGTTGAAACATGTTTCAAGTTTTTCAGAATTTTGTCGTCATCCCCTCCCTCACCCCCCCGCCCCAAAAAAACAACCAACCAAAATTCAGTGAAACAGACAAATTCACAAAATGTACTGGTGTTGCCAAATCTGTAATTTTTTTACTGAAAATAAGTTTCAGCTGAAAAAGTTCACCCAGCTTTATCACAGATCTCCACCACTGGAGGGAAAGGAAAATCTGTATGAGCTATGGGGTTATGAGGGCTGATATCCTCCAAATGTGGCAGCCACTAGAGGGGAGCTGTTTCTGCAAAAATACCATTCCATAATGCTTTGAACCCATCGCAGTGTCTTGCAGATGGCACTGTAGAGTCCTGTGTTAGTAAAGTGAAGCATTCCTAGCAAAGACAAAGTGTTAGTCATTTACGGAATAGGATGGACAAACTGGCTTGGATAAAATCTGAACACAACCCTTCTTCAAACTCTTGCTCAGAATTTGGAATTGAACCTTTTTAAGTTTTGAAAATATCTGATTATCTTTCCCCATCCCCACTCCTTTCATTTCTACACCTCTAGCTGTGATCTGAAGCAAAGAATCAGAAGGGAAGGGAACCAATGTTACTGCAGGCTTGTTTGGTAGCAATTCTGTAGAGACATACCAAGATCTGTTCAAAAGAGGGTCTTCTCCATCATCCATGGTCCTTCCTCATCTCTCTCCACAAGGCACACGTCTTCTCAAACCTTTCCTACATTGCTATTCTCACATATGTCCTCTTGCCACCTCTGTATTTTAATTTGTTTCATTTGTTAATTGGTCTGTCTGAGTTCTGTTCAGGTTTTTATACTGCTCCCATCACCATGGTATTTGAGATCCTAGTTTAGGGCCTGATCCAATTCCCATTGAAGTCAATGGCAAATCTCCTACTGATTTCATTAGACGTTAGGCCAGTCTCTGATTTTAAGGTTAAGGTTAGCAAAGCCAACTAAAGGATTTAGTCACACAACTCCCATACAAAATTTAGTAACCAGGATCTCATATTTCATTGTAATGGGTATATGTAGAGGAGCGGACTCACTCCTGCAGCGCCTCCTGCTGGTGACTCTGGGAATTAGCACGATCCAGCCATAAGAGCGCCCTCTGCAGGCTGGTGATCTGCCTGTCCTCTGGCCCCCGGGTCCCTCCCAGACCCCAGTGCCCTTGTATCTGGGGTGCTGCCCCCTAGCAGTACCCCTCCATACTAAGGTCTCCCCTCCCCAGGGAACCCCACCCACTATCCTTACCTCACCTCAGAATAAGCCCACTGCCAATCACCAACTAGCCCCTGCTCCCTGGGGCAGACTGCAGTATAGGCCACTCAACACAGGCAAGGTTGGGTTTGGACCTGCTGCCTTGGCCTACCCATGGGCTGCCCTCTGCAACCCTCAGTACCCCTTGGCCTCCTACTAGGCCACAGCCTGAGGCTATCCAGGCTAGAGCTCCCCAGCCCTGCTCTACTACAGGTGCCCTATGTCTAACTCCCTGCAGCCAGGCCTTTCTCTCCCTGGACACAGCAAGAGAGACTGCTTGACCTCTGCCTCCCAGCCTTTTTATATAGGGCCAGCTGTGGCCTGATTGGGGCGTGGCCCAGCTGCGGCTGCTTCCCCAGTCGGCCCAGCTTTTAGAGCTGCAGCCCTTCCACAGCCCTCCTCCAGGGCAGTTTTAAAACCCTCAGGGCAGGAGCGGGTAACCATCCCGCTACAGTATAGTAAAAGAATCTAAAATTAATGAGGGTTGTAGAACTAAATCTCCTAATTGGCTTTGAAAATCTAAATCAAGGTTTCTTATAGCAAGGACCCTATCTTTTGGTACATTTTAATACAGTGGTTCTCAAACTTTTGTATTGATGACCCCTTTCACATAGCAAGCCTCTGAGTGCAGCCCCCCACCTTATAAATTAAAATCACTTTTTAATATATTTAACACCATTATAAATGCTGGAGGCAAAGCAGGGTTTGGGGTGGAGGCTGACAGCTCATGACCCCCTGAGGGGTCCCGAGCCCCAGTTTGAGAACCCCTGTTTTAATATTTAACAACATCAGAAAGTAGTTTCAGGCATTATCTGGTGACTTGGCTTAAGTTCAGTGTTGATCCCCGTCGCCTGCTTGTCCATAAACAAAATAAGTAAAGTAAGCTCATCTCAGAGATGAGCCAGATCAGCTGTTCGGTTGGCAGCAAATACTGTAGTAACCATTGGATTCCTCAGATGAGAAATTATCACTAAAGTACTTGCAAAACCTGTATATGCACAAATACTTTCAAAGGAGAAGAGTGAATTATAATGGACTAATAACGAGATTCAAGAACCTATGAGCTATGAACTAAGCACCTTGATGATGATTGTGTCTTCCTGGGGTCACATGAGACTGAAATTTACCTTTAACCCTTAATTGGAAAAGAGTTAAATGTCACATAACTTATGCAATGTATGAAGCAGTCCAAAATCCACTATTAAAGCAACTTTTGAAGATCAGGAACATGAGCACAATTCATTCAACTTAAAGTAGGTCATATATAACTATTTGGCTGCATTTATCTTTGATAGTGTTAACTCCAGAGAGAGAGTGGAAATAAGCAAACAGCAGCAGGGCTTAAACTAAACATAAGATTTCAGAGGCATGGGATTTTAAACCTGAATACTCAGATATTTTGTCCTAGAATATCAAGCATTAAGGAGGTTATCATTAGATTGTGTAATTCAGGCAAGAGTATAAACTCACAAGGGATTTAGCATTTAAATTTCTATTTCATGGGGTGACAACTTGAAAATGTTGAGTAGGTCTTTTCGGAGATCTTCAAAGGCTGCTTGCTCTGGCTAATCTAATTCTTTGGTCGAACCATTAATTTTGACTAGAAGAATAGTAGGTGTTTTAGCTTGTAACGAACTCTGGAGTCATGAAGCATCTACTTGAGGTGATTAAAACTAGCTCTTTTCTTGATAGGCTCAGCTGAAGAATCTGGATAAATGCTAGTGCTGTGATTTTAATATTTCAGTGGCTTGGCTCTCTTATCAGTTTCCATTATACTGACTTTCTCATGAAAACGAAGAGAGAAAATGACAAATCAGAGTTAGAGGGTTTTTTTAATGTATTGGCTGCCTTCTAAGAGTCAGCCATCAGTAAGCCATGTCTTCTATTACTAATTTTTGAACTCTCTAGAGAACTGATCAGCCAAATAGCTTTCACTCTGTATGGACACCTGCAAAATGCCAGGTTCTCTGCTTTGGACTAACACCACAAGCTTGCTTTTTCATCATTCCCATTCATGGACTGGCTGGCTTTGTATCCTCGCTTCTTGAGATGTCATTTCCCCCGGATTCTTACTGTTGGGAATGCCATCCAAAAAAGTGACGGTCGTGTGGCCCCGATTATTATGTATTAGCCCCCTATGCATAGTCTGGCATCTTCAAGTTCATCCACAAGCCTCTGTACCCTATTTACATTTACGTCTCTTAAAAACCCATTTCTGTTGTGCTGGTAGGCACTTCACAGGCCTCATGGAAATGTAATATAGAATGTAATAGGAGTGAAACCCTACAGAAATGCAATACGGTGCTATAAAAATTACTCTTAAAACCTATAGAATTTAACAGAGAACAGAGTGTCTGTATATAATATAAAATCATACAAAGGAAATGTATAGCAAGGGATGAGGTAATCAATTAAATGTTACAAGACAGTTTAAAACAAAACAAAACTTATAGAAAGGCTATCATTATTTATTAACTTCTATGAGATTTTTCCTGTAAGGGTTTGAAAAGAAGAGGGATGTTACCTGGCAAACAGCTTTTTGTTTGACTTGGGGTTGGTTTTTTGTTGTTGTTGTTGTTGTTGTTTTTTTCGGAGGAGTGGGGAGAATGGCCGGTGACCAGGAAGTGGACAGTTGTGCCTAACTGGTGAAGCAGGAGTCAGGCTTTGAGGATACAGCAGGAGGCAGTAGCCAGGAATTGGAGCCAAGAGTCAGAACCAGAATCGGAGGCTAGGTGCCAGAGCCAAGTTCAAAATCAAAGCCAGCGGTCAAGACGTGGTTACCTGGAGCAAGGTAAAGCTGGGTCCAAGACAGGGGCACAGCTGGGAACAAGCAGAAGCTATCACAGCCATGGGCAAAAGCTTTGAGCAGCTACCAAACCGCTGCTGGGCTTAAGAGCCAGTCTGCTGATTCTTCCAGCCGATCAGGTGCTGTAGACCATGAGATAGCCTCCTGCAGGCTAGCTGTACTCATTAAAAAACCTGGAGACAGGCTCTGCTGTCTGCTGCAGGCCCTGATTTCTGACTGGTGGGGGCAGAGGGAAGTGAGGAAGGTCTCTTATATCCGATGGGCATTACAGTCAATATCCAAATATATTAGTGACAGTGCTGCTGCTTTCACCTGACTTCCCTCCCTCCTCCCATTCCAGTCACCAATCTTTCTAACTACTTCTTCCACTGCAAACTTCCACTCAACCCAGTTCTCTTAATAGGCTGGCAGAGGGTCTCCTCTGTGCCTTAAAGCCTATCTGGCTCTTAGAAACAAGTGTGTCACTAATATGCATCCGAAGAAGTGGGCTGTAGTCCACGAAAGCTTATGCTCTAATAAATTTGTTAGTCTCTAAGGTGCCACAAGGACTCCTGTTCTTTTTACTTTGCCACTGTCCATCAGCCTGATACTCATTTCTATAACCAGAATATTTTCCTATGAGAGATTACTCAAGGAAATTTCATAAAAATACTTGCGTTTGTGAGCATTTACAGCCTAGGTCCGCACCCCCAGGACTTTCTTGTAATATAAATGAATAAATATCTCCAGTGTTAAGAGTTACTTATTTTGGATGTCCACTTTCTTGCGATCTGTGTGAAAAGATATAAAAATACATGAAAGTGACAGAACAAGCCGACTTTTCTTTATTATAAAATTTTCCTTTAAGCATTCACCAAACCTGACAGCATCTCTGTGAATTTAGTAGACTATCACAAGCTGTTCCGAATTGCAAATACTTACATTGAGCTTTCCAAGCAATAACATGCTAATTCTGTGATTAATCCTGCCGTTTTCAGGGCCCATCCTATTTTTTTTTAATTTCTCCCTTTTCACAAATGGTTTCGCTACCCTGCAGAGAATGATTTTGCTGTTTGCATTCTACAGAGTCAATATTTCTAATGGAGGTTATGAACTATTTTATGCCCATTTTATGACATCCGCGCCTTGGTACATGGTGCAGGCTCATATTTCAATCTTAGTCTCTTGGTGCATGATGCCAGAAAGAGCAAATGCACAGATATAAGCAAGGAGGGTTGCGGGTGACTCTCTAGATGTGTTTTGATTAGAATTTGGAACAACAATACTAGTATAATTTCTACAGCTGTGCATGATGTTGTACAGCATGCCAGAGATGTGCCACCAGTGGAATTCTCTGCAAGGATCCCAACAGTTCCTAAATATATTTGACTATGTTGCATGGTATAAATATAGACCTGGGAGCCAGAAATTCCCAGTCGCTAGACTTTCGTTCTCATGCTGATTCCCCGTGTGACATTGGAAAAGTCCCTTACCCTGTTTGCCTCAGTTTCTCTGTCTGTACAAGAAGGATAGTAATATTTAACATACCTACTTATATGACTCTTTTTATCATAGTATCTAAGCCCCTCAAAGTCTTCAATGTATTTATCATCACAACACCCCTGTGAGTAGGGAGGTATTATTATCTCCATTTTACAAATGGGGAACTGAAGCACAGAGAGACTAAAGACTTAAAAGGAGTTAGGCTCCTAACTTCCATTGAAATCCATGTGCTTCAGTGCCCCCATTGAAATCAATGGAAATTAGGAGGGCTGAATACTTGAAAGGAGTTAGGCTAAGTGACTTGACCAAGGTCACACAAGAAGTCTGTAGAAAAGCAGGGACTTTAGCTCATCTCTGCTATGTCGTAGGCTGGTGTCCTAACCACCTCTCCTCACGGGAGAGGAGGAGTTGATTGATTGTTGTAAAGTGCTCTGAAGATGCAAAGAGTTACATTGGTGGTAAGCATGAATATTGTTACTGACTTCATGTCTTAGACTTAGAGAGAACTTCCTGTAAGGCTTTTCTCATACACTAAGGATTTTTGTATGTTCCAAGTTTTTAATGGCTTCTGATGGAGCTGAGCATCTTACAAAGTTGCTCTTTTTGGTAGTGTGAACCAAGAAACTACGACTGAAATACAGGCTAGTCTTGGAGTACCAGCTGTAAAGATATTCACAGCAAGACACACCACTTACCCAGCAGGCTGCTGCATTGAGTGATGACTATTTTCTGAACAGATTAAAGATGTTTCCCCATGGACAGTGCCTTGTGATAGTCTAGTATCGTGTATTGTCAGAATTCGTTAACTGAATGGTACATTTCCCGGGCACCTGCTCTCAGACATAGAGGGTAAGAATCTCAAACTGCGCCGTCGTCTTTTTGCCAGAAAAGGGGCCAGATCAGTAAAGCCCCGGATCTGGTCACGGGAGAATTCCCCTGGTGCTGGAACTGAGGCAGTCAACCACAGGCTGCCTCCTAAAGACCCTTCACTAGCATTGGCTAAGGGGACAAGACAGCAACAGAGCTGGGAGCAAGATGGGTGTGTTGGATGTGGTCACTCAGCATGCAGCACTACTGTAATTCTGGGTGGCACTGCTGCCCCTACTTCAGTCCAGGAAGGCTGTCATAACTTAGCATCTCAGAGTTGTCTAAATTATGACAGATATCATGCCACTAAAGCAGCTGAGTATCGGGAGGACACAAAGGTATCTTAAAACCTTAGCTCCCATTTTCGCTGGGTGGTGAGTTGAGTTCTGTGCTGTGTCTCTTACAGGTACAGTCCAGATTTTCACCCAGAACCCTTAGGTCAAACTTTTCAAGTGTCCATTAATTTTAATGCCTCTCTTTCTGAATTCCATTCCTGACTTGACATCTATCACAAGTTCTGGGTTTTTCCCTGTTCAGCCTCTTCCCCCTCTCTCTTCCCCAAGACTATCTTTTCCCAGTGTTTCTATGAGCATATCACCAAATTCTGGCCCTACCAGAGTTAATGGCAAAACTTCATGGGGATCAAGATTTGGTCCTGACTCCATACTCTGTAGTTTTTGCACCATGGTGTATTGGGATGTGGGAAGGGGATAAAGACTCCGAATGATGGCTCTCAGAATAAAATCACCAGTTGGAATTTAAACACAATGGCATTTTAAAACAAATTATCTAGTATATAGGTTTTTCTCACACTGCTTTAATATACAGTAAGTGTAAATTTGTGTCAGCTGTTGAAATGCCAAAGATGACTGCAGGGTAATGTATTTAGCACTTACAAAAATATGTACATACAGTATAACTCATTAGTGTGGATGCCATGATTGTGAGTTTCAAAGTTAATTATCCTGAGGAGTGAGAATAAATAAAACAACCTCCAATAAATCCTAGCTTCCTTGCCAATGAAAGAAGCAGGCACATATTTTTATGAAATGCTGGGAATTTATTACAGGGTGAAATCAGAATAACATGTGCCTTTCTTACTCTGAAAGAGTGTTCAAAAACTAAAAAGAAGAAATGTAAAGGATTAAGAAAAAAATATGTAAGCGCTATATCTGTCTCATTTAGTGAATTTAATAGACTAAGTATTTGGGTTTGTTTTGTAAAAAGGGTCACAGTTTAGCCTATTGTTACAGTTGAATACAGCTGTCATTAATATTACATTGAGACTGCGTTTTTGTGTGTATATCTACAGCTCAAATAATGTATTCATATCTATATCTAGATGTACTGTCAGATATAAATAAATAGACTAAGTGTAAAGATTGTGACAAATGATATAGACAGAGTGTAACATGAAAACAAATAGCTTTGAGCTAGACATGAAAGAGTAGAATTTTAACCAATCTTGAACTTCAAAATAAAAGTTTCAATGTTAAGAAATTCAAACCCATCTATATTAATTCTTCCTATTTGTACTGTCCACATTCACTTCTACTGCAAGCTCTGGATGCCCTTTCCGCTCTTACTGAAAATATACCACACAGCATTGACCAGGCAGAGCCTGCTATCCCAAAACCAATTATCTGACCATAATGTTTGCTGGGCCTTGAGATGACGATTCAGAATGTCTCGTATCCATTCACCTGTCTAATTTCCTCGTGTGTCCTGTTGTTAGATATTGGGTTGTGGCCACTGCGCTGCTCTCCTATTTTCATAGATTCTAAGGCCGGAATGGAGTGTTGTGATCATCTAGTCTGACGCCCTGTACAGGCCATAGAACTTCCCCAAAATAATTCCTAAATTTTTTCTAAAACATCTGATTTTGATTTAAAAAAATTGTCAGTGATGAAGAATCCACCATAACCCTTGGTAAATTGTTCCAATGGTAAATTACTCTCACCATTAAAAATTTACACCTTATTCCCAGTCTGAATTCGTCTAGCTTCAACTTCCAGCCATTGGATTGGGTTATACCTTTATCTGCTAACTTGAAGAGCCCATTATTAAATATTTGTTCCCCATGTATGTAATTGTAGACTGTGATCCAGTCAGCCCTTAACCTTCTTTTTGTTAAGCTAAATAGATGGAGTTCCTTGAATCTACTACTATAAAGCATGTTTTCTAATATTTTAATCATTCTCATGGCTCTTCCCTGAACTCTCTCCAATGTATTGACATCCTTCTGAAATTGTGCACACAAGAACAGGACACAGTAGTTCAGCAGCAGTCTCACCAGTGCCAAATTCCAAGGTAAAATAACCTCTCTATTCCGACTTGAGATTCCCCTGTTTAAACATCCCAGGACCACCTTAGCTTTTTTCAGCCACAGTGTCATATTAGGAGCTCATGTTCAGCGGTTTCAGAGGCATTGCTTCCCAGGATAGAGTCCCCCATCCTATATATATGGCCTACATTCTTTGTTCCTAGATGTATACATTTACATTTAGCCATATTAAAATATGTATTGTTTGCTTGCATGCAGTTTACCGTTCAATCCAGATTGCTCTGTCTGAGTGACCGGACCTCTTCTTTAAGTACTACTCCCCCAATTTTTATGTCATCTGTAAACTTTCAGTGATGATTTTGTTTTCCTCTGTCATTGATAATAATGTTAAAAAGCATAGGTCCAAGAACCGATCCCTTTGGAACCCCACAAGAAACACACCCATTTGCTGATGAGTCCCAGTTTAAAATTATATTTTCAGACCTATCAGTTAGCCAATTTTTAATCCATTTGATGCATGCCATATTAATAATATATCTTTCTAGATTTTTTAAATTAAAATGTCATGCAGTACTAAGTCAAATGCTTTACTGAAGTCTAAGTATATTACATCCACACTATTACCTTTACCAACCAAACTTGTAACCTTATAAAAAAAAAAGGTATCAAGTTAGTTTGACAGAATCTGTTTTCCATATGCCCATGTTGATTGGCATTAATTACATTACCCACCTTAATTTTTTTATTAATTGAGTCCTATATCAGCTGCTGCATTATCTTGCCTGAGATTAATGTCAAGTGGACAGGCCTATAATTACTTGGGTCATGCCATTTACCCTTTTTAAAAATTGGCACAACATTAGCGTTCTCCCAGTCTTCTGGAATTTCCATAGTTTTTTAAGACTTATTGAAAGTCAACGTTAAGTCAACACAGAGCTCCTCACACAGCTGTTTTAAAACTCTTGGATGCAAGATATCCAGACTTGCTGATTTTAAAGTGTCTAACTTTAGCAGCTACTGTTTAACATCCTCCTGAAATAACACTCTTCCCATCCAACTGTTATCATATGATATGACTACATCATCTGCTTTTCCCCTTGTTTAGAAGAATAATATTTATTGAATACTTTTGCCATTTCTGCTTTATTACTGATATCTACCATTTCCATCTAGTAATGAACCAATACATTGTTAGGATTCTTTGTGTTCCTAATAAATTTTAAAAATTCCTTGTTATTGTCCTTAATTCTGTTGGCCATAGATTTCTCCTTGTGTCCTTTTGCTTCTGTTATCAATTTTCTACAGTTCCTAGCTTCTGTTTCTGGTCTTTTATTTCAACCACTGGATTGCTGCCTTTCATGGAGGGAAAGGAAGGTTAATGAGGATCTCATAGAATTCTTCCCAAGTTGTTCTGACTGGGGCTGGAATTTATCACCACCTCCTCTCCACTCTGCAGATCCCCCAGGACCAGGTCAGTGGGAGGCCGCCTCCACCCACAAAGAGGATCTGAGCTTGCTGCTTTTTCTGAATTTAAGGCCAGGAGATCTTTTCCCTGACACTCTTACAGAGCTTGGGTGCAGCAGGCACTGAAAATGTATGTGTGTTACAAGAAGAGCTGGCAGCAACGTCTAAAATCAGGGTTGCCTGCCATTTGCAATTGTAAGACTCTATGGGTCTGTGTTTACACATATAATGTACATGAATGTAATGTTATATTTCAAAGCTAGAGTTTACTTATCAATTTGCAAAGTTCTGACAATGTATTTGACCCTGTAGTAGGCACTGAAGACAACTTAGTCCTTCTCCATAGAGCTTACGGAATGGACAGACAATGCCATTCCGACACACATGCATGCTCACAGATAAACATGTGAAGACCCAAAGGAAGTCTTTGTTTAAAAAGGGATGCCATCAACTTTAATTTGTTAAAACTAATTCACAACTACTCCAGTTTCTGATAGAACATCCTTGATTCATTTTTAAAAAGAGTTTTAGGGCTTTCTCTTTGTCCTTCCTGCTGTTTATAAGTCCTTTCAGTAAGAAAGAGTAAGCCTCAGCCACATCGTCCAATGTGCTACGCTTGCCTGTCTCCCACCCCCTCTCTCTTCCGTTCCAGTGTGCACACAGCTGCCTACCTGCTCTAGCACCCAAAGAAGCTGCAGCACCCAAATTCTAAGCCTCTTTTCAAGACATGCATGGGAGGCCCAGAGGCTTAAGAATCCTCCCCATTTGCTATCTCCAACCCCAAGCTCCTTTTGCTCCCTATTGGGATCTGGGGAGAAAAGAAGGACGTTCTTTATTCTTTCTCGAGATCCCTGTTGTGTCCTGGACTCATGCAAGGGTATGTGAAGTGAGGAAGGGAGCTCTCCTACCCATCCCTTTCAGCTTTCGTTGCTTCCCCACTCCTGTGTTTTGATACATACACACACATCTAAAATATGTGGTGAGAATGGCTTTGTGATACATCACAGACCTATACTATACAGTGTATTTTTCTTGTGCACTTCACCACCTCAGTTTATCCACTAATCCTTCTCAGTCAGGACAACTTCTGACATTCCAAGCCCCTGAGAAGCTTTGGATAGCTGCCATTTTTCTGTTAAGCAAGGAATGGTTTTTCTCCTGCGCCACAAAATGTGGAATTTTCTACCTCAAAATTACATTGGCCCCAAAACCCTGGACAGGAAACTATCCATCATGTATCACTGGCAGGTTTTGGATTCAGTATTTCATGACCAATAAAATGTTTTTCATTGGAGGGGGGGAGAAATCCTTGCTTTTCCATCTCTCAAAGGTCTGACAGATTGGACTATGAACTTAATAATTTTTATGTGCAGAAATGCTAGTAAGTCATTTTTAGAGGTGTTTTAACTAGACATAATTTTCTTCTCCTTCCATCAGGCTCAGTTAGGATGTGTGATTTGCAAAAGCCCTTAGGTGATTTAGGAACACTAATCCCTATGAAAGAAAATGCACTCCTGAATCACTTGTCTTTTTTTTTTTTTTTTTTTTTTGAAGCCTCACCTGGGTAGCTAAGGTGTCCAGTGTTAGACAAAGAGAGACAAAAATAGTCAGAATAAAAGATTTAGAAATTCTTTAATACTTTTCTAAAATAGATTTTTTCCCCCTCTAGAATACGTGGCATATACAGATTGCAGGATGGTATAACATGGCATAAAGGTTCTATTGGCACTCATTTGGATGCCCTACATTATTCACTCATGGCTTTAAGAATAACATGTCTATGCCAAACACAGACCAGTAAATCTTTCTATGTACTATTGCATAATTTGCAGATACTTGATGTTGCTGTTTTCTTGTCCATGTTGCTATGTAGCCTTGACTTCTGCATGTTGTTTCACATCAGTCATGGAATTTTTTTGTCTGATTCTTCATGTGGAAAGAACGGCCATTGTTTGTTTGTATTACAGTAATACCTAGAGACCCAACTGAGATCAGAGCTGCATTGCACAAGACGTAGTGAGGGACAGTCCCTGCTCCCCAGAGGTTACGGTCTAAGGGCAGGACTGTCATTTTACATAGCTACAATGCCCAGGAAGCAGATTGGGAAACAGATCCTAGCTGAGTCACAGTTTCCTCCTGCTCTCATGCATTATACCCATCTGACCCTATACCTGGTGCAGAGTACATCTCTTCCCCTTCCTACGCACTCACTGTCCACATGTATGGGGTGTTACGGGGCATATTAGCCCTGTGGAGCAGTGGCGTACTTAGGAGTGGAAATTTGAGTGGGCCCCAACTTTTGGGTGGACGGGCAATGACAGACTCTGCTATCCACCGCTGTGCTGGCTGGCTGTGCAGCCTAGCCAGGGCAGGGAGCACTGATCCCCTTGGCTGTGCCCTGACTCTGCAGCAGAGGAAGAGAGGCAGCCATTGCCTCGTTGTGGGGTATGGGCTGCTGACCGTCAGCTGGGGGCTCACGGGCTGTACGGCCCCCTGAGCGGGACTGGCTCTGTCTGCGCTGCGGGGTCATGAACTTGGGCTTGCCTGTGCGCACAACTTGGCCTGGACTCTGTACGGAGTTGCACTGCACTGCAGAGAGACCACCCTCACCGCTGCCTCCAGCTGGCAGGGGATGAGCCATGCGGAGCATGCCGCTGGCCAACAGGCAGCCCCCGAGTACCCGCTAGCTCAGCTTCTTTCCCGACACCATGGCCTCTTCCTAGTCCTGGTGCCCCCAGATACAAAGCTTTGCCTGCTGGGTTGTGCACGCGCCTGGGGTGGCTCAGAAAATGGCAAGGCAGAGCTGCCAGAGTGTAGCTTTCTGAAGAGCAGGTGCATAGCTCTGTCCTGGATTTGAGGTGCCCGAGTTACGCTCTGGGCCACTGTGGCAACACTGCTCAGATTTGGCTGGGACTAGATGCTAAGTGGGAGGGCTGCGGCCCACCCAGGCCCACCGGTGGCTATGTCCCTGCTGTGGAGATTACTTTTCGTTCCACCGTTACCCATGGTATGGGTAGCTAGCATAGGGGGTCAGGCCCCTTGTGCCCACTTCATGCCCACATAGGGCAGTTAGGACACACAGGGTGACAAGTTAGGACAAATCACAATCTGGCCCTAAATAGAAGGCAGACAAAAGGCGGAAACGGAAATATAGAGGGGTGAAGTGACTTGTCAGATATCACACAGTGGGCAGTGAAAATCCAGGTCTGCTGTCTGCCAATCCAGTGCTCTATCAACTGAGCCATACTGCCTCACTGTCACTGAAGCTATTTAATTTTCCATCACATCAAACGTGCTTGAGTTTTCTTCTGCTGGGGAAGGAATGTGTTTTTTGTTAATGACGAATTACAGGCCTTTTTTTAATTTGTCTTTAAATCTCTTGTTCTCCTTGCTGGCAGGGGTTTGCAGCATATAGATGAATTCTATGTCTTCGCACAGAAAGAAGACCCTCTTAAATAACCATTCATTAACCACCACTCTCTCCCCTTCCTTGTCCCTCGTATGTAAATGGTTATGTGGTATAATTGAACACTTCATTCCAGCGCCGCTTTTATCACGGCAGTTATAGCAGATATCTACAGCCTGTGAGAGAGTGTTATGATTAGGGCTGTGTGAAGTATTAAAAAAAAAATCTTAATTAATAGTTTTCACATTTTTTACCAAAATGGTCCAATTTAGCAAAGAGAAAAACCGCCCTGAGATTTTGTATTTTCTTGTTCAAATGTAGAGCCTGGTAAATAGTACGGGCCAGAATTTTAAAGGTAATTAGGTGCCTAACTCCCATTAGAGTCAGTGTGAGTTAGGCATCTAAATACCTTTACCAGTCTGGCCCTACATTTTTTAAATTTTAATCTTTTTAACAAAAATGTTGTTTAAATATGATTTTAAGATGAAATTTGTGTATGTTCCTGAAGGGTTAGTAACCATTTTATGGAAAGAGCAGTATTTCTCAACTATGAATAGTGACTATTTTTCCAAATTTCAAGCAAAAGTGTCATTTTCACACACTATTACTACATATTCATGAGCATGGGGTGGTCAGTGTGGTCCAGTAGACAGGGCTGAATTAACATCTGGGAAATCATAATTCTGTTCCTGGCCTGTTCAGTGACTGTGAAAAGTTACTTCACCATTTTATGCCTCAGTTTCCCCATCTGTAAAATGGAAACAATGATACTGAGCTTCTTGTTAAAGCTCTTTAAGATCTGCAGATTAAAAGCTCTACACCAGTCATTGTCATAGATTTCAAAGAGCAGCATCAGTCCCTACATGCTTTTAACCCTCTAGCCAAATAACCACCTGCACACGTCGCGTGTCTGACGAGTTGTAATTGACGAGGTGTTGCTCCACGGAATCGATCTACGCAGTGCCGCAACCCCTAGCCAGTGGAAGAGATTTAAAGACAAATTAAAAAAGATGCCTCTGGCACGTGCCCAGTGAAACAAGCAAGGGCTACATTCCTTCCACAGAATAGCAATATTATTGATTTATTACTTGTAATATGGTAGTGCTCATTTAGAATTGGGGCCTGAATATGCTCAGTACTATACAAACAGAGCTATACACAATCCCTATCTTGGGGGTTGGACTAGAGGACCTCCTGAGGTCCCTTCCAACCCTGATATTCTAGGATATTCTATGAAGAATGTTACCCCTTTCCTGAAATATTTTGGTAACAATTGGCTGAAGGAAGATATCTAGTGTAATAAATAGCACAAGTCACGCAGTCAGTCATAAGGTTCAGGCCAGGCCCTCCCCTGGGGAAAAAGTTGCAGGAGGGATAAAGGTGCTCAGAAAACTCAGTTTACACTACAGAGTTTTTCCAGGTCTCATGCCATTGCTCCTGTAATGAACACAGCAGAGTCCTTTGGTGGAATATAATTGAACAGCGACAGAGATTACACCAACTCGAGGCATTAGAAACACTCATGCTGGCATTTTTTTATTTTCACACAAGTTAAGCCTGAATTTGCAGGAATACATTAATCCCCTAAAAATAATGTTAGGTGAGGTGGCAGGACGTCATGTACATGGATGAATATCAAAAGAAGGCTTGAGCCTGGAAAGCAAAAACCTCGTTTAGAAGTAATTACATTTCCTTCTCTTTTATTACTCCGTAGCGGAGTTAAAAGAGTGGCCCCAAGAATAAAGGAAGTTGTTTTTTCCACTAGGGAGTATGCACTATTTTCCTCCTGCAAATCAATATGTCTTATGTCTCTGGTAATTGCCAGTGCACTGTGTGAATTAGGATACAATCTTTTCACAACATATTTGGACCTGAAAATCGCTCGTGAGCCAAGTAAATGATCCATTTTCATTTTATAGGTAATTTGCTTTGTTAAGGGTTTACATTAAGTGCCTTCAAGTAATGTTAATTT
Organism: Malaclemys terrapin pileata; assembly: GCF_027887155.1. Taxonomy (NCBI): domain Eukaryota; kingdom Metazoa; phylum Chordata; order Testudines; family Emydidae; genus Malaclemys; species Malaclemys terrapin. The sequence goes on from NC_071505.1 coordinate 334,600,984, forward strand.
ATATGGGGGGGAGTTAAGTTTAAATTTTCTTGGCATTGAGTAACTTACTCCCTAGTAGTTGTCTGTGCTGTTTTCTAGTGCATTTGAAAGCGGTGTAGCTTTTAGTCATTATTGTTCACATTAAGACAATTTAATTAGTTGACCTTTCTACTTTCCTTTAAGATAACATCATTAATTGTTGTAATTATTTGGGTCTTTCCAACATTTTTTTTAAACCACATATTGATTCCTATTAATGTTTCATTCTGTAACTAGTTTAATTTCTTGCTAATTCATTTCTAGCATTTTTTCTGTTTATTCATTTATCTGCAAAGGATATTTTTTGGTTTTGCTTTTTTTTTAAGTGATTCATCTCCCACTAGGTGAATTGTCAGTAGAAAAATCTTTTCCTAATTCCAGTGGAAAATATATTATAATTGCACTTTGGGTACAGTTCTCCTTGAATTTCTGGCCAAATTGCAATAGTAATAATTGAATATAATTGAACTCCGGACTGCTGCATTTTCCTTTTCTTATTTTTTTCAGATGTCTGGTGTCTTAGATTCCAGTCTGGTTGCTATTCATTTACACTGCAGAAGCCCAAAAGTCTGACTCAATTTTGGGAACCCGCTGTTCTAGACGTTCTGCAGACATATAGTAAATGATAGCCTCTGCCCCAAAGAGCTTATGATTTAAAAGAAAAGCTGGAACAGGTAGACAAAACAAACATAACCGTCTGCATTGGCCACTAAGGTGCATTCTCTCAAGCCGAGATATTTAATGGCCTCTGTAGCCGTGGTAGCTGCTCAATCTTTAATGCATTTAAAGTGCTTTTATCCCCATTGACATCAATGGCTGTTAGGAACCTAAATACCTTTCAAGATCTGGGCCTAAGTGACTTACCCAAGATCAGACAGGAAATCTGTGGAAGAGCAGGGAATTGAAACTGTGTCTCCAGCATCCCAGAATACTGCTGTAACCATTGGATCATCATTCCTCTCATTCGCCTTTGGCAACTTTCTTGGCTAAAATCGAGTAACTAGAAATAGTTTAATAGAATCATAGACTTTAAGGTCAAAAGGGACCACCAGAGCATCTAGCCTGGCCTCCTGTATAGCATAGGCCACCAACACCACCCAACACAAGAAATCCAACAACTTAAATTAATTGAATTATTACAGCCCACAGGAGACTAGTCTATTGTGTGCCACAGGCAGAGAATAGGAAGGACTGAGGCGCACCAGTGCCTGAGGCCCCCTAAATGGAAGGGAAATGGCTGAGCGACTGATCGTAGGCACCTCAGAGCCCTGGGACAAATCCCTGCTGGACCACACTCAATATGCCCTTCCAGCTTGACTGTGAACCACTGATTACTACTCTCTGCGAATGGTTATCCTGCCAGTTATACACTCACCTTATAGTAGTTCCATGTAGCCTATATTTCTCTAGTTTGTTTATGAGAAGGTCATGTGAGACAATATCAAAAGCCTTACTAAAGTCAATATATACCACATTTATTGCTTCCACCCTCCACCCCACCCCCCCTCCACAAGGCTTGTTACCCTATCAAAGAAAGCTATTAGGTTTGTTTGACACGATTTGTTCTGGACAAATACAACCTGACTGTTACTTATCACCTTATTAACGTCTAGGTGTTTACAAATTGATTGCTTGATTATTTGCTCCATTATCTTTCTGGGTACTGAAGTTAAGATAACTGGTATGTAATTCCCCGGGTTGTCCTTATTCTCCTTTTTTTAATAAACTCGCACTATATTTGTCTTCTTCCAATCCTCTGGAATCTCTCCCTTCTTCCATGAGTTTTTTTAAGGTAGTCACTAATGGCTCAGATATCTCCTCAGTCATCTCCTTGAGTATTGTAGGATGCATTTCACAAGGTCCTAGTGACTTGAGGACTTCTAACTTGTCTAAGTAATTTTTAACTCGTTATTTCCCTATTTTAGCCTCAGATCTTACCTCATTTTCACTGGCATTCACTTCGTTAAATGTCCAATCACTACTAACCTTTTAGGTGAAAACTGAAACAAAAAAAAAGACATTTAACACTTCTGCCATTTCCACATTTTCTGTTATTGTCTTCCCCACCCCCGTCATTGAAAAATGGGCCTAACCTGTCCTTGATCTTCTTCTTGCTTCTAATGTATTGGTAGAATGTTTTAGTCTCCACCCTTTATGTCTCTAGCTAGTGTCTTGTGTTTGTTTATATTCATTCTTTGTAATTTGACCTAGTTTCCACTTTTTGTAGGACTCTTTTTTGAGTTTCAGGTCATTGAAGATCTCCTGGTTTAAGCCAGACTAGTCTCTTGTCATACTTTCTATCTTTCCTACTCAGTGGAATAGTTTGCTCTTGCGCCCTTAATAATGTCACTTTGAAAAATTGCTAACTTTTTCGAATGGATTTTCCCCTTAGACTTGCTTCCCATAGGATCCTACCTAACAACTCTCTGAATTTGCTAAAGTCTGTCTTTGAGAAATCCATTATATTTATTTTGCTGTTCTCCCTCCTACCATTCCTTAGAATCATGAACTCTTATAATTTCATGATCACTTTCACCCAAACTGCCTTAGACTTTCAAATACTCAACCAATTCCTCCCTATTTGTCAAAATCAAATCTAGAACAGCTTCTCCCCTAGTTGCTTTCTTCATCTTCTGAAATAAAAAAAATGTCTCCAGTGCATTCCAAACGCTGCTATATTATTTTCCCAAGAGATGTCTGGGTAGCACCAAATCCTGTGCTTTGGATGATTTAGTTGTTTTAAAAAAAAGCCCCATCCACCTATTCTTCCTGTTTAGGTAGTCTATAGTAGACCCCTGCCATTACATCACCCATGGTTTTTACCCCTCTTATCCTTACCCAGAAACTTTAAACAAGTCTGTCTCCTATTTCTGTCTCAGCCTCAGTGCAAGTACATATATCTTTTATATACAAGGCAACACCTCCTTCCTTTTTTCCCTGCCTGTCTTTCCTGAGCAAGCTGTACCCTTCTTTACCAATATCCCAATCTTGTGTATTATCCCACCAAGTCTTTGTGATGTCAACTATGTCATAGTTGTGTTTACTCGTAATTCTAGTTCTTCCTGGTTATTCCCCATACTTCTCATACTAGCATACAGACCTCTAAGATACTGATTTGATTTCCCCTCTATGTTCCCTCTTGTCTCTCCTTTGTTCCTGCTGTAATTGCCCATGCTCCCCCCAAATTATGACCTTCTCCCAGGTCTCCATTTTTTTGACTTACCTGTGGCCTTTTGTCTCCTTCCCCCCATCTAACTTAGTTTAAAGCCCTCCTCACTAGGTTAGCCAGTCTGCATCCAAATATGCTCTTCCCCTTCCTCAATAGATTGACCCCATCTCTGCTTAGTAGTCCTTCCCAGAACAGCATCCTGTGGTCAAGGAAGCCGAAGCCCTCCTGGCGACACCGTCTGTGCAGCTATGCACTCACCTCCAGGATGTATCTGTCTCTGCCGGGGCACCTACCCTGGACCGGCTGGATTGAAGAGAACAACACCTGTGCCCTCAGCGCCTTCTTTCTTACTCCAGAGCCCAGCAGTCAAGTCTACTCTGCTACAGGTCATATCTCGCAGTATCTTCAGTGGCTGAGCAGCATGGGGTTGCAGTCAGAGGGCTGGATGATCTTCAACAATCCCTCTGTAAGTCTCAGATATGGGCCCCTGTCAGGCAGCATACCTCCCGGAATGCCATGTCAAGCTGACTGATGGGTGCCTTCACTCCCCTCAGAAGGGATCACCAACCACCACTACTCTCCTTTTCCTCTTGGGAGTGGTGGCCATGATTCTCCTAGCTTTGGGGTTACAGAACTTCTCCTCCTCCACCTTTGGGAGTGATTCTTCATGCCTCATTGCCAGGGCAGCATAATAATTCTTCATCACTACGGTCGGTGGGTCGGGAGCAAGGGCGGAGCACTGCCTGCCTCCAGAAGTAACCCGCAGCCAGTGTCCTCCTTGTGACAAAGGCGAACCCTCCTCCCGCAGTGGTGTGACAGCTGTCCTCTCTAGGTGGATTGAAATAGATATTCACCCTCCCTGGGGCTTACCCCTTGATGCATTTATAGCCAGCAATCCTATTTCCTCTCAGCTTTCGTTTTGCTAAACTAAGAGCCAAGCTTTCCCAGTTTCCTCTCATAAAATAGACCCTCATCATCCTAGGACCTCTTCTCTGCCCTGGTGCAATTTGAATTTATCTTTCTTGAACAGGGTGACCAGGATTGTACATAGTATTTCAAATGAGGTCTTACCAGTGCCTTGTACAATGGCATGAATACTTCTCTTTCTCTGCTGGAAATGCCTCACCTGATATATTCTAGAGTCGCATATGTCTTTTTCACAGCTACATCACATTGGTGGCTCATAGTCATCCTCTGATCAATCCACAAATCCAGGTCCCTCTCCTCCTCTGTTGTTTCCAATTGATGAACCCCCTGCTTGTAGCAGAAATTCTTAGTACTAGACCCTAAATGTATGACCTTGTACTATTGAATTTCATCCCATTTCTCTCACTCCGGTCTTCAAGGTCATCTGGATCTTCCTGTATCAGATTCCGATCCTGCTTTGCATTGAAAGATGTCTCCCAAATTTGAATCAGTTTCCCCATCAGTAAAATGGGAATAATGATACTGACCTTCTTATTTAAATACTTTAAGATCTGCAGATTAAAAGCTCTATTAACAAAAGTTAGACACAATTCTATACCAGACATTTCATTTATTTTTATCATCAAATTTCATTATCACACTCCTGCTTTTTTATTGTTAAGGTCATTAATAAAAATATTGATGTGGAACCATTTCAAATGCTTTATTGAAGTCCAGGTATATTAGATTTACTGAATTCACTTATCTGAAAAATCAGATCTTCCTCAAAGAAATAAATAAGGCTAGTCTGGCATTTATCTCCCTTTGGTAAACCCATATTTTATTACATCACCTTTACTGTTTACCTCCATTAAATTAATGATTCTTTCCTTTACAGTTTGTTCTAAAGCATTGCACGACTGCCTTTTTTTGGTCCGGACAGGGTGCCTCATATCTTCTAATACACAGATAACGGCAATTGAATAATTTAATTGTGATAGGAAAGACTGGCCTTTTAGTGACAATGCATGGTAATGTCAGATTTCACATTTGGGATCCTTTTCTCTACTCAGCAGCCTAAAATGTATGAATCCAATGTGATTCCAGTTCAGAAGGAGTATGGAAATTGTCTGCATGTGAACTATTCCTAGTGCCTGTAACAAATTTTAGATATGCTTTCCAACAGTAGTAGTATCTGTTGATACCGAATGCCCAGTAGCAGATGGATTCAATGATCTTGAACAATGGCACTCAGACATTAGCATGGTCTTTTTACTTAAGCCTTCCAGAGAAAGTAATGCACTTAGATCAACCATCTAGAATTTCAGCCAAACAATATATATTTCAAAAAATTAGAAGTATGATATAAAGGGGTTAACATGAAATTGTTTTGCTGTCTTGACTAGAGCATCGACCACCATGTAAATGTTTAATGTGACTGGTATCTGCAGTTAGACTAGGTAGAGTAATGTATAAGACTCATTGGTTCATTATACTTTCCCAGGAATAAAGGGATCATTACCTAGAGTCAGGAAAAATGACCTCCTCTATTACAGTTTTGTGCAATCAGGTGTCTTTATAGGGAGCTTTCACCTTCTTCTGGAGCATCTGCTAGGATGCAGGATTGTACACTAATGATCAGATTTTTGCTGTAATTGGTAATTATGCATGCACATGGTGCCACATAACTGATATAACTGACCGCGACCTTATATGGGTGTGATTGGTCATGGCAAGCTGGAAATGTGGAAGATGTAATCTTTGGAAAACCACAGTTTAAACATATGTATTTTTAATACTTGTCTTATACTGGCGGTGGAGTTCTTGTTTTGAGATGGCCAGGCCAGCAGTCTGTATTCTGTATGCATGATAGAGAACTGTGCAAAACATGCCACATGAAATCCACCCTGGAAGTAGATACTTGGAAACCAGTATTTCTTGCAAATGAGGACCAGGAGACTTGGCCTGCAAAACAAAACTGCCTCCTTCCCCTTTCCTTTTTCCATCATTGTTTCAAGCAAGAAAAGAACAGCATTAAAAAATATCCCTGCAAAGATGTACTGCTTAAAAATACACTTCTCTTTTTAGGCTACTTCTTATATTTAACATAGGGCCAGACTCTCTGCTGGGGAAATTCCATTGAGTTCAACTGACTTCAAAGGTAATTTGGCCTACTACAATGATACACTTGAGAAACAAAAATAAAATTTTGAAATCGTACCATAAATCTGTGCATCTGTCACGGGGTACAGCCCCCATCGCCAGACTGGTGCCTCCTCCTGGTCGTACTGGGGTTAGCTTGAGGCCAATGCCCACATCTGCAGTCTGCACACCAGCACTTTTGTCTCTGCTCCCGCCTACGGCTCCTCTCTCAGCTCCCAGAACTGCAGGAGCCCTCTTTGTGACTCAGCCCTCTGGCTAGGTTGGCATCTGTGTTTTCCCCTTCTGGAGGGATATCTCTGTCCAACAGACCAGCCACTTCCCCAGTGGCAAGTGGGGGCCCTCGGGCCTGCCCCCTACTCTGGACCCCAACTAAGGGACCCTGTAAATAGCACCCTCCTGCTGGTCCTCTGTAACCTCTGTCAATGCTGCTCTGTTTCCCTGGGCGACTTCCCCATGGCCCCAGCACCTTCTTCGCCCTCACCTCAGGAACCTCTGAGCAGCCTGCCACTGCTTTGTCCAAAGGTCTTACAGTTCTCTCAGCCCTCCAGGGATGCAGTCCTTACTCCCTGGGATCCCCGCAGCAACTGATCTTACTCTGCCCTGCAGCTCCCTTTTATCTGAGCCTGCTGGATCCAGGTTGGTTGCTCCCTGCAACTCCTCCCTGGTTGGCTGTGCTTCGTGCAGCCTCTCTGGGATACTCTGAGGATTCCCCCCATCGCTTCTTTCAGCACAGGGCATGATTAACCCCTTCTATGCCAGTGTGGGGTAGGCACCCCCATCACAGCATCTCCGAGCCCATATTAATGAATTTAGCTTCGTATGACATCCCTGTGATGTTGGCGGCAGTATTTCTATTCTATTGATGAGAAGCTGAGGCACAGAAATGTCAGCTGATTTGCCCAAGGTCATACCACAGGGCAGTATCAGAGACAGGAAAAGAGACCTGTGAGTGTTAGTCCCCACTGTCAATCGTGTTGACAAAGGACAACTCGTAACCGTTGTTATAAAACAAAATACAGGTTTATCTCTGTGATCAAACTGATGACACATCAGCAGTAACTAAAATGGTATTTTTTCACCTGCCTCTTCACCCCCCCCCCCCAAAAAAAAAAAACCCTTGCTGTTTCAAAAAAGCATTTCACTATATAAGGATTTTTGTTCAAACAAATCCTGTCCATATGGTTGTCAGAGAAATTATCTTAAATGTGAAGACAAGAAAGAACTCTTCAACAAGCAAGACAATTACACTAAAACATCTTAATCAGTCAACTGCATAATGAATGTAAAGGAAAGCAGTTTAACATTCTGTTCGACAAATGTCTTATTGACCACAGGCACAGCTGCTGTTGCTGTTGCCTGTGTCCTATGGCAAGGATGGACTCACTGATGCTTCTTTTTTGAACATCCCAGATATATAAGTGAAGTTGAGGGAAAGTCTGAGGCCTTCTCAACTGTAGGGGAACAGGGCATTACAACAGACATCTAGCTGGAACATCTTCAGCTTGGAGCACCTGTATCACAGAAAACAGCTGTCCCGGGTACTCTACAAGAGTATTGATTTCTTGTTATGCCTGGGAAGAGGTCTTTGGCTCAGGTCTGGCTGAATCAGCACAGTGTGCAACACTTTTTTCCTGGTGTATATGGGAAGCCCATTCAGCCAGTCCTCACAATGTCATTCCACAATTTAGTGCCTCATGTTTTGACTTGTGTACTACAGCAGGGACTCCACAGCACTCTACCCTAGGTAGCCATTGAAGATATTCTACCTGCAGTAGCAGAAACACACGTTAGTATATATTGCTCAGCACTTGTTAGAGCATTCAGCAAATCATCAGCATCTACTTCTGTAAGCTGGTGGAATTCTTGGACTAGCTATCCGTATATTTTGCTTCTGCCCAATTCCTTCTGCAGTGAAAAGCAAGCTGGCCCAGTGCAGATATTTAATGTCTGGGCCTATTCAACGCGGTGGAGCTTGATTAGGTACAAGGATGGGGAGTGCTGCAGTAATATTATGTATAATTAACTCTCCCTTTTTACTGCACTTCCACCTACTTCTCTGCTGAAGCACAGGCCAGAGCTCAGGTCTTTCAGGATTTTTTTAAAGGCGTATTGCACAGAGTTAAGCCATGGGGAGAGAGTGCCATACACATTTTTAAAGAATAACTATATGACATCTGTAACCAGCATTTGGAACAATGCTAAACACTTTTATTAAGCAACTATTATTCAGTCACTATTTGTGATTTCCTACGCAGGTTTCCCCAATTTGTTGTTGTTGTTACATAAGTTTTAGTGAAAGGGATATCTTAGTGCACACACATATGTACACACTCCCTCTGATCGTTTGACCGAGATGACTTCTCAGTCTCTGCAGTGGGGCATCAGAAGTGTATGTTTGTCACCTGGACTCCTCAGAGTCAGAGGAGAATGACAGTCCCACAGTTCCTCTCCAAACTTCTCAAAATCTCCTCAGCAAAGCAGTCTGAAGATCCTCCCAGCCAGCAACAAGTCCAGTCCTGGAGTCAATAGCTATCTGTCTCCTCAGCATCCAGAGAAATAGGGAGTCTGTAGTGTGGAACCAAAGTGTCACAAGCTCTGGGACACGCCTCTCACAGCAGACACATCTTGGTCCTGCGCTGTCCAGTCACTGAATCCACAGGGTCATCTCCAACATCCCATATTTATAACTTTTCCCCCACTGAGCTCTGAGTGGCTTAGCTGTCAGATGGTGCATGGTGGAGGCATGGGACCTGCTAGACTGCTTGTCCTTAATGGAAACTCTCTGCGCAACTTCCAAGACAGCTGCCAAGTATGCCCTGTAACAAGCACACTCCCTCCTCTAGAGCAGTGGTTCTCAAACTAGGGCCGCCGCTTGTTCTAGGAAAGTCCCTAGCGGGCCGGGCCGGTTTGTTTGCCTGCCGCATCCACAGGTTCAGCCGATCGCGGCTCCCACTGGGAGCGTTTGCCGCTCCAGGCCAATGGGGGCTGCAGGAAGTGGCGCGGTCTGAGGGACGTGCTGGCCACCCTTCCTGCAGCCCCCATTGGCCTGGAGCGGTAAACTGCGGCCAGTGGGAGCCGTGATCTGCCGAACCTGCAGACGTGGCAGGTAAACAAGCCAGCCCGGCCCGCCAGGGGCTTTCCCTGAACAAGCGGTGGCCCTAGTTTGAGAACCACTTCTCTAGAAGTTTCTTTCCCCTTCTAAGTGCCCTGCAATGCTCTCTGTTTGCGTGGTGTAGACTCTGCCCGATGAGTCCTAGATGCTATTTGACCTGCTCCTCTTCAACATTTATTGATAGAGCTCAGTGGACTCAACTGAGAGTCCTTGTTTCTGATTGGTGATTCCTAGAACTGATAGTGTGGCTGAGCAGGTCTAGGTGCCAAGCCTTAGACCTGGTATGGGGACAGTGAAAGACAACACAGAGACTTCATTGGCTGGGAGGTTCCCCATTACCTGCTGAAATCACAACGAATTGAAATCACTAAGAGCTGGGTTATGTGGTGGAACCTGAAAACCTGACATTGCAGGAGCAGCAAGCAGTGGTGGCTAGTAGCAGCAGAAAGACAGTGGCTAGTGGTGGCAGAGAAACAGTAGCATCTGTGAGACAGCTGCAGAGGTGGCAGCGGAGGCATTGCTAAATGCCCACCACTGGGGTGGGGGAGGTGAACCCCCATGAATACACTTCTGAACTCTGGGTCTTTGCTAACCAAGGACAACCAACTGTGGGTGGGATGTAGCAGAGGGACAGGAGAGTGCTGTGTTAAAGGGACATTCATTTGTTGGACTATCCCATCTCAAGGTGGGAAACTGAGGCAAATGACACTGCCCAACACACTGTGGGGTCGGGTTTGTTTATAGTCACATGCTTTTGAATATGCTTGTGTTGTTTTCTCAAATTAATAAAAGTTCTCTTTTGTTATACACAGGCTCAGTGCTTGCAAGAAGGGAAGTGTTGCCTCTTTGAGGTGCCCAGGAGTGGTGGTAAGTTTTCCCAGATTACTGGGTTGGGGCTTGAGCTGGTTCTGTTTTGTTTTGTTAAGAGGAACCCCTAGACATTAAACCCAGCCAGTGTCACTGCCGACTCCACCTGGCAGAAGGGTTACACTTCTATGGTGTCTCTCCACTTCACCTTCAGAGGATAACCAAGCTGCCAGGGGTTCTGGTAGACAGATAGTGTAGGAGGGTATTTGCATCAATGGTGATCCCCAATACTGTCTCATAGTTTCCTTATCCTCCCCCATTGGTCAGTATCCATCTGTCATCTTGGTTTTTATACTTAGATCATAAGCTCTTTTGGGGGCAGGGACCATCTTTTTGTTGTGTATTTGTACCGCACCTGGCACAATGGGGTCCCCGATCCGTGTCTGGGCTCCTAGGCGCCATGATGATGATAATAAAAAGGGAGAGGGTTAGCAGCCAGCTCTGTGTGATATTGATTGGCATCAGCCATAATTTGTTGTTCTGTCAAAGATTCAGCATGCCAATTATGGGAAATGATGTGCAGTTGCTTAAAACTGATTGTAAATTGGGTCTGACTGATTGGCAGAATAATGAGCTGAGGTTGTGGGAATCGACACTGGGCGCACTCAGTACCTTTTCATGCCATCAGCTTTTTGTAGCTGCAGGGAGTTTGACACAGTGGCAGTTCTTCGTCTGTTCATAAGAGTACGGATTCAACTGGCAACTCCGCACAAGTACTTCATATGAGGATCGTGGGGTGTTTTGTTTCCCTTTGTGATTTGCTCCTGGCTGGTCTCCACCCACGCAGAGCTTCTCCGCATATTTGCTTGTACACTTTACACCACAATTTTATTTTAGTGGATATTCATTATGGTGCCCCGTGTCTATGTAAAAATTGCTTTTTATGTATTGGACAGAGACGCTGGTAATAAAATACACTTTTTCCCTGAAGAAGGGCTGCCCCACCCTTCCAGTCACCTTTCAAAAGATTGATAAAATGCATATGAAAATGATGCATTTCTGGCTGATTGGTATGCAAGAGAAACAAGACAAAACACTTCTTCTGCTGTACCTGCTTTCGTGTTTAATTAAACATGAGTTAATTTTGAACCCTAAAAGTGATCGTATTAAGTACATTTGTGTGTGTGTGTGTGTACATATTATATATAACTTCTGTGTATTACTTTCCTAAAATGTGTGTGCGCATGTGTGAGAGAGAAATGTGTATACACACACACACACACACACACACACACACACAGTATACAGATGCTTAAACAGGACCCAAGTAGTTCATAGCCTATTGCAAGGGGGTGAATTTCATCCTTTGATACCAACAGTTTTCTCTTTCTACTACTATTCATTAAAGCAGTTCAGATGCAACATAAATAAAAAGGTTGAACACGTTTATCTCTGAGGACTCCTTGAGTTCAGAACTTGCTGTCCACTCCTTGGTCTGGCAGACCCCAGCTTTGGTCAACTTCCAGGCAGGCATGTTCCCCGGCCCATTTTTTCCCCCATATTGCAAATGCTGTGAAGGAAGGAGTGGTCTGAGATTGATAGGGGCAGCCCTCTTGTTTATGCTGTGATTTTTAATTTATGGGAGAGGCACCCTCAGCACTGGATTTTAAAAATTGAAATAATAAAAATAAACACTAAGAAAAATAGAACATTTCACATAGAAAATACAAGGTCACTATATGCATCTTCAAGAAGAACAGTGTAATTCTGAACAGGAAAAGGAAAGAACAACATTAATTATGAAGTTTTTTTATAAAAAAAATATTTAATAGCTTAAACACATTTTTGTCTTCCATAAATGTAATAAACAGATATGAGTTTTCAAGGTATTTGCCATTGGTATTATTTCTCATGCTGGTAAATTTCTCCATGGGAGAGGAGATCCTATGATTTATTAAACTGTTCATTTCTAGGGATGTTGCTGGGGGATTTCCAGTCAGTTGCTATAACTGCTTTGGCAGCTAATTATAACGGTTGTAAAAGGCAGCAAGGGGAACTATTATGAGGGCCACCTTCAGAGGCTGAAAGTGCTAATCCTGGTGTGAGATTAATTTAGGAGTGTAGATTTTAATATTATTTAGTATTCGTATTACAGAGGCACCTAGAGGCACCCCCTAAGAACAGGGCCTCAAGGTGCTAGGCACTGTATGAATGCACAGTAAAAGACAATCCCTGCCTCCAACATTTCAGTCTAAAAACAAGAAGGTAGATGAAACAAACAAGCTGATTAGGGTAACAAGTAATAGAACAAGACATACCATACGAAAATGATGCACTTCTGAGTGATTGGCACGGAAGGGAATGTGGGCAAAATACTGCTTGTGCTATACCTGCTTTCAAACCACTTGAATGTTTAATGAAACGAGTTAATTTTAGATCCTAAAAGTGACATTAAATACATTTGTGTGTGTACATTATCTATAAACTTCTGTCTATTACTTTCCATGTGTGTGTGTGAGAAAGAGACAGGAATGTTTACACACACACACACACACACACACACACACACACACACACACAGTGTATAGGTGCTTAAATGGGACATAAGGAGTTCATAGCCTATTGCAGGAAGGTACATTTGATTCCTTGAGGCCTACACTTTTCTCTTTTTACTATTATTTGTTGGAGTAGTTGCAGATACAAAACAAGTAAACAGCTGGCTTGAAGGTGGTGAGGAGGAGGAGCCTGAAACAGGGGTGAAGTGACTTACTCAAGGTCACACAGCAGTCAGTGTCAGAGCTCACCCATCTGGACTCAGAGCTCCTACACATCACTTGTCAACTTTCAATTTAACACCACTATTTCAGGCACGGTAAAATCAGTGCCACAATCAGGGCTTCCCATATTGGTGCATATCCATCCATTCCAAATTTGCTGTGACCCGAGAATCCTTCAGGACTCCCATTGTGGTAGGGGGAGCAAAGTATATATTCCAATACAAGAGACTAAATAACATACTGCAATACCGACTCAAGTTAAAAACCCTTTTTGGCAGTTAGTGTAAGAGCTTGAAATCTTGGGATTCTCCTCCAAAGATCGATGGCAAGCAAGGATGCCAGCACCCTGAACAAACACATCTCATCAAGGACCCATGGAAAATGTGGTCCACTTTGAGTTGTATCCACACATCACAGACAGATCCACATATCAGCCAGACCAAGTAAGCCCAATTCAGTAACCCAGCCAAAGAGATTTCTCAAAACCCACCATGTGGGCACTATTGTTGGCAGCGCTGTGGAACTTCCTCCCCACTTTGAAGGGCCCCATGGAATGGGTACCCTGAAGTGCATTGGGGCATTTAACTTGCGTTTCAATCCTGTGTCCAGAGAGACTTAAGAAAGTCCACAAAGGGCAGGCTCCCTTGTAAGTACTGAGAGACTGTGACCTGCGCTGGAGTTGTTACCCAGGATTTTCAGAACCCGGAGCCAGGGTAACTTTTATTCTTTCTCTCCAGGCGCTGTCAGGAATAAATCAACGGGGGCACACACGTCCATCTGATAAATAATTGGCACAAAGCAGAATGCTTTCACCTAAAACTACATTTTTATTAGGTCTCAAGCGTGTGCGCGCACACACACACACACACACACACACACACACACACAGAAACGCTGTAGCAATAAGTTTAAAGCATTTCAAAAACTTTTATAGTTACCCCAAAAGTCTGAAATGGTTCTGAGAGATCAGTGGCCAGATTTCAGGGGGCCCCTCCTTCCGTCTGATTGCTGGAGAGCTTAGATGCCAGAGTCTTGACCAAAGAAAACTTCCTCGGATTGCTCCAAAACGAATTAGTCACCTAATATTTTATAGTTAACTTCAAACAAAGCACATAACTTATAGTGACTCTTAGTAACTCCAATGGGTCACCAATTCTCCAACTTTCAGCAAAATTACTCATTATCTCTTATCAAAACATTTCTACTCCTAACAATAATAAGACTTACATATCGAAAGTGTCAGAGGTACTTGAGACCAAACACTCCTCCTATTCTCACAACACATTCACTTCTTGTCCCAACCTCCCACTATGATAGTAACTGCAAACAGATATTTGGCCTTGCGCTTCGGGGCCTAAGATTTTCTTAGCCATGCAACGATTGGTTTTCAGCTGGCAGTGGCTGAACATGCAGTGGCTGACTGCAGTACTATAAAATTCTAAAGTAACAGAGTCACCCAGAATAAATAACCAGGTGCAGTCATGTTCTCCCACCATCTGGAAGGAAAAAACCGCAGAGGCTTCCTTTACAGAGACAAAAATGCTGTTGCATAATAATTTTGGATCTATATCTCACAGACCTTATATTCAAAGACCTTCTATGTAGACTTTTGTCAATTGTTTTCTATGATTGAGAAGTTTAAAAAGTTTCACCCTCTCTTGTGCATGTTCTCTGTCTATTGACAATTAATGACGAGTAAGGAATATAATTTGGAGGTCCCTCCTCCCTTCATCGTTGTGGAATTTTATAAATTCCAGTTTACCTAGAGCCAGAATTTATCCTGGTGAGCATCTACTCACTAGAAATCCCAATGAAGTCACTGTAGGACGGTTGGTGGGAAGAACTGTTCTCCAATGGAAACAACGTGTCTGTAACCCGGCCATTAATGGCTATAGGAAATATTTAGAATTTTGAACTGACTATGCTGAAAATAAGTGGCAGCATGGTCTAGTGGATAGCATTACAGTCCTGTAAATCAGGAAAGCTGGTTTCTGCTCTTGGTTTTGCCACTGACCTTCTAGATGACCAATGGACAAGTCACTTCACCTCTTTGTTTTTCTCTTTCCCATCCCGAAACTTTGACTATGTAGATGGTAAACTCTTCAGGGGAGGGAGAGTGTCTTACTATGTGTTGTACAATGCCTAGCTCAAAGAGATCCGGCCTTGGTTTGGGCTTATAGGTGCTATTGTAATGTAAATAATAAATAATGATGATAATAAAATGGAAGCATTATTTTTTCTGAAATTATTTGTAGGTCATAACTATGCTTTTTTCCCCCTTTTAATTGTGTAACACCCTCTTTTGACCAAACTTAATATCCTCTGATGATTTAAGAACACAGTGGAGTCTTGTAAGGGAGAAAATGGAAGAGATAATGGTTAGGGACATACCTGTGCTTTGAGTAACACTTCAATGAATTCTCTTCCTATTGAGAAGGATTTAAGGTTCTGACCTGTAATAAAACCATAATAAATCTCTGTGCTAACTGAACTGTGGTTTATCCCCTGAGGTTGTACTGTTCTCTTCACCAAGCTCCACATTCCCAGAACGTAATGAAGAATAGGATGACAGCTAGTTAGCCCATGGTTGGTCCCCTGAAAAGGAGAATCATGGCCAACTTTCCCCATGGTCATCCATACTGAGGGAGGATAGCTGCATGCTAAGTTACCTGAGGGCAGACACACGGTGAAAAGCTAGCGGACTGCCTACCTTTAAAGGACCCACGTTACTTGAAGCTGTACACCATTAAAGCCCGCACAGTAGACTATTGCCCCAATTTACTGAATGCCTGATTATCCTAAGGTCTTACCTGTCCTCTCCTCTGAACCTTCAGAAAACAGGGGAATAAACAACTATTTTTATGAGGGGAAGGCTAGCGTTAAAATAGCAGTTGAATATCACTTTATTAAAACTGGACAAATTTAGTTATGGTACAAAACTATTAATAAAAGTGAGATAAATGAGCTTCTGTTCCAAACTCATTATTTCTTTTATTAGTGGAATCTCTATTTTTTAGGGGGAAGGGTGGCTAAAGTTCCCAAGAATTCTGTGGTTTATGCGCATGGATAATCAGGGTCATGTTGTATCTACGTTCGAGCTTTGAGTTTGCTTTTTTTGGCTAAGCACTGGAAGAATGCTGTTTAAAAAGATCCATGTTAGCAAAACGGATCTACCATAGTTGTCCATAAAACGTTAACTATTTTCCTTTGCCCACCATCTCTTAACTTGACAGACCCGTGGTCTGAACACTTTCTGACACTATTCAGAAGTCACTACATGATAAGTGTTCTGGGAAATAGTTGTTTGAAAAAGAGCCTTACTGCTAAGCTATGTAAAATGAATTGATACGCTAAAAGCATTCCTGGAGCTACTGGACCGTGAAAATATCATCAACAACACAAGAAATAGTACAGTTTACTATCCGTATCTCACCCAGGTTAGCTCTCCGGCCCACATGTTTGCAGCGTGGTTACAGCACGCAACCGGTCTCTTCCTAAACAGCACCAGAAGGCAATTCAGACTTTTGCTGCAGTGGCCTAGAGGTCAGACCAAGATCCAGTTGCACAGACAGTCAATTGAACATTGCAGAATGTACTGGAGAAAGGAATTGGGGAAGTTTTCAGTGCTTAATATTCACATCTTATAGATACTGCACTCTGGCGATAGAGCAAAGGACTGGAAGTGCAGCCTGTGATAGGGGAATTCATGTGTATGAGAGGCCAAGCCTAGAGAAACAGGCAAGAACCTGGGCAAAACCATTCAACGTATTCAGGACATGTACAATGAGTGACTCTAGAAAATAGACATCTTCTATATATACAGGTTAAACATCCTCTGGCATTTCATGGGGTTACCATATTAAATCAGATCAATGGTCTGTCTAGTATCTTGTCTCTGATAGGAGCAACGCCAGATGACTCACAGGAAAAGCAAAAACCCCTACTGATTTTGATATAACCACATTTTTCGAATGGAAATTTTTTTTCAGTCAAAAAATGTCAACGAGCTATAATTTAAAAAAAAACTGAAAAAAACAAAACAACCCCCCCACCACCAAAAAATCCCTTTAATATCTGGTAACTATAAATGCTCTTCAGCCAGGAAGTATTTTGATCTAGTGCTGCATGGAGGAGGAACAGAGTTTCACATTAGTGTTTTGGTTCCTGATATAATTTCAAACAATTTATATACTATTTCTTTGGATGTACAGAATTTTCAGGATGCATGTCAAGACTGACTCCCTATGTTCCCTGTCTCGGACCATAGGAAACAGCTGTTTTTCCCCGAAACAGAACTAAATGCATTTGTTACTGTATCTGGGTGTATTTAAGATTCACCACTCATATATTTTTACATTTTAGAATTTACTGAGACTTTCATATATTAAAATCCAAGACTTATCTGTAAAGAATTTTACCCAAGCATATTTAAAATCCTATTAAGGTTCACACAATAATGCTTAACTGTGGACAATTCTGCTTCAGCAAGAAAGGACACCCATGAATAAGACCATGGACCTTGAATAAGTCCAAAATAACCGCCACCACAAGACCCTTCCTTTTTTCATTGCCTTTAGAAGAAGAAAACCTATTGGGGTACTGTTTACATACTAAAAAACACTACTTACTATGTTTCCCAGTTTGGCAGCTTTTGGCGTTAACACAGAGAGCAGCCAAGTGAAAATTGAATATTACTTTAGATTACTAAATTAGTCCAATTTTCCCTTATACACTGACACGGTTCTTTTTCATAGGAGTTCCCCATAAAAATCTGCAAAGCCACTAAGGTAACCTTCTTTGAATCACTTCACCTCTGCTGTGATGCCCACAACATGCTTGACAATGCTTAGCAGCTGGTGTGCTGCAACTGCTGCTTTTGATGCTAATTATAAACATCTTGTTGTTACCTTGTGCTCCTCCCTCCATCCCTTTTTGAATATCTACCTGTCATGTACTTTGGCCCTGAAGTCAGTGGGTGTCTGTCCAGGTGTGAGGTTCCTAGAGTAGATGTTTTCAAAACAGATGTATATTGTTTAGTAATTTTGAATATTTGTTTACTATTGTATATATTTTAATGGTGATATAAAGTTTATAATAAGAGAAATAGGAGCTGCCCCTTAAAAAACATGGTGGAGCACAGTGAGTGAGCTACTGAATGAGCTAAAGGCGTGTGCTAAATATGTGGGGCTGTTGCAGGAGGCAGTTGGCCTGTGGTTGTGCGCTGAGGGGGTCTCTGTCTAGGTCTGCAAAATACGCCTAAAGAAAAGGGTTGAATCCCCAAAATAAACAAAGTTTGCTCTAAAAAGCTGCATCTTGTGATTCAGGGTGTAACAAAAGCACAGTCTTCTGCATGACTCATAGATTCATACAGTGAAATCCCAGCCACGTTGAAGTAAATGGCAAAACTTCCATTGTCTTCAATAAGGTGAAGATTCCATATATTCTAAGGCCAGAAATAATGTCCATTATGGAAATGTCGTCTGACCTCCATCTTATACGGGCCGTAGATTTTTCACTCAGTAATTCCAGCTCAAGCCCATAACTTCTGGTTGAGCTACAGCATATCCTTTGGAACACATCCAAACTTGATGGGAAGTCTCCAAGGGATCGATAATCCACCATATCCCTAAATTATTCCAATTGCTAATTTTCCTCACTGTTAAAATTTTGCTCCTTATTTCTAGTCTGAATTGGTCTAGTTTTAGCTTCCAGCTGTTGCATCTTATTGTGTCTTTGTTTGCTAGATTTCAGAGCCCTCTACTATCAGAAATATTCTCCCCCTGTAGGTTCTTATAGACCATCATCAAGTTACCTCTTAACCTTCTCTTTATTAAGATAACTAGATTGCTTCTTTAGTCTCTCCCTGCTCTGTAGTCAAAAAACCTTATAGTATCAAGACCGTAGATGGTAAAGTCTTCAGGCAGGGGCAATGTGGGTATACAGAGCCTAGCACAATGGAGTTCCAATCCCCAATTGAGGCCTGTAGGTGGTACCACAATACAATAAATAGTAATTGTTATTGCTCACATGAGATCTGACACAGTGTTCTGGGGCAGCATAATAGGATTTCTCGTTAATAACTGGAGTAAGCCTTATGTGAGAACTCATCAAACATAGGGTTACCATATCTAACAAATAAAAAAAGAGGACCCTCCACGGGCCTTGGCCCCGCCCATTTCCCCACCCTAGCCCCGCCCCTTCCCCACCCTAACTCCGCCCCCTCCTCCCTCCCACTCCCAGCCACGCGGAAAGGGCTGCCTGAGCGCTACCGGCTTCATGGTTTGCCGGGCAGCCCCCAGACCCTGCGCCCCCGGCCAGCGCTTCCCCAGCACAGCTGGAGCCCGGGAGGGGAAGCGCACAGCCGGGGGCGCAGGGTCTGGAGGCTGCCCGGTAAACCATGAAGCCAGTAGCGCTTGGGCTTCGGGCAGCCCCCTTGCCTCCGGACCCTGCGCCCCCAGCCGGGCACTTCCCCTCCCAGGCTCCGGCGGCGCAGGGTCCGGAGGCATGGGGGCTGCCCGAAGCCGGTAGCGCTTGGCTCTTAAACAGAGCCTAAGAGTCGGGGAGGAGCAGAGCCGCCGCGGCCGGAGGCTCTGCTCCTCCCCTGACTCTTCGGCTCTGTTTAAGAGCTGAGCTGCCCCAGCGCTACCGGCTTCGGGCAGCCCCCGTGCCTCCAGACCCTGCGCCGCAGGAGCCCGGGCGGGGAAGTGCCCGGCTGGGGGCGCAGGGTCCGGAGGCAAGGGGGGCTGCCTGAAGCCCATAGTGCTCGGGCAGCTCGGCTCTTAAACAGAGCCGAAGAATCAGGGGAGGAGCAGAGCTCCGCGCGAGGGGAAGTGCCTGGCCGGCATTTTCCCGGACATGTTCAGCTTTTTGGCAATTCCCCCCAGATGGGGGTTTGATTGCTGAAAAGCCGGACATGTCCGGGAAAAAGAGGACGTATGGTAACCCTATCAAACAGAGCTCCGGAACTCAGACTTTGTGTACAGGAGAAAGTTGCAACTGATGTTGAAACCAATTTAGTTAAAATGGTGCGAATCTTTGTAGATGCTCTTATTTCAGATTGAGTGTCTTAATTCAGTTTATTTTAAACCAATTCCTAGTTGATTTAAGATAAACTTAAATAAGCCTGGCTTAAACTAAAATGTGTATGCTTGTAGCCTGTTGTGTCAGTTTAACTACATTGATTTAAAATCAACCTAGCTAAACTGGTGCAAATGTCTCATGTGGCATTTTAAGTACATAGGGTTTCTGCTTGAACTGATATAAATAGCATGTTGTTTATATTATTAGTTTGGTTATACCAACTGCTTGTTAATATATTGGATTATGATATTGCATTTGGATCTGTGCAGAAATTCTGTGCCTTACAAGGCTAATCGTTCTAAATTGAAACATTAATTTGTAAAAGTTTCCTTTAAAAGAATGATTTAAGACTCAGGGAAACATACTGGTTCTACCCTTGTAACCTCACAGATGTCATGGTGTGGTTAGAATGCAGAATCTAGCGCAGTAAAATAATTGTACATTCCTATGTGAAATACATCCATTTTCCTTTGCTCTTTGTTACTCAGTAAACTTGCACAAAACTGGGCCTTTAGGCTGGGATTTGCCATGGGGTCTATGTGAGTTAGGGCTTGCTTTTAAAGGTATTTAGGCACCTAAAGATGCAAATAGTAGGATTTTCAATAGCACCTAAGTTACCTAGGCATTTTTGAAAATCCCACTAGTTACCCAGGTGCATCTTTAGGTGCCTAAATATGGTCAAAAATTGGTTCTTAGTTACTTTCCATGGAACTAGTGCCCCAAATTCCCTTAGATTCTTTGATCATTTTATCTCTGATCTACAATTTTGAAAAGCACCTAAGTGACTTAAGAGAACTATATCTCATAATAAAGTTACTTAGTCAATTCCACCTTTTGAACTACATTGTGCTTTTGAAAACAATGCCCTCCGTTCTTAAGCTGTTTATCTGTTCTATTTTAGTTCCTATTAGTCATCCCTCTTTTTGTATTACTGAGCAAATTTGTACTAAACCACAAGCTTTAATTCTGAAAATACTAATTTGCTACCCCTTATTTCCTGGCTGCCTGCCCATCCATCCTGTGCCTGCATTTCTAATGCTCCTCTTATTACGGGATCTAAAACCATATTCCATTCTCTATGACGTAACTGTTCGCTACATTAAAAGTGGCTCTGCATCAGAGTGTTGTGTCTATGTCGTCAGGTAGGGAACAAAATGTGTGAGCTGTAAAGTCCTGTTCTCAAGCAGACATCTGTAATCATTAGGAGCCGATTCCGTCACACTTCCCCCTACAGGTAATCAAACGTTATATAAATAGAATTGTTTCTAAATAGAATGGCTGTCAAAGTCTTCCGTCAGGCCTCATCAGCAACTCTTTAAGGTGAAAAAAGACTGATTGAAAAGGAGAGTCAGTCAGCTGTAATTTAGCATGAGGGCTAATAATCAGCACTTCAGTTTCATTCCTATTAAGCTATAGGAAGTCATTTGACATAGATGGCACTGGGAAGGGTAGTCAAATAAGTAATTACATTTTGCAGGCTTCGCGGAAGCTGAAAAGGACATTTGTGTATCATCACTGCAACACATAAAAAGACTTTGTCCGAACAATCACTTAAGAGGTGCTTGTATTTAAAAGAAAATTAAAATTAAATAAAAAAGGGGAAACATTATTTTACTTAAATCAGTGCTTTGGTGGGATTATCATGCAAAACATGTTCATGTGTGACTACTAAGTGATCATATATACGTTATGATATCTACATATGTACATATTACATGTCTCTGTATATAATATGGTAAAATTACTTTAAAAATCCCAAAATACATACAGTTCTGGTGACTGATTGTACTCACTGAGGTAAATATCATTGCATAACTGTGCATTCAAAGGTTAATCTGCTTCTGTTTTTACCTCTACAGTTGATTGGTTATTTGCATAATCCAATTAAGAATGAGATAAAAATAGAAACTGCAGAATTAGCTAACATGTTTCCATAAATTTGCTACTTAGTGAATCACTCATTAAAACTTCTTAATAAAAGGGATTACTAGGGATTGGATAATGCTGTTGACTAGATGACACTAAGACAGGTAATGGAACTCTCAGCCATTCACCTCTATATGTGCTGAGCTCCTAAAGACTTGAGTAAGAGTTAAGGGTGCTCGTGTGAAATATCCCTGGGTGAGTTGTCAACAAGTAAGCTTGAACCCATGTCTTCTGGAGCTAAAAGCAGGAACCTCCACTGCCTGAGTGAGCTAAAAGACCCAGCTCTGTTAGTTCAAAGGCGATAGCAGACTCCAGCCACTAGAGAGGGACAGAATGCCACACTAAGTGTGGATTGAGAACCAGAAGTTTTATTTATATGGCTATATGGGTTTCAGTGCCTAACTTCAGGCACTCAAGTTTGAAAAAGAAAAACATGGTCATTTTAGGCATTTTATTATTACTTTTTAATAAAATAAAAGGAATGGAACTCCTGTTTGCTTAACTGCACTTAGTTCCTTCAGCACTCTCGAAAGCTGAGGACTCCACAAGACTTTCCCAGCATGTAGCAAAATCAAACCCTAAAAAGCTCAGGCTACGCTTGCTTTGCACAGAGTTTTTTCCATTAGCTTTGAAGCTATGATTCCCCATTCTTAGCATCCATATGTTTGTTGGGTTTTAAGTTTTACTACATTACAATAATAAGATCTGAATTTTATACTTATGCATTAGAAAGTAAATTGCATGCTTGGAGGATATGGGAACTGAATATTGAAGGGATGGTAATGATAGGCATCTCTACCTAGCTATTTATGTCGTCTTCATCACCATAGTATCTGACTGCATCCATAGTAGAAGGAAAGATGATAATCTCCTAATGGGTGCCAGTAAATTTGGGAAATAAAATATTACGGTATTGGGCCATCAAGATGCAGATAGAATACTTTAAACGCTTGACACTTTAGACGCAGGTAATCTGTAAACTGAAAGATCGCTTTAAGGGCAATATCCATTTGAGATTCCCTTAAAAGGTATTTTATGTAGCACGTACTAGACCTTACACTTTCTATTATCGGAAGACTAGAAGAATAGCCAATTTTAATATCATTTCATAATGACCTCTGTCTCGATAGATGCATAAGAATACATTAAAGAGACATACCAGAATCATGAAGAATGCTGGCAATTCCTCACGTGTTTGAGCCTTAGATTTTACATTGTTAGATTTTTCTTTTACCATGTTTTTGGGATTGTAACAGGATAATGAGCCTGACTTTTTTTTTTGAGCTCCTGAGCACCTGCAGCCATTATTAGTTTCAACTGGAATTGCAGGCACTCAGCACCTCTGAAAATCAAACCCCTCAGGATACGATCTGCAAAGGGATTTAAGTGACTAACTGCCAATTTAGGTACCTAAGTCCAAAATTTAGATCCTTAAAACTCCACTTAGCTGCTTCCTAACCCTATTAATACCTAAATTCTCTAGATGCCTAAGTGTCTGCTCGTAGGCAGGCCTATAGCCTTCTTAGTCCTGATACCTAGCTCAAAGGTAAGCCCTGTCAGGATTCTTAGACTAGATATTCGCACATTTATCTCACCTGCAGGGCTAGATCTAGTATATATTCTCTGAACATGTGTAAGAACAGGCCTGTTGGATCAGGCCCCACCAACACATCTGGAGGAGTTGGTGCTGCTTCAGGTGCCCCTCTTTAGTTTGGAAAAGAGAAGACAGAGAGGGGACATGATAGCAGTTTTCAGGTATCTAAAAGGGTGTCAGAAGGAGGAGGGAGAAAACTTGTTCACCTTAGCCTCTAAGAATAGAACAAGAAGCAATGGGCTTAAACTGCAGCAGGGGATGTTTAGGTTGGACATTAGGAAAAAGTTCCTAACTGTCAGGATTGTTAAACACTGGAATAAATTGCCTAGGGAGGTTGTGGAATCTCCATCTCTGGAGATATTTAAGAGTAGGTTAGATAAATGTCTATCAGATGTCTATACTATCTAGACAGTATTTGGTCCTGCCATGAGGGCAGGGGACTGGACTCAATGACCTCTCGAGGTCCCTTTCAGTCCTAGAATCTATTAATCTTCTGTCCTATAGCCTAGTGGTTAGGGCACTCTTCTGGGATGTGGGTTCAAATTTCCACTCTGCCTGAGAGGAACAAGGACTTGAACCCAGATCTCCTATCTCTCAGGTGAATGCCCTAATCACTGGGATATGAGGTGGCATGGGTCTTTCTCTCTGGGATAGCTCTGGGATAATAGATGATGTCGGGGAACTCGGACGCATGCTGAAGAAGAATGTCCTAGCAATTTTCTC
The DNA here is from genome assembly GCF_027887155.1 of Malaclemys terrapin pileata. NCBI lineage: Eukaryota > Metazoa > Chordata > Testudines > Emydidae > Malaclemys > Malaclemys terrapin. Next base: position 334,625,259 of record NC_071505.1, read on the forward strand.
TGAGATCCTTCCCCTCCCATGTGCAAAGGAGGACTGAAGGCAGAGGATTCTGGGAGTAAAATGCTGGCTAGGTAAGTGGTGCAGGTTGGAGGGGGGGTTGGTTTTGTGGAACATTGATCCATCTTCTCTGGGGAGAGGGGGTTGTATAGTTTGGATGGCCTCTACCTCAGTAGAAGGGGAATTAATTTCCTTGGAAACAGGATAGCTAGAGTGGTCAGGAGGGAGTTAAACTAATAGCAAAAGGCGAGGGTAAAAAAAGAGGTCAGATACCAGCAGTCAGCACGAAATCGAGATGCTGAGAACAAAATTAATCAAGGGACCAAAGGACATGAGGAGAAGAAATTCTTGGATTGCCTATGCACCAATGCTAGGAGCCTCGGTAACAAACAAGAGAAATTGGAATTGCTCATTTATTAGCATAAATTTGAGCTGATTGGTGTTACTGATGGGATGATTCATACAATTAGAATGTTAAAATCAGTGGTTATAACTTATTTAGGAAGTGGGGGAAAAGGAAAGGGGGAGTGGCACTCTTTCAAAAATGGTATTACCTGTTTCCAAGTCACTGATAACTCAAAGAAAATGATCTTGAATGTTTATGGCTCAATATCCTACCAGATAAAGCACAAGATGGGCTATTAGTTGATGTCTGCCACAAACCACCAAATCCCATTAGAGAACAGGATGACTGCCTCTTTACACACCTATCTGTAATGAGTAGGAAAAAAAGCTACATGTATATGTTTGCATGACACTTGCTGGAAGTATCATGCTACCAGTACTAATCCTTGGAATTTCTAAATTTAACAGATGGAAATTTCCTAACTCAAAATGTGTTACAGCCAACATGGTGGACTTCTTTATTAGACCTTACTAGATAAAGAGGAACTGCTCACAGAACTAACAATTAATGGTAGCTGAGGTACAAGTGATCATGACTTGATCAAATTTGTAATGTTCAAGCAGAATAAAGTCCAGACCAGTAATAGATATACTTGGTGCTCTAATAGGGCCAATTTCACAAAGCTGAAAACAATTAGCCAGATCAGCTGGGAGGAAAAATTTAATCAGAAAAATGTGAATGATAACTAGGAATCATTTAAGAACAGCTTACTAGATGCCCAAAAAGCCACAATCAGGAAAGAAAGCCAGACTGGTTAAAAAACTGACCAGGTTTAGTGGGGAAGTGAAGGTAGCTGTAAAATATATAACAAATGAAAGAAAGGGGAAGTTGATAGTAATGAGTATAAATCAGAAGTTAGGAATTGCACAAAATTGATAAGGGAAGCAAAGGGACACAAGTAGAAATCCATGACCAGCAAAGTTAAGGACAATAAGAAAGAGTTCTTAAAATATATTCGGAACAAAAATAATCTGACAATGGTATTCGCTCATCACTAGATGGAAATGGAAGTTTTATCGATAATGATGCAGAAAAGGCAGAAGTGTCCAATACATATTTCTGTTCCGTATTGGGAGGAAAAACAGATGATGTAGTCTTATCATATGGTGACGATAACACTTTCCATTCCACTAGCATCTCAGGAGAATGTCAGAAATTTTTAAATCAGGAGGTCTAGATAACTTGTATCCAAGAATTTTAAAAGAACTGTCTGAGGAACTTGCGTAACTTTTGGATGGACTAGAGTGCACATCATTGCCCTTCTACAGTGCCTTAAAAAACCCAACTCCCATAGAAAAGTAGTGGGAGACCCAGAGTTCAGTCTGTAAGGATTTTCAGCAAGGATTGCACAGGGTCAACCTCCCCACATTCAAGTCCCAAAAGGAACTAAAGAAATTAATTTAATTAAATAATGTTATAACTTTTATGATAAAGAAACAAATAATAATCTAACTTTTACAGCATGACATGGCTATTTTATAATCCACAGACATTATCTTCACAGTTATACATAAACCTAAATAAAGAAAACAAATTAAAATCTGAACAGTTCAGTCCCCACAGAAACACAGTGAGAAGAAACTGAAAGTTCCCAAAAGCTTAGGTTTCGTTCAACTAAGTCTCAGTTAAGAGTCTTTTTATAGATTTGGTGATCAATCTTCCTTCCACTTGGGTGTAGGAATCTTCCTCTGCTGAAATCACTGCTAGCCAGTCAGCTAACTGATTAACCAATCACTCAGCTATGTGTATAGTTTTAAAGAAAACCCTGTTATAAGAAAATACAAAACTGACAATAGCAAAATATAAGTGACTTTCCCCATTACTGCATTTAAAGAAAAGTTGGTGAATCAGGCAAGTTAAGACAATTTAACTAGAACAGTTTGGCTAAAATGAAAACAACATTCAAAGCCTACAATTAAAATAGAAGTTATTTTTCCCTCCCAATTTCTCCTTGCTATAATTAGAATTGCACATGCTGCCTTGTTAGAAGGTTAGCAATATCACTAACCTGCTGCAAAATGCTTCAGAGTTAGGGACAACAGCCTGCTTTTTGCTCCTGGGCTCAGCTTCTCCCAACTCACACAGGGCACCTGACCTTCTGCAAAGCAGCTGCCCTGACTGTTTGCCCTCATGGAGTCTGACCCCAGCAACAGGGAACCTACTGGAACAGACCCAAAACTACCACACCCAATTCCAGAAGCTTCTGGAAGTGGAGTGCTTAATCTGCCTAACAACAATGACCCAGACACAACTCACTCCTACCTCCCTACAATGGGTCTCTTAAAGCAATATCTCCCTATTAGGCACATGGATTACACTTGCTGGACCATTAATGTTGATTTTCAATAAGTCATGGTGCACTGGAGAAATTCCAGAAGACTTGAAGAAAACTAATGTTTTGCCAATTTTTAAAAATGGCAGTTGGGATGACCCAGGTAATTATAGGCCTGTCAGCCTGACATTGATTCAAGGAAAGATAATTGAGCAGCTGATACGGGACTCAATTAATAAAAAACTTAAAGGAGGTTAATGTAACTAATGCAAATCAACATGGGTTTATGGAAAATAGAGTTCAATCCTTGAGGGGACCATTTAGGGATCTGGGCCAAAAAAAAAAAATAGTTGGTGTTGGTCCTGCTTTGAGCAGGGGGTTGGACTAGATGACCTCCTGAGGTCCCTTCCAACCCTGATATTCCATGAAAGTTTCATTTTCAAAAGTGACATGGGTATTTAGGAGCCCAAGTGTCATTTAAAGTCTTTGGGAATTAGGCTGCTCGGTGAGTATGTCACTTTTGAAAATGAGACTTAGGTTCCTAAGCCACTTAGGTGCTTTTAAAAAATGTTATCCTTAGGCTAATACCCATGCTGCTCCTGCAAATGTTGACAGTGCACAGTAAATAACTTCCTTATCATTCTCTAAGAAGTCTAAGGTGATGATGATAAAACTTTTGCATAGTTAAATACAGTGAAGTCCTTCAAAACATGCCAGTTTTCTTAGGGCCAGTGATGTGGGGGGTCCACTCTTTAACAGGCTGGGCATGGGCGTTTCCCTCCCCTACAAGGAGGGGTTTTCCCTTTGAGATTCAGTTCTCTTTCCTGGTTTGAGTTTTTCAGGATAGCAGTGTGTGACTAAGTGAGAGATAAACGAAGTAGGAACTCTAGCACATTCTTCTTTTGGTTTTTGTCTTTCTTTTTGTTAGTCAGTGCCAGGGCCGGTTCTAACTTTTTTGCTGCCCCATGCAGCAAAAAAAAGCGCCGCCCTGCCGAGCCCCCCCGGCCGAGCGCCGCGCCCCTGGAACCCTCCCCCCCCCGCCGAGCTCCGCGCCGCCGGAGCTCCTCCCTGAGCGCCCCACGCTGCGCTGCCGGAGCGCCCCCCCGCCGAATGCCGCACCACACTGCCCCCCGCCACCCCAAGATTGGCCACCCCTTACCAGGTGCCTCCCCAAGCATGTGCTTGGTTGCCTGGTGCCTGGGGCCGGCCCTGGTCACTGCAGCCATTTATCTGCCTTTCAATCCTTCCCAGAGAACAAGGAAAAGGACAAATATATATATTTGAGTGTAAAAGCTGTTGTGAAGGGTTGTTGGGCTGCTAATGTCTAAAAGAGCCAGATTAGCCAAGTCCCGCTGTAGGTTAACAAATGAGAACCTGAGAGACAGGAAATAACATCCGCAAACAAAAGCCTCAGGAGTAAGTGGGCTAGGCAAGGGAGCTCGTTCAGGACTTGCCAGTGAGCATCATATTACACGGGGCTAAGATCCTTATACTGTTATTCATATAAATCCTCATCGTGTGTGTCTTTCCCCGTGGCGGGGGAGGAGTCATAAATTCTTTTATCCCAGCTGGGCTGGAGTGCCCTTTTTCTTTCTAAGCTGACCCAGTCTCGATGGCAGGGCCCAGCTTGGCAAGATGTAGGGAGTCGAGGACACCCACAACTTCCCAGGATTGAGTTATGAGATAATACCTTAGATATAATTAAATAACTGTAATTCAGCATTGTCAGTATTCAAGACATTTCCTACATTATCTATAGGGAAAATAAAAATGAATTCCAGAGACATTAAGATAACCTTTCGATCAGGGGTCGGCAACCTTCGGCACCCAGCCCCTCAGGGTAATCCGCTGGTGGGCTGCGAGACACTGTGTTTATGTTGACTGTCCGCAGGGAAAGTAAAGCATCATTAAGGATCTGGTAATGTCCACTTGAGTTCTGAATTGAGGTAACATAACTGAGGTATAAGTAAATTCTATGTGATTTAGTACAGGGCAGTGAATGAACTGCAAGCCTTTGGAGATATTTGTCTGCCAGACTGTAAATTATCGAGGGTTTTAAATTCCTTAAAGAAATGTTCTGTAGTTTTCCAGGCCTCAGAGACAAACTTCACATAAACTCTGTGATGAGTCTTTTAAGGTGTACTGCATTGTGAGAGCAAGTCGGTACTTTGAATAAATGGAAAAGAATGTAATTACTATCACTTTGATGTGAAACAAAAGGTCAGATTGAAAAAAGTTCTTCATTTTCATGTCGGAGACTGCTGGTTACTTTTGAGAACTTATCCTCTTCCCCGCTCACCCCCCACATCCTCCAAACATTGGCAAGTCTAAGATCTGAATTATAATTAGAAGGAAAAGATTGAAAAAGATTGTAGACATTGTTTGTCTTCACATGCCAGCTACAATTCAGCTTTTTTATTGCTGAGGGAAGGAGGAAAAAGTGTTACTAAAAGCAGGGCCGGCTCCAGGGTTTTGGCTACCCCAAGCAGCCAAAAAAAAAAAAAAAGCCGCAATCGCAATCTGCGGCAGCAATTCGGCGGAAGGTCCTTCGCTCCGAGCGGGAAGGAGGGACTGTCCGCCGAATTGTCACCGAATAGCTGGACCTGCCACCCCTCTCTGGAGTGGCTGCCCCAAGCACCTGCTTGCCAAGCTGGTGCCTGGAGCCAGCCCTGGCTAAAAGAATGTCACGTACTCTCATATCAAGAATCCTCTATGCTAAGGCTGATAGGCAAGTCTGAATAAGGGTCATGGGGCTTTCACTCTTAGGCAGGCTTTAAAGTTCTCAGCATTGAGTAAACTGTTAAGCTTCCAAACCTTGTAAATGTTGTGGATTTCAGATGATGACTCTTCATTTTCACTTATTTCAACAAATACCTAAAAATCTTTAGGGTAAGCTATGAGATACTTAGAGACATCCTCTCCATCAGTTGGTTGGACTGTCTGGTCAATCCTATATTTTTGCCTCTTGTACAATGTTGAATGTCCTCAATACCCATTGATTTTAATGAGAGCTGAGGTTGTTTATCATTGGATTGAGCCCATTAGCAGAGCAGCATGGGGAAGCTTGCACTGACATTACTTATGATTAGGCTTGGAAGGATTAGATTTTTATCAGTAAATGTAAATGTCAGTAAATGTCAATCTCTCCATACACACACGCAGTGACCAAAAAATATATTTTCATCTATGAGAATAGAAATGTACAGATAGGCAAAGGAAGAAAAATGCTACTTGAAAGTTTATTAGAGTTTGATTTAAGGATATTGGATTTGCATATTTTGGCATCTTATATTGATATCTTGTATTTTAATGGTAATAAAGCTTTAACTTTTTGAATCTCGGTGTTTACTGTCATTAAATAATCATTGTGACACACACACACACACACACACACCCCATCATTTTCTACAACTGTGAAAATTTAAATGGATTAAAAATACAAAATACTTAAATAAGCCATGATGTTATCCATTGAAATGATATATACAAAATCAAATTGTTCTGAGCCAATTTATGATGTTCCCATTCCATGGCTACAGGAAATAGAGAACTTCAGTCTCCACAGCTGTCAGTTTGGCACCTCTCAACAGTGTTGCAGATGTGATTTTTCCATTTTAGAGAGCAAATTCAGGTATAAAACATTCCTGTCTATCATCAGTTTATGTAGTTCCTCCTAGGTACTAGGCACTTTACTGGAAAATATGCAGGCCAAGGGCCAGATTCACCCCACACAGCAGTTTTGCAACTGTGTAACTCCATTGATGTCAATGGAATTACTTCAGATATACATCAAGGTGAGAGGAGAAACAGGCCCAGGACAACCATCCTGAAAACCTTACAATATAAAGGTCAAATCCTGTCAGCATGACCCATGCACTCGTGTGCATAAACTATGTGTGTCTTGGCCGGAGCAGGATTATAGGTGCCAGGGATATTCAGAGGAGGTCAGCGTGCTCATCACCTCTTAAGAGATGCTCACCACCTTTCTGGATAGATTGAAGAATCTATGAGGTGAATAAAAGGTCCTATATTGTCCGCTCTTAAAGGTGGAATGAGAAGCTGTGTGTAATTTTGTCTGAATCAGTATCCTCATTGTTTACAAAGCAAACAGTTACTGCCAATATTGATCATTTCTTTTGTTCTCCCATAGCATTTGAAGAGTTTTCCCTTCCCTCTTTGCCTCATAGTTAATAATGTCACAGCTTGGTTGTGTAGGGTTGCCAATCCTCCAGGATTGTCCTGGAGTCTCCAGGAATTAAAGATTAATCTTTCATTAAAGATTATGTCATGTGATGAAACCTCCAGGAATACATCCAACCAAATTTGGCAACCCTGTCAATGGTGTGTGAGCAGGCAGACAAGGAAAGAGGACAAGCTGCAGCAGGGCTGAATGATCAGTTGCTATGCACTGTGACAGACCCAGACCAGTGGGGTACAGGAGTCTGGTAGAGGGCAAATATACTGGTCACTGGATGAGCAGTTTTCTGTTCCCTGAGTGACCAGAGAAGGGGCTGCACTAGAGTAATCAGGAACCTGCTAGAACCAGTTAAGGCAGGCAGGATAATTAGGACACCTGGAGCCAATTAAGAAGAAGCTGCTAGAATCAATTCAGGCAGGCTAATCAGAGCACCTGGGTTTTAAAAGGAGCTCACTTCAGTTTGTGGGGTGGAGTGTAAGGAACTGGGAGCAAGAGGTGCAAGAAGCTGAGAGTGAGAGGGTGTGCTGCTGGAGGACTGAGGAGCACAAGTGTTATCAGACACCAGGAGGAAGGTCCTGTGGTGAGAATAAGGAAGGTGTTTAGAGGAGGTTATGGGGAAGTAGCCCAGGGAGTTGTAGCTGTCATGCAGCTGTTACAGGAGGCACTATAGACAGCTGCAGTCCACAGGGCCCTGGGCTGGAACCCGGAGTAGAGGGTGGGCCTGGGTTCCCCCCAAACCTCCCAATTGACCTGGACTGTGGGTTCTTCCAGAGGGGAAGGTCTCTGGACTGTTCCCCAACCCACATGGTGAATCTATGAGGCAGGAAAATCTGCCAATAAGCGCAGGACCCACCAAGATAGAGGAGGAACTTTGTCACAGCATGTATAAAGCTACTTCATCCACTGGGCTGCTGTTGCATCTCTGGCCTTGTTTTGCAGTTGCTGTGTAACCACCAATGGGTATACTTCCATACTGGCACTCACCTCTTCATCTGGCCAGTGCTCAGTCTGTCTCCTCACACTGGGTGCAGGAGAGAGGATATGAACATTCAGGAAGAGCTGTGCCACTGCCTTGTTGGTTTTCATTGAGTCGCTTAACCTCTTTGTGTCTCACTTTACCCTTCCATAAAACGAATATAGGAATACTTACCTCTCTCACTGTGGGGCGAGCTCAGCTCCTCCGCTAGGGTAAATAGTCATAACTTCATGAAGTCAGTGGAGTTACACCAGTTTCTGCTTGCTGCAGAGCCAGACCAATAATTGTGAAGTGTTTCAAAATCTTTTGGTGATGAACACTATAAAATTGCAAAGGTTAGCTAGTGGGTTTTTTTTATTAGCCACCGAGACTAGAGTTCGATATTTTCCCTTAAAGTTTCATGCAATGTTAAACATTTTAACTGACTATGCCTTTTAAAAATAAAACATGTTGTATTCTCTCAGAGAAGGGAAAATCCCCCATCCTTGTATTGTGTTCTGTCTACTGATCCTATGATAATTGCTGTGTGAAGAAGTCTAAAGACGTTCATGAACCAATACATCATCACAATGCGGCATTTGTAGCCTTCGCTTAATGCACACAGAGGCACTTATCTAAATTTAAAGAACGATACATTATGGGCAGGTAGCCTGAAGTATTTAAAATCTTAGATAAGAACATATAGCACATATGGGGGGGAAAAATCCGCAGTACACTAAAAAGAAAAGTCACATTTTAGTTTGCCATTTAGCTGTCAAAATAAGTCCTGCTGATTGCGCTGCCAGTCAGCAGAATGCACATTTCATGCACACCATGCATGAAAAGCAGAATACTTTAGAATATATCACAGACCTACAACACAGGCCCATTTCCTCAGGGAGCAGACAGAGTGCTATTTAACCATAGCTCAGTTAATGACTTCTGTCACTGTGCAAATCAATGAGGCCTCTACAATGGTTCATTTTATATATTTTTTTTTCCTCTTGAACATGAGCGAACGCAATAGTCTTATGCAATTAAACCAATTTTAATTATATTCTGCATGATTAAATGTAATATTCTTGTGCTCTGTTGTACAGTCTTAAAAACACAAATAGAACTTCATAACATGGCAAACAGCAGCATCTCATTTTCCTGCTGCCTTCACCAGCTTCCCAAAGGAAGCTATTTTCTTCACCGAAGCGCTTAAGACCCTTTAAATGCAAGGTCCTTCCAGTCAGCAATGAACTTTTCATTTATTTCAACAGGAAAACAGCTGATGGTAATAATCGCCCAGAGACAAATTATACTTGCCAAGAGGGAATTTCTTTCTGAGCAAGGGAAAAATGGTTTTATGGATACACTACTACCTAAATAATGAATCTCAGGCTATCAGACTAAAATTATGTGCTAATCCAACTAGTTGGAACAACATGAAAAAGTCTTAATCCTAAAGTACTTTTTGGTAAGCGTATCAAGAGACAGGAAACAATAAAAAATTGTAACAATGTTGTATAGCAACTATGAACATCATAGCAGAATGTCACGTGCCAATAAACAATAATACACTCCTTTTTCACTTCTACCTAGATCTGTTTTATGGAAAAGTTGCCTGTCTAACAAATCTGTGTTTTCTATAACTGCAATAATTCTTTTTGGCTGTGATTTTTTTTCATAAGCACTCAGAGTTGGCCTAACTTTGCGGTCATTGGAGCTTTTGTCTTCTATACTAGCAAAGTTTTGCCAACACTGAACTTCTTTGAAAATCCTACCCTTTGTTTGTTTAACTTTGGAAGGCCTCAGGCTCTGATGTAAGACAGTGTTCACATATCACGGTGAAACATGCCCTAGAAACACCTAACACAGACATACGTGTTCAAGCAATTTTATTTGTCACCACCAGATCAAGGCATGAGTTTGTTGCACAGTTTTATTTGTGATTCGTATTTGTTAGATACACTTGTTCAGATGATTGAATGGAAGGCATTCGAAGACCAAGGCACTGAGAAATATACAAGCACTTGAGTAATGACAGCTACTTTAATGGGAGACATTATGAGATAGGAAGAGGTAACAAGTTGGCTTACCCCTTTGAGAGCCAGGAGGCCCGAGGCTAGCCAGTCCTATTGAATCAGCCCGCCACTATCATAATCAGCCTCCAAAAGGGGTCTGGACTAATTCAGAGCAGGTGGCAACCTGAAATACCTGCGTTTCATAAAAGGGCTGAGAAAACTCTTTGGAGGAGAAACCATAGAGAGCAAGTTGGGCTCCTGTGGAAGGTTCTGAAGTAGGGTCTAGAAGAGGGCCTGAGACTTCCAGGGGACTTCAAGGAAGGAGCCTATGAATCAGCGCTTTATCCTCAGGCCGAAGAGACTTAATGGTAGCCCAGTAGGGACTGAGAAATGAGGCTGGATGGTGGGCTGAAGAGGAGCCCAAGAGGAATGGAGAAACCTTCTGTTCATGTGAACTTTTGTTGGTACTTTCCTTATCCTGGAAAAGATCTGGATGAGACAGATACAGTCTCCCACAGTATTCTTGCCAGCAAGTTAAAGAAGTATGGGCTGGGTGAATGGACTATAAGGTGGATAGAAAGCTGGCTAGATCATAGGGCTCAATGGGTAGTGATCAATGGCTCCATGTCTAGTTGGCAGCCGGTTTCAAGTGGAGTGCCCCAGGGGTCGGACCTGGGGCCGGTTTTGTTCAATATGTTCATTAATGAGCTGGAGGATGGTGTGGACTACACTCGCAGCAAGTTTGCAGATGACACTAAACTGGGAGGAGTGGTAGATAAGCTGGAGGGTTGGGATAGGATACAGAGGGACCTAGACAAATTAGAGGATTGGGCCAAAAGAAACCTGATGAGGTTCAACAAGGACAAGTGCAGAGTCCTGCACTTAGGACGCAAGAATCCCATGCACTGTTACAGACTAGGGACCGAACAGCTAGTAAGCAGTTCTGCAGAAAAGTGACCCTGCCAGCAGGTAGGGGATCTTGGGGGACAACTACTGTACTGGTGGGGTGCAAAATAAACTTTATTAAGAAAATGCAAAAACAGGGAAAATTCAATAGTGAGGGGTATGGGGTTTGTTAAGGTAGACAATTGGGGAGGGGTTTCTTTTAGAAAAAGTTCCTAACTGTCAGGGTGGTTAAACACTGGAACAAATTGCCTAGGGAGGTTGTGGAATCTCCGTCTCTGGAGATATTTAAGAGTAGGTTAGATAAATGTCTATTAGGGATGGTCTAGGCAGTATTTGGTCCTGCCATGCGGGCAGGGGACTGGACTCGATGACCTCTCGAGGTCCCTTCCAGTCCTATAATCTATGAATCTATGAATATGAATCTATGAATAGGATAGGGGGTTTCAATAGTGGGGTACAATACAGTGGGGTCCAATACAGTTGGTAACCAATTAACACTGAAGTATAAATGTAACAGGTAGCTAACAGTTTCTATGTAAAGGGTGTGTCACAGCAGCATATAACCAACTAACAGTTATGGGTAAAATGTGTTAAATAACCAACAACTCTAGGTAAAAATATGTCACAGTGGTGTAAATGTTAAATGTGAGGTGTGTTAGAGAGAAAAAGGGTAACCAATGGGGTTTTATGCTAGACTTCAGTAATACAATTGAGGTTTGGCAGCAGCAGGAGCAGGGTGAGCACGTGGGGGAAGGGATTAAAAAAGAGAGAGAGAGAGAGGCAGTGGTAGAGGAGTGAGGTTGGGGGATGGGGGAAGAGGAGCACGTGGTGGAGCAGAGACCAAAGGCAGAGGCGCTGCGGAGGGAGATTTAAAGTCGGGGGGAGACAGAGAGCAGACAGGCTGCAAGTTTAAACAGCAGAGAGACTGCAACGAGTGACTGGGGAGCTCGGGGGGAGACATGGGCAAGCTCGGGGGGGGGTACGCTCAAAAACAAACGAGAGCAGGGAGAGGGCCCCCCAAAGACCCCTAGCTGATCAGACCAGGTGGCAAAGCAAGGACCTTCTCCGAGGTCTGATCAGAAAATGTCCGGCTTTAACGGCAAACTCAGGCAGTTTTCCACCAGTACTTTTGATTGGCTCCTCTTGATACAGGGGAGGAGAGAAGGCAGGGAAAGGCTGCAGGGAAGCATAGGCATGCCTGGGCATGTTCTGAGCCACAGGTATGACTCATATGCTTAATTAGTTGACCACTTCAGGTCTTGCATTTCTGGGCAGGGCCCCCCCACACTGAGCCCGGGTCTGAACAAAGGAACCAAACAAAGAAGCAAGAAGCCCCCTCCCTAGGCAGAGCAATGGCTCCAGTTAGTCTGTACAAGCCATTCCTATGAATAGGGCTGTGACTTTAGTGAGCACAATGGCCGGGAGGGGCGGCCACACAGGACAAACAGAAAGGAGAGGGGAAAAAGGAATGCAACAGGGGGACAGCTGTAACCGACAAAAAGGACCTAGGGGTTACAATGGATGAGAAGCTGGATATGAGTCGACAGTGTGCCCTTGTTGCCAAGAAGGCTAACGGCATTTTGGGCTGTATAAGGAGGGGCATTGCCAGCAGATCGAGGGATGGGATCATTCCCCTCTATTCAACATTGATGAGGCCTCATCTGGAGTACTGTGTCCAGTTTTGGGCCCCACATTACAAGAAGGATGTGGAAAAATTGGAAAGAGTCCAGTGGAGGGCAACAAAAATGATTAGGGGGCTGGAGCACATGAGTTATGAGGAGAGGCTGAGGGAACTGGGATTGTTTAGTCTGCAGAAGAGAAGAATGAGGGGGGATTTGATAGCTGCTTTCAACTACCTGAAAGGGGGTTCCAAAGAGGATGGATCTAGACTGTTCTTAGTGGTACCTGGTGACAGAACAAGGAGTAATGGTCTCAAGTTGCAGTTGGGGAGGTTTAGGTTGGATATTAGGAAAAAACTTTTTCACTAGGAGGGTGGTGAAGCACTGGAATGGGTTACCTAGGGAGGTGGTGGAATCTCCTTCCTTAGAGGTTTTTAAGGTCAGGCTTGACAAAGCCTTGGCTGGGACGATTTAGTTGGGAATTGGTCCTGCTTTGAGCAGGGGGTTGGACTAGATGACCTCCTGAGGTCCCTTCCAACCCTGGTATTCTATGATTCTATGAGACATAACTTAGCTGGTGGGCTATGTTGTGAACAGTAACAGACCATGACAAGGCCAAAGAGGTGATCAACAAGGGTGCTAGTGGTAAAGACTCCTGCAATATCCTGTGCTAAGGGGGTCAGAGGAACCAATCACATGGCACATCATAGGTAATATTCTGCTTATGGCACTGTCACAACCAGATGCACTAGTGAATTCCACAGTCTGAAAACACACTGTATGAATAAACAATTGGGGTTTTGTTCTAAATGTAATTGCCATCAACTTGGGGTGAGTCTGTATTCACATATAATGGCATCTTTCCCCCCACCCCCTGTAACTTTTACAAATTTCAAGTGTAGATCTCCCCTGAAAAAGTCACTTGCAAAATGGCAATCTCAAATAATACTGTCTTTCTTTTTCTTATCATTATTTGCAGCTGCTGTTCACTGAGGGAGTTACTTCTATTACTGTACATATTGCATTTTACAATGACCAAGTTAACATTAGCATCCACTCACCTAGTATATAATCACTAGAGACTCAAAGTTTGCATCTGAATTTGAACTTTCCCAAAGCTGGAGTGTTTATTATTATTGTATTTTTTATACAAATACAGAGCAAGGACAACGTTCAGATCTAGACTAAAATGTTTCCAATGTTCAGTGGGGCTCAGATCCCATGTTTTTGTTCAAACCCATCAATGCTATTAATTCATTGTGTAGACTGGTTTCAGTTACCCATATGCTGCATGTTATGCATATGTAGTTACCCATATTACTTCACCATGTTACTCTGCTATCACTGGTAAATATAGGGTTAAAAATATGCATAGTGTTGCACTTGTGGAATAAAGTCTATATTTTGCATTCATCAGTCTGTCGAGTATGAACTCCAGAGGTACTTTGTGGGCCAGATTCTCCTCCCACTCACACCAGATTTACACTACTGAAATCAGACATAGAGACAGAAATCTTGAAATCAGTTCCATTGATTTACACTGGAGCAAGTGAGAGGAGAATCTAACTCTTTTTAACCATAGGGTAAAGAAGAGACAGGACTCATTTGCAACAAATGTAACTGAGATGATTTATTGAAGATCCTAGACACCAACAGAATTTGTAGCACTATCTTGCTCTCCATATCCCGGATTAACCAAATACAAGTTGTGTTGTTATCACCACAGAGTGTCTCCCTACATCCTGAGATGGACTCCGCTGTCTTAAAAAGGAACTCTTGTCATCTAGGACTGGATCTTAAATTTATGTAAATTGTCATAGCTCCGTAATTTACACAGGCTGAGGGTCTGTCCCTAGTTTCTAGAGGACTGAAAAAATGGATATAAAGCTGTTGTTATAACTCTTATTTAATAAAGATGATTCTCATTTAGACCTGCGTGACCAAATCTCTTTTGGCATGATCTCACTGAAGTTAATGGATTTGTGCCAGCAGGGAAGCTGACCATCTATTCTTTGGTGCAGATGGTCTGATTTTCAAACCCTAACAGAAGCAGATTCCTCACAGTTGAAGCAACACTGGAAGGCTTTTGAGTTTATGGCAAATTCCAAACCTGACAAAACCTGCTCATTTATATAGACATGGTTTGAATCAAGCCAGAACTGTTTACCGTTCAAACTTAATTATAGAGCATGCCAGTTGCCCTGCTTTCATGTTTCATGCCATAAGCAACATCTTTCATGCAGGAAAGCCATCCAAGTTGGCTCTTCTACCACCTAGAGAACTTGGCCAGTGGTTTGTTTCTCATTTTGAGAATAAAACAAAGGACATCAGAAGCCAGCTGTCCTCCAGCGTTGCTCCACACAGTAATGTTCTGTCAGTTATAGTTCTCCTGTGGTGTTCCTCAGTGCTCCCTTTGAGGCTCATATTGTTTATTCTTTTCACTGGAAAAAAACTCTATAAAAATAGCGTTGAGTGTATAAAACAAGCTGTGAAAAGACAAGAAAAATGACAGGTCAATACCAGCCAGCCAATAACGTGGCATAATAGGTGGCAGTTGAGAGATGGTAAGTGAATGCCCTAAAGCTCTTTAGTAACTAAAGGTTTAGTGGCAGACTGCGTGAATCGCCTTGCTGTGATGGCATCATTGGAGTCTGTTTAATAGCAACTTAATGAAGGGTTTTTTTGGTGCATTTCCCTGGGTTTTGTGATAAAACAAAAGTACAGCAAAGCTAGCAGGTGTCTACGTAATACACCATACGGTGAGTGAACCATTATGGCAGCTTTGGACTGGCTATTACATTGTTTGCTACCCCTGTATCCAGATACACATGTTAACACATTGCTTAGGGGCCAACAGAGATAGAACAGAGCTGCAATGGTTGCTCGTGGGTGCCCCTATAGCAAGCAATTCATCTTGTCAGCAAGATTAAATGAAGTAGTTCCTTACTGCTTGTGAACTTTAGTCTGTGAGTGCTACGCCATGAGGGTAGAAGGTTTGCTCTTCACAGCATGTCGAAAAAATAACTCGGCTACAATGGCCCCCTGTTGGAAGATCTCAAGACCCCTTACAAACATTTAGGATTGACCCTGCTTAATAGGAATCCGTATATTAACAACTCTGGTTCAAAGTAACATTTTGCCAGGAACCAATCCTAGCCCATTGACTTTAACATTCGGATATTGGCAACAGCATGCTGCTTAGTAAGAACATTTTTTGCAAGAAAGGCCCCAAGTGCAGGCAGCTTTGAGGCTGCAGCCAGGGAAAGAACTGCTGGGACATGCTGAGCCCCACCCACTGGGGACCACGAGGAGAGGTACCATGGAACTCCGTGGGCCCTCTCTAGTTGCAGGCAGGTTTGTAGAGCTGCAGCCCAGGAAACCACATCCCGACACTCTCTTCCCTGGCTGCTGCCTCACAAACCTGCCATCCGCTTGTTGGCAGCTGCTGGATAATGGCAGTATTTTGTTGGCAACTGAGGGGTTGCTAATAAGAGGAATCTACTGTATTGTTATTATATAAGAATAGTATCTGGAGGCCCTGTGGACCTACACATACTGAAAAAACAGAACTTGCAGTCTAATAGCCAAACCAAACTTGGGGTGAGAGGGAAAACATGGGCCAAGAAAGGTGAAGTGACTTGCCCAAGGTGATCACACAGCAGGTCAATAGTAAAATCAGGACCAGTGCCCTAGCCACTGCACATGTTGCCTCAATTGTGTGATTTACCCAACATCATCCAGTGAGCCTGTGGCAGAACCTGAAGTGGTATTGATTCTAAGGCCTGAAGGGACCATTGTGATCATCTAGTCTGACCTCCTGTATAACAGACCGTAGAACTGCCCCAAAATAATTCCTAGAGCACGTCCTTTCAGAAAATAGCTAATCTTGATTTTAAAATTGTCAGTGACGGCAAATCTATCACAACCCTTGGTAAATTGTTCCAATGATTAATTACTCTCACCTTATTTCCAGTCTGAATTTGTCTAGCTCCAACTTTCAGTCACTGGATCATGTTATACCTCTCTTTGCTAGACTGAAGAGCCCATTATTAAATATTGTTCCCCTTGTAGGTTCTTATAGCTGTAATTAAGTCACCACTTAACCTTCTTTTTGTTAAGCTAAATAGATTGCAAAATTGATGTCCATGCCCATGGTGCAGCCATTATTAGAGCTGGCCAAACTATTTGTATCAATATTTTAAACGAGAAATGGTTCCTTGAATAACACAAAAGTTTTCATGGGAAAAAATTATATGGTTTGAATTTTTTTTTTCAATTTTTCACTGAAGCAAAATAAAAAAGTAGTATAGGTTCATAATGAAATATTTTTAGATTTCACGGGGCTTCTCCCTCTTCTCTCTTCTCCTTCCCCTCTTTCTCCCTTTTGCAGAAAAAAAGAGAAAGGGGAGGAGGGAAGAGAACAACAAAAACTTAAAACTATTAATTTTGATCCAATGAAAATTTGCAGACAAAATTCAGAGAAACCAAAAATGTTTCATCTTTCAAAATTGTTTGCAGAAAATACCATATTTTGATCAGTTCTACCCATTATTCTTGATGCATGTCTTAAAGAAAAGTTTTAAACTGAAGGAGTGAACTATTATGACTAAACACATCTACTGGTGGGTGGGTCTATCTGATACTCTCATGTGACATGTCCTGCAACTTAATTTTCAGTTCTAAATAATATTAGCCACTTCTGACTTGTAAAATAGTTTCCAAGAATTTGGATATTTGGTAATAGTATTATTCCCTGACCAATATTTTTTCCATTTGGTATTTTCCAGTAAATTCTGTTCTCTTCTACTGAAGTTCTTACACTGTTCCCATCACCATGGTATTTAATTTAATGACTTTCTTGTAGAGCCCCTGAAAATATGGCAGTTTGGGATCACCAAGCAGATTTTTCTACATTTCTTCCCAATCACTGTCTTCCTTTTTCATCTGCAACTACCTTCATGTTTTGCAGCCTCCTTGGATTGTGGGATATGTTTGTGACGGGTTGCCTCCCTTTAAGGTGCCAGCTGATGTACTGAGATACCACTGAGCCCTCCTGTTCTGCCAGCCTGGGCCCCTTTTACCCTGTCTTGTTGAGCCAGGCTCTTAAGTCTCCTCTAGCACGCACACAGGCAGGGCTTAATGGACTTGCCCCAGCACTCAGGTGCCGACCTTTCTTGGAGTGAAGACCCAAAGGTATATTGTCATGTGCTGTATAGAGAGATCTGCACAGCACAAGCTCATAAAAATTCATCCTCTCCCTCAATGTGAAGAGAGATATGCAAACTTCTTGCCTCCCACAGTTAGAAATTTCACAAACTGGGTTTAATAGTAAACACACTAAATGTATTAACTATAAATTGAAGATTTTTAAGTGATAGCAAACAGAACAAAAAAGATGACTGAGCAAATAAAACAAAACATGCATACTAAGATTAAGATCTTTAAGAGACTGGTTTCAAGAAGTAATTTATTACCATAAATGTTATTTTAGGCAAGATGCAGAGTTTCTGTAGTTTAGAGTTCCGGTTATGTCTTCTTACAGACTGGACCCCTGTCTCAGTCTGGACTCACCCCTGCCTTTCCTCTCAGGTTAGTTCCTTTGTCCCTTCAGGTACTTTCAGCAGTCTTTCTTCTTGGGTAGGCAATGGAGGAGAGTCCAGATTAACGCCCTCCCCACCCTAAAAAGGATTTTCCTGAGGTGGGAAACCTTTGTCTGATCCCCATCGCCCTACAGAGGAAAAGTACTGGCAGTATCCAAGGTGGTATTTTGTATCAGGTGATCTTATCACCTCACCTGGAAGTGTCAAAGCAACTATGAAACCGGGTTTATTTGCAATGTCCACAGATGGGAGAGCCACATCTCCAAAGACTCACTGTCTTTTTCTAATGGGCCATTAAGTCTGATTGCTCACTGTCTGGTGGGCGTTTCCCCAAGTACACATAAGTACAATTACAGCTGTAATTGTTACATAGTCAATATTTCTAACTTCAGATACAGAAATGATACTTGCATACAAATTGGATAAACACATTCAGTAAATTATAACCTTTCCAATGATACCTTACATAAGCCATCTTGCAAAAAATATATCCTATTTATGTCATATTCATATCATAGCCATATTTCTATGAAGAATATGGGGTGTAACATCACAATGTTTTATTCCATTCTAGAAAAAACTTCACAAACAATGTTTGTCAGATTTAATTGTGTTTTTGTTTTCTTTATGGCTACTTCAGAAATATGTAGACTGTGGGGGTCCATGCTAACAGAAAATATTCATTGCAAATATCGACTTGGATTACTGCAGTAGTCATTACTCAGTAGTCACAATATTCTCCGTCTATTATAATTCAAAAAACAAGTCCTGTTCTTTGAGTCCGTGGATGGGCTTATATAACTAAAGTTCAAGAGTGGAAGAGAGAACTTGGGAGTTGGATTTCTGGCTCTTTCCATAGTATCTGTTGTAAAGTCTACTCAAAACCTTTCACTGGTTTCTTATAAAATGGCAAATTTCCAAGCACAATACTTACTGTAAAGTTCTCTCTGGCATTCCACCACCTTATGTATTAGGAATTATCAAATTATTTAATATCTGAATAGTCTTTGAGTCTAGGTCAATGAAGGAGAGAGTCACCTAAAAGAGAAAATGCTCATCTATAGAGCTGATTGGAAAAACAAAATGAATTTAACATTTTTCACCAGTTTTAAATTTTGACAAAAAAGGTAGGCATGAAATTTTCTCTTTATTTACTCTTTATTTTATTATTTATTTATGAATTCTATGTACTGCTATGACATTTTCTCATGGACTTTTTTCATGTAGCAAGTAATTTGCATGAATCACCCCAATTGCCCCATGAAATGTGTATTTTTCTTGTATTTTAACCTCTGATATGATATGACATCTGGCAAGTCACAAAAATGACCTGTCTGAAAGTGATTTGATGTGGTGTGATGTTATGCAGTACATCACATACACTATAAAGGGTAATACAAATTTAGTATCTGCAGCATATACAAAATGGTTGATATTGTGATTCACGGACAAGAAACATCTTTGAAAAGCTGGTTGATAGCATAGACTATTGAGACTCCAGCTCCAATCTTAGCTCTGTGCCCAAATAGAAATATCTTTTGGAATTTGGATATTCATATAGTTGCCACTTGTCAACATCACAGAATCAGAGTCCAGTGGTGGGATTTTAGCTGAGGCAAAACTCAATGAAAGTTTTGAGAAGTCCACAGGGTTTGTGTTTGACTAAGAACTGCATGACTAGAACCAATATTTGTCATTACTGACTCAAGAGAAGATTAGTTGATAAATTCTGTTCTCTTACTCTCATTTCAATTCAGAATTAGTCCACTGACTGCAATAACATTTATCTGAATGTACAGCAATATAACTAAGCAAAATATGGCCCCCGGATTTAGCTCCATCACAAAGATATTGTAGGATGGCTCTCAACAATATATGTCACTATCACCTCATGTCACAACCAAATTCAGGTTGTCATTATGCTGGGGGCTGTATATGCACATAAAAAGCAACAGTCCTTGCCCTATTGTCTAAACAGAAAAGATAGTCAGAAGGTGGAAGGAAGGAAATAGTATTCCCCAAATTACAGGTGTTGAACTAAGTCATAGAGAGATAAAGTGACTTGCCCAAAGCATCACATGGCATCTATGACAGAACTGGGCACTGAACCCCAATCTCTTGAATATTAGTCAACTGTCTTAGCCACAACCCATCTTCCTCTTTTTCCAGATTAGTTTTAAATTACTCAACACTTGCCTTGGGAAGCTATTCTATAGAACTGGGCAGCTTTCATTGTCAGTCGGCCTAAAGTTTCAAACGCACAACTTTCATCCCATTATCCCTAATTACTGTATATCCCATCGAACCACACCATTGAATGGCTGTTTTTAAAAGTCTAAGTTGCTAAATGCAATCTTCCTCTCTGCCTAAACCTTTCAAATATTTGTAGGCAGTGATCACGCAACATCCCAAATAGTCCTTAAGTACCAAAAGTCCTCTATTAGAGACAAGCCAGGTGAGGTGATATCTTTTATTGGATCCACTTTTGTTGGTGAGAAAGTCCAGCTTTGGCGCTTCTTCAGAGCTTTGTGTGAGCTCGCAAAATTGGCTCGCTCACCAGTAGAAGTTGGTGCGACAAAAGATATTACCTCACCCACATTGTCTCTCTAATATCCGGGAACGAAAATGGCAACAATAACACTGCATACTAAAGTCCTCTGTCGCAGGACCTGCCAGGGCTAGAAACAGCTAGTACGTGTCCTGTTGTGTTCAATCCTTTCCAGGTATATAAAGATTCTGTGCTGCATTCCTTACAGACTGCGTCTTTCCTCATACTGCTACTAGAGATGTGACGTTAGCTAAGGTACTCAAGCTGGAGAAGGGTGACCAGATAGCAAGTGTGAAAAATCTGGACAGAGGGTGGGGGCTAATAGGCTAAAAGCCCCAAATATCTGGACTGTCCCTATAAAATCGGAACATCTGGTCACCCTAAGCTGGAGGTTCCTCAGGCCTTCTTCACAATTTTTTGAAGCCTATGGTAGTTGTGTCAATGACTTCAGTGTGAGTAGGATCAGTGAGGTGGGTCTGAATATCATAAGATACATATTTCTTTTGTATATATTATTGGTGTAAGGACTTCCAGAAAATGATGAGCATTTTTAAGTAATGTTGGGGAGAATGTTGTTAGTGCTTATTGTTTAATAATATACAAATCTAATTGTGAAGGCCATATTTTTATTTTATTTATTTTTTGCTCTGAGTTCTGATAACTAAATTGGCTTAGGCTGAAATCTGGGTGAAATTTAACCTTATAGTTTGTCCTTTTCAGAAAAAAAAAGAGAAAAAGCAGCTGGAATGTTGGGTTTGCAATAAATGGACATTCATGCTTTGCCCTCCATGTTAATTTACAATCCCACTTTTCCATTCATCTTTGTCTTCTGAGAGTTGTGCAAGAGAGCGGTATTAATTCTCCTCTTATTATACCAATATAAATCAGGAATAACTTTACTGATTTGAACATAATTATATCCGTATAAAACTGACGTAAAGTGACAGGCGAGTCAGGCCACTTGTCGTTTGGTCAGTGATCCATAATGAAATCTTAATGTAAATCTATACTTCAATGCAGCAAATATATCTTACAGCTTATCAGGATTTCTGAATCATTCTAAGGCTTTTGATGCAGAACTATATAAATAAACCACTTTTGTGCCAAGTTTTTCCTGATTAGGTTTGCTGAAGGCTCCAAAAAAAAAAAAAAAAGAATGCTCTAGGGCTTAACAATATTATTTTTTGATGCTATCCTTTGTTGGCCCTATGATGTATTATTTATAATAGGAATAAAAGGTTAATTGTGGAATTACTCATTGTAACATATGAGCACAGGAGGTCAGTAAAAAAAATCTGAATGCTGGTATAATTTTTTGGAATTATGCCTGACACATAGAGAGGAGCAATTTAAAGAGACTTCTATGAAAGCTATAAATAAATGTAGGTTCCGTAAAATCTTATTGTATCTCCTTAACGTCAATACTGTTTTCTCAAACCTGTAAAAAAAAAAAATATTTGAGTCCATCCCAGAATGTAACGAAAGTATCAGTTCCGAAGAAGGAAACGATGAATCCAGAGTAGCCAACAAGACCATAAAAGAGAGATCTCATTTCCCAATCTTTTGCAAGCCAAGTAATAAATGAATCATAGCTGGTGGATGGAAGGAATGTTCTCATATATATTTTAGCAAGAGAATTCTGTCTGAGTGGACACATTATTGAAAAAATATTTTTATAGCATCTGCAGCACCTACCCAGCAGCATCAAAGCTAAGTGGAGAAAAAAGTGACTACGGGTAATGGCAGGTAATAAGGGTGTATTAACGTCTTAGAAATATGATAACAGTACATACTATTTATATAATGTGTGTATATAACATAATATATGTATATATGTTATAAATAAAATATAGACTTAAAATGGTCATGAAAATTTACTATGCCAGGCAAAAAAAAGCACAACAACCCTGCTTGCCTAGCCTTTCCCAAAATGATTGACAATAATGAAAAAAACAAAAGATACTTTATTTGGCCATCAGAGGGGGAAAAAAGTACTTGCCCGAGATGAGTGAGTAGGATTTTGCAAAGCATGTACACATGTGTTTCTTGAAAGAGACGTTTTCTGACTAATCTTTTTCTTGTGTATTCTAAATAAGATACTGTGCTATATTTTTTGGGTGATACACTGCTGAATCAGCTTCTGAGTATCTGTTCTGTACATTCGGTATGCAGTTAATGCATAGGCAATCTCTCTTAATTTGAATAACCGACAGTAAATGTGCTGTGCCCGAGCTATGTTTACAACCTGCCTTTTATTCCTTGGTAGTAACTTTTCTTAAAAAAACCCTGTCTTTTTAGACCCCAAAATCTGGCCTACCAACTGAAATACAGTGAATCCTATCTTAAGCCACCATTCAAGGGACCAATAAATATTGGTTACCTAGCAGAGATGACCTTTAACTAAAGGCAATACAAGATTTGCTGGAAATCTTGGGGGATGCTTGAAAGCCATTGTTTAAGACCAGGTTGCTTAGTTGGAAGAGGTGCATAGTACAGACACTGTATTCTGATGAGAATTGTCGTCCTCTGTTTCAAACACCACTTCTGTCAACAAGATATTTTTGTCAATAGCCTCTCTTTATGGGTGATGTTAGACTCTTTTTCTTTTCTTGGTGCAGAGCCAGACACCCAGCGGAGAAATCACAAGTTAACTAACAAACCCTATTAAAGTGCAGACATTATTGAATGCACCATCAGTGTTCCTAGTAGACAAACAAGGAAATCATAATGCATTTCTTGGGCTGGTCTTGTTCTAGCCTTGTCTCTTCTGGCAAGAGACGGTGGGTTGTTACAACTTGGAAAGCTGTGAACTATAGACTATTCCTTTCACTTCCTTCCACATTAGGAGAGTCATCAAAAGCTATTGAACTCAGTGTAAGTCTTTCCCATGGACTTAAAGGGGCATAAGGTCAGGTACTGGGGTTAGAATATTGTGTGTCTTAAAAACTCATATTTTTGCTATTGTATTGCATGTGTGGATGCTGCCTAAATCCACCATGCAAGTTCTTTCAGGACAAAGGTCTCTTTAATACTCTGTTTATCAATACGGATGAGCTCAAAACTTGTACATGTCCAAACTCAGGAGAACATTAGACCCAAAGCTGGCCTCTGTTTATTGACATAGAATCTTTCACAAGGTAGAATGTTTCCATCCTTGCAAAAGAATTAAGTTTGAAGGAAGAAAGGGGCTTCATGGACAAGAAGTGGGACAGTTTCAGACATAAGGGATTATATGAAAGAAGCTTCCGACCCAAGAGTGGGAGAAGACCAAAGGGAACAGTGAGAGGATTTGGGGTGAGGGGGTTTGCAGGTATGTAGGGAGCCAGAAGATGAAAAGGAGGAGAGAAGAGATGTGTAAGCAGGACCAAACTTTGTAAAGCTTGACCTTAATGCAGTAAAAGATAAGAAGTGAGCCAATGAAGGGATTAAGGTCCTGATTCAAGAAAGTACTAAAGCCCATGTTTTAAGTCCTGTTGAAGTCAATGGGTCTTAAGCTTGCATATAAAAGCTAAGCAGGTGTTTAAGAGCTTTCCTTCATCTCATCAGGATCTTAAAGAGGGAAAGGTCTGAACAGAGCCATGGTAGAATAGAATCTTAGCAGCAGTGCTGCTGCTAAGATAGACTGAAATGAAGAGAGTTGAGATAAGAGAAAGATGTCAGACGAGTGACTAATGCATACACCGGTGTGTCAACTGTAGGTAGAGAAGAGAAAAAGCCGGTGGAGAATATATTCTGTCATTGACTAAATCTTTCAACAACCAAAGCAAAAATACTGGGGAGATACATTGTTTGTACTCAGTGCACTCCCGTTGATCATTGCTTTCCACAGCCCTTACAAACTTACTGGGTTTATTGCTCGTAGTCAGTGCTCTTCACCTACAGAGTCTTTCAACAGTCGTTTAGAAGTTGTTAGAGGCATATAGATGTGCTCAGTCATTATTAGCCTGGCTAGCATCAGACATTCCTTTAGTTTAATAAGCTGGTGCACCTTTCTTTCCTTTTATTTAAGGAAAGACAAAAAGCTGGGAAATTCCAAAAGCGAAAAACGTTTGTTTAATTTTTTTTTGTTTAATTGTGGTTGCTGAGTACAACCATCTGCCAACTAATTGTATCATTTACAAATTCCAAGTACTTTAACTCAGTGGAATTACTAGCTACAGATATCAGAGTTCTTACTCTGGCTGCATTATACAGGTAAGGAGAGTGTTCTGATCAAGCAGGTGGAAATGAATATGTCATCACACCACCAGAGCCTAAACAGTGACTCAAAATAAACCCTGTTCTTGCATCAATGACCTCAAAATATAAACACAGTACAGCACACGACCCTTCTGAAAAAGAAACATAAAAATTAAGGCTGAGATTTCCAAAGCTGTCTTAGAGATTTTGACAGGTGTCTGAATCTTGATTTGAAAATCCCACCTTAAAACTCTTATGAGGGTTTGCCCACCTTGCATGTGCAGCCATTGTGTCTAAAACAAGGGTTGTCTCTGAAATGTACAAACTCCTAGGACTGCTTTTCTCTTGAAATCCCTTGGCTCCCCTCTGGTTGGCAGTTTGTGCAGAATCATATAGTACTAAATCTATTTTCCCCACTGCGATGGACTAACATTTGGAATGTGTAAGGCATACAGAGAGCTCCCTGAAGCAGTGCTGAGGCGCTTTTTCCAGCCACTCCACATAACCCTGTTTATACTTCATTAGTTATTCCTGCTGTTGTAACGATTTTCTCTTTTCTGGTTGATAACTTGCTTAATCTCTGATAAAAAAGTTTGATTTTTTTTTTTAAAGGAAAACCAATATGTCAAAGAAAGGTCACATAGTGTAAGCAGGGCTCTAGTAGCTGATTAATTAGCATGTGATCTTACAAAAAAACACCCACCGAGGAACAGAGAATATTTTTTATGCTGCGTAAAATGGACTTCAGCCTAACTTCCATTAAAAGGTTCTCATTGACCTCTGGGCTTAGATCAGAATGAAGAAATAAGTAGGAATGGGTGAACCTCTCAGCATTCGGTCTATAGAATTTTTGCCAACTATGCTATCTTTCAGACTGATCTTACACCCATTAAAGGCTTCCATTGGCTTCCACAGAAATTGGATCAGGCCCTGTGGCTGGGTTTGTTGGACTAAGAAAACCCGTTCAAGTTCTTCAGACTTTTCTTCCCATATTTTTTATTTTTCAATTTTTTAAGTGTTAGTCAAGATGGAGAGAAGCCCACACAATGTATTATCAACCTCTATATAATATTCTTTTTCCATTCTCTCTGCTGTGTTGTTCTTTTAATGACTCTTCTGTATTTGTTCTCCATCTACCCAAACACTTATGGTTTTCATGTTTTCAGTGGATTTTATTGCTTGCCCCATTGCATTTTAAGTCTCTTCTAAATGGAGCGTGACCCCAATAAAGTTCACCTTCCGTCAAAATTTTGCAACTTCACTGTTTGACATTGTACAACCTACTAAGTCCGATAATGCACACTACTATTGGTGTTGGAAAAAATTAAGAAATATCTGTCTACTAGTCTATTTATGTCATGCCCACTATCATGGAATCCCAGTGCTGGACAGAATTTAACAACTTAGCAGCATGACATACTCTTAGTAAGCAGACTGCCACAGAGAAAATATGTCTTCCAAACATTAACACACTTCTAGTAACTTGCACATCTTTAAGGATTTCTGAAAACTTTTTGGTTAACTTTTTTCCCCATTATTTTTCTTTTATAGTATGACAAAGTCAGACCAGACAGCTACTAGAGAGTGGTGGAAGACATGATTATTACCCCTAGAATGGTGAAGGCTATCTTGGGGATGAAATGAAAAGAGGTTATCTCAAGTCAACTAGGGACACTTGAGTCCATTTAAGGGCTGCTGGTGACCTTTAACAACCCCTCTTCTGGTGACAGGGGAGGAGGAGAGACAAGCTGCAGCAGGGGGAAAAGGCTTTCCTGGGGGAAAGACTCCTCTCCTCCCTGTAGAGGAAGCAACCACTTTGACTGGGGAAGGACAGACACCCAAAGGCCAGCACAAGAACACAACACCCCGGAGAGGGGTGAGGGGTAGCTATTCCCTTTTGTGTTATGAATTTGTTTCTGTTTGTTTGGCTGAAAAGTATTGGTAGGGTCTTCCCTGTGGCCCACCTTGTAAATGTTGAAAAATAAAAATGAGAGGGGAATAAAAACTCTCTGGGGTGGGACTGATTTGCTCCAGCCCACCTCACCCCCCTACCCGAGGGGGAAATGCTGAGCCCAGCAAGGCGAAGGAGGTGCCTTGCCACCACATGGACTTCTTGTTTCCCTTACACAGGTTCTATGTACTAACCTGCTCATATATACAAAGATCTACTGGCATATAAGGATAGGGTATGGTTTGTAAGTGCATAGACTCAGTAAAGTTGCGTGTCATACTGCATTTGACTTTCTGGCTGAG
Source organism: Malaclemys terrapin pileata (assembly GCF_027887155.1). Classification (NCBI taxonomy): domain Eukaryota; kingdom Metazoa; phylum Chordata; order Testudines; family Emydidae; genus Malaclemys; species Malaclemys terrapin. Next base: position 334,652,204 of record NC_071505.1, read on the forward strand.
CTTAACACTGTGTGAAGAAGTTAGAACATTTCTTTACCATTTATGACATGGCTCAGAAGTGGAAATGCCAAAATATACAAATCAGATCTTACCCACAAATCATGCTGTTGCCAATCCTTTAGAATCTAAAAACTAAAGGTTTATTCATAAAAGGAAAAAGATATAGATGAGAGCTAGAATTGGTTAAATGGAATCAATTACATACAGTAATGGCAAAGTTCTTCGTTCAGGCTTGTAGCAGTGATAGAATAAACTGCAGGTTCAAAGCAAGTTTCTGGAGTACATCCACAGCTGGGATGGGTCATCAGTCCTTTGTGTAGAACTTCTGTTTTAGCAAAGTCCCTCCAGAGGTAAGAAGCAGGATTGAAGACCAGATGGAGATTAGGCATCAGCCTTTTACAGTCTTTTCCAGGTGCAAGAACACCTCTTTGTTCTCACTGTGGAAAATTACAGCAAAACGGAGTCTGGAGTCACATGGGCAAATTTCTGCATACTTTGCTGAGTCAGAAGGCATATCTGCCTTCTCCCAATGGGTCAATTGTATGGCTGATGGTCCTTAATAGGCCATCAAGCAGGCTAGGCAGAGCTAACACCAACTTGTCTGGGATGTCACCCAGAAGCATAGCATAAGTTTGAAATACAGATAGTACAGAGCCAACATTCATAACTTCAACTACAAAATGATACACACACAAAGAGAGCATAATCATAACCAGCAAACCATAACCTCATCTTAGACACCTCATTTGACCCCCTTTATACCAGATTTGGTGCCACTACAGGACCTTGTTTGCAACAACGGTCTATATGGTCCCAGATTATGTCAATAACGTCACAGAGGGCTAGAAACTTTTTTTTTTAAAGTGTGTGGGAGGGGGAAGAAAAGTGAGATTCTCATGTAATTCTTAAGAGTTGATGTAAAACTCTTCCCAGGGGAAACCATTTACAGTGCACAACAATAGGTTTTATTGGTCCTTCAAAACCCAGGAACTATGCTATATATTCTTGAGTGTGATCTATTGGCACTTGATCTCATAACTTTTTACAGATATGGTCTCCCATAACAGGAATCACTTTACTCCAGGAGCTGGGGCTTTATGAAAATATTTAATCACTCATGATAAAATTATGAGAGATGACAACACTGTTACCCAATGATCACTGAATATACTAGACCTTGGTCTGCACTTCCTGGAGTGGGCTATTACTGCTTCTCTTACCAGTACATTTCAGTTCAGAAATGCTCTGTCAGCACCAGGCACCTGATCCGTACTATTAACAGGTATTAAACACTTAGATAATGGACAATTGGATGGGACAACGACTTGGGGAGAGGAGAGTTAGTGAATCCTAGGAGCAGATATTCTAACTGAACAAGTGTCATTGAAAGCAAGCCTATCCGGTATTTCTTTATAATCTTACTAAAATGTGTGAAAATGAATGCAAACTTCTGATCAGTCTCTGTCTGCCTGCTGCTCAGTGGTGCTGAAAGACATGTAAAGGGCCAAGGGCTTTGGTGTTTGTCCCTCATCCATGCAGACAGGCTTCCGCCAATGTGTATAGCACTCTATGAGGTGAGAAAGCATCAGTACCTGTGCTAACTTGCCCACAGCTGAGGAGAAGAGAAAGCTATGGTGACAGAGAGCAGCTATGACAGAGGTGCTCAGAGGCAAGGAAAATGAGAACAGGGGCCAGCCACTGGCACAGACATGTTTGCGAATTCTAAGAAATCAGCATGTCACATATCCAGTAGCTTTGTGCCTCATGACCCATGCTGGCAGTGCCCTTGCTACCCACAAGACTTCACTGCTCTCACTTTATTTCTCTTTACTGGGCTGTGAGCAACAATGCCAGTGTTTCAGGGCTGCTTTCTCACAGCCATGGTTCTCAGCCCTGGGGCATGAAGTCATGTAACAGGAATGGACTGTCTTCCTTGTGATTCAAGAAAGTGATATAATCCAGGGGTTCTGGGTAAAAGTCAGGAGAGTTTATATATTAATATAAGGTAATCATCTGAACTGTGCCTGTTGAGCAAGTTTTGCAGAAATCTCAATTCGAATTCAATAATGGCAAAAGGCTTCCTTGGGAGCAAAAAGCTACTTCAGTAACCAGGATTTTAGACTTCTTTGGCTGGCTCCCAGTGAGGGGAAATGCACAGTTATCGCAATATCAATACTCGCACTACCTAGTACCTGGATGTTCTGAACGCCACTGTTGGGTCAGTTGAAATGGGTGGGACTCTTCGAACATATTCTTCTCTCTCTTGTAAGGAAGCCTAGTGTAATTGCCTGTGTGGAGGGATGTACTCCTGACACTGGTCTAATTACAACGTAGAGATCTATTTCGGCAATAACTCTCCACAGAAGGCTTGGGTTTTTTGGGAAATGTAAAACAGTCTTTTAGATGGAAGGCATGTAAATATAGGTTTAGATTTAATGCCCTATAAATGTGTGCCATATTAAAAAGAATGGGTAAATCTATTTAACTGCTTTCCCATATCAGAGGAACTATGCTCGTATCTCAAGTTTTCACAATTATCATGATTGAAAAAATTATATGAGCCTACAACCTAAAAGGAATTGCCATACTGGATTAGACCAACGGTCCATCTAGCCCATATCCTGTCTCCAACAGTGGCCTGGAACAGCTCTTTCGAAAGAAGGTGTAAAATCATGATAATAGCCAATTACAGCCTTCTAATTAGGGCAGTTTTTTTAATGGCTCTTGTCCAGAAGGATACAGGTTTTTATCCCACACAAATGGTTATCCTATCTAATGTAACTGCAGCTATTCTTACAATGCAGATCCCAACACTCATGTCAAGCTCTTACCTCCAGTAATGCTTTATGGCAGTTGACTAAACCTCTATGAAATAATTTTGAGAAAACTACTCATATTGTTTGTAGTGAGGGTGCACACTGGAAACTACAAGCAGCATCATGGGTTTTCTACGCCTTAGCTTTTTATGTGAATTTGGCACCTGTGAAAATTGCTGAATTAAAGTTTGCTATGGACTGAACAGGCCCCAGCACTGTGAGGTTCCTTACCCTGTCCTGCCTGTGCGTCTCATGCCCGTGTCTGGAGGGACCCCAGCCCTGGAGGTGAGCAGGTAATTCATCCTCCTGTCCCTGCTGAAACTGCAGTCAAAGGGGCTGATGAGTGTCAGTTGTTAAAAGGCCTAACCATACCAGCTCGTACCTAGGTAGCCCTTGATCTCAGCAGGCGCTGAAGGTGCAGAGCACCTCACACAAGCATTCAGGATCGAGCCTTTGGAGAGGTGTTTCCCACTGATGCCATTGCCCTTCCCGCATACAAGGGAACTGCAGCTAAAGCCTCATTAGGTCACCGTGTTATTACATTAATTTCATTTTCTGTTGTTTTCTTTATGGTTTATTTCCGGCAGCACCTACCTTTTGCCAACATTATGAAGTTGATGACAGGGAGCAAGAGAAATGTTGGTTTTTCTCACATGCTATAAGACCCACAGCCTTTTCCCACAGAAACTTAACCCTGGGAAGTTTAAAGCTCTCTTTCCTAGTCCTTTGTATTACCCCTCTGTTTCTCAGTGTCCCACACAGGGAAGGAAAGCTGATAATTAGCCAGGAGAGACAGGCCAGGGGCGTGGTTAGGAAATTAATCATACCCTGAGGACTTCATGAGGCTCCACATATGCCTAATGCTTCTAATTCTCCAGGGTTGTAATTATCTCAAGATAGGTAAAAGCCTATTTTTAGAAATGTCAGTTTTCTTGAGGTAATGGCATTTAAGAGCTCAGACGGCAGGCTCAGGAGGAGGACCTGGCAGCCCTGCAGAGGTTGAAACACAGGCCTGGTCCCCACTAAGTCCCCAAATCGGACTAAGGTACGCAAATTCAGCTACGTTAATAACGTAGCTGAATTCGAAGTACCTTAGTCCGAACTTACCGCGGTCCAGACGCGGCAGGAAGTCTCCCCCCGTCGATGCCGCGTACTCCTCTCGGCGAGCTGGAGTACCGGCGCCGACTGTGAGCACTTCCGGGATCGATCCGGGATCGATGGCGTGCCGCCGGACCAGCCGGTAAGTGAAGACTAGGCCACAGGCTGTTTGTGTGGTGATAATCTGTGCGGAAGGCACCCAGGAAAAGAAGAACTTCATCCCCATTCCCCTAGTCCAGGAAGGCCAGCAAACCTTTAGGCCTAGTAGTGGACTGTTTGTGTCTATTTTGAGTGGTTCTTCCTTTGCCTTCTGCAAGCTAATGGTTTCTTAGCCCTCAAAGCACACGTTGTTCTGTGTAAATTGCTCCGAGGCACTCCCCGTCCCCCTTCAGTTACTGATCTCTCTCCATTCCCCCTCTCCCAGCTGTCACGTCTCTCCTCAACTAGTTTCTAATTTCCTCCCCCTCGTCCCACCCAGCTCCATGATGCCATCTTTCCACCTCTTTTTCCTTTCAGTGGCTCCCCCACCTTTCCCAAAATAACTGCCTACTTGAGCTGCATTCACATTAGGAGCCAGCAGTGGGGTGGTGGGAAGGGTATGCTGGGGGTTAGGTAGGTATTCTAGTAATGAGAAGGCAGAGTGAGGTGAGCTTTACCTCCCTGCTGCCGAAGCCCTCCCCATATTAATGCTTCCAGCGTGACCTACCCATAAACTTTTATAAAAGCCAATTCCCAAGGTTTCCACTTATTCCCTGAAGGGCCAACATAATTATTGGGTTCTCACCCCCCACAAAAATCTATGTAATATTTTTAAAGTGAATTTCATATTATTGTAAGTGTTGGAGCTACGCACCTAGGGAGTAAAGTCATCTATCCACCAAACTGATACATCATGGGAAACTGCAGTGTATGTTACATAAAAGAGATCTCTCTGGGTGTATGTAGATGGCTACTTAATATAAAGAGCACCATCAGGGCCAACACTAGCTGTTTTGCCGGCCCGGGTGGAAAACATTTACGGTACCCCCCCACCCCTGCAGTGGCCCAGCAAACATAAAAAGGCTAATCAGAACTGCTCGCCCGCTCCTAAAACCAGCTGTTATCACCGTCCCTTGGGATGTAACAATATGTAGCATTATTCAGATGTTAATTGATTGGAGGAAGTTGTTGTTGCACTCCTGAATTTTAGCCCTGGCTCTGCTCTTTATTCAGGGTGGTCTTGGACAAGCCACTTAGGGCATACGTTCCCTCTAAGCTGCATGGCCGCCCGCCAGTGCACTCCAAGTGCCCCTCCCCCCACTGCTGCACTGCTCCTGCCCTGTGCCTTGGAGCCCCTGGCCGGCTGCTCCCAGGAACCTCCTGCTTGCTGTGCAGAGCGTGGGGGAGAAGGATGGTTGCTGATGTCAGTGTGTCCCTGTTCCCCCATGCCTCCTGCCTCTCTACCCCATCTTCGCAGAGTGGGGGGACGGGGACATGGACATGACAGGGCTCAGAAGTGGGACATGGGATGGAGCTTTCTGGCGGCTGCAGCTGTGTCTGAACAAGCAGGCTTCAGACTGGTGAGTGCAGATCTACTTAAAGGGGCAGAGTACTTAAAGCAGTGGCGGGCAACCTGCGGCCCATCAGGGTAATCTGATTGTGGGCTGGGAGACATTTTGCTGATGTTGACTATCCACAGGCATGGCCCCCTGCAGGTACCAGTGTCTGCGGTTTGCCGTTCCCAGCCACTGAATTAAAGGGACAGTGCTTGTCTTTCTCTCTCGTGCACACACACACCACACTGTGTGTGTCTCTCATGCGCATGCACACACACACCTCCCAACACATACTTGTATTATTGTTGTTGTTACTTCCTGCACTGCACATATATTCTCTGTGATTTTATTCTTTCAAAGTTCTGTTATTTTCGTTTTTTGACTGGCCTCTGCATTTCATAATTTTTATTTCTCTCTTACACTTATATTTAATTCTTTGAGCAGTTCTAAAATGCCTAACCTGTCCTGGCTGGAGTAATTATCCCTATGGTAACTTTTTAAAAATATATATTATATCTAGGTTTTTAGTTTCTACTGGTGACGCACATCCACACATTATCTCGATATGGTGCACATAACAATTCATTCCGCACATGGATGGAAAAAATTAGAGGGAACATTGTTTAGGACCCAATTCAGCAAATACTTAATCACATGTCTAAGTGCTTTGCTGAATCAGGGCCATAATCCCTCCAGGTTGGATTCTGTTCTGTGTACACAACTGTAAATCCAGAGTAACTTCATTACTCTACTGCAACATCACAGAGCCAAGATGGGCAGGAATGGTGTCCGTAGCCTCTGTTTGCCAGCAGCTGGGATTGGGTGACAGGGCATGGATCACTTGATCACATGAATCACGTTGCAGTGGAGTTACTCTGGATCTAACGGATTACATGCTTCCTTATCTGTAAAATGGTTGCAATGCCTACCTCAAAGAGTGTGATCGGGATTTATTAGTAATGCTGTCATTAGCAGTTATTCATATTGGAACATACATGCTAAGTACACGGCTACCTTGATATAACGCGACCCGATATAACATGAATTCGGATATAACGCGGTAAAGCAGTGTTCCGGGGGGGTGGGGCTGCGCACTCCGGTGGATCAAAGCAAGTTCAATATAACGTGGTTTCACCAATAACGCGGTAAGATTTTTTGGCTCCCGAGGACAGCGTTGTATCAAGGTAGAGGTGTATTACTTTTCTTTCACCTTCTAATCACCTGCTTTGTGTTAGCAATAATATTAGTAAGTGGTTCCTTTTTAGATCTAAGTGAATAATTCATAATGAGAAACTCATTCGACAAGTTTGTCCCTATTTTCTGTTTGGGAACAGATTTTCTTGCCTTTATTTGCTATTTAAACGTATTGACAGTTTCAGTGGGGGCGGGGAGGGGATAGGGTTGAAGTTGTGTTAAACAGTGCGTAGTCTGTGGTAGATTGTGACTGTGCTGCTAGTGAAACCTGTGCCTTTTGATTTCCTTGCTTTTGTTGTTCTGCGTTAGATTTGTTCTGTGTGGGCCAACCTTCACTGATACACGCACATTTTTGTGTGTTAATTGTTTGTCATTGTATGAGGTTTGTTTTCAGTTGCATTCCTTCAAAGCAGGTGCTTTTTTGGAAAGAAACAAATGGAGAAATATGTATGAGACTTAATGACCTACCATGTCATAGTTTACATGGTGCAAGTCGTACAGCAGCTAAAGTAACTCATGTGTCATACACTTGCACTGACAGTAGTCTGGCTCCAGGGAACCAATTCGATGTCATTTGCAAGTTTGTCAAGCAGAGCTTTATTGATTAACATGTCAATTATAGTTTCTCATACGCTTACATTAATTACACTGTCCATGGAAGTGCGGCAGAATGAAAGCTATCATTGGAGATATTAGGATGTCAGTTTACAGTGACTTTGAAAATTTTTGTAGCACCTCACAAGGACTGAGATGATCATTTCAAGGATAAAAACACACTGTATCTTTCACCCACAGTAACCATGTCAGATTTTAATGTCTTGGCTCTTTTCAATGATTTTTGTTTCAAAATACCAAAAATTCTCCATTCATGCCAAGAGGACTCAAGGCAGGGTCCAGTGTATAAAATCAAGATTGAATGAGATCAAAAAGGGAAATAGCACTGTTCAAATTAGAAGATTACAGAGAGAAAACCGTGGCACTGAAAATGTTGTGCCATACAAGGTAGAAAGTAAAGCTCACACACTGGCATGGATTTCCATGTTCACAACTTCCCTTAAAGGGACATTGCCTGTTTGTTTTTTCTATCTGAGGGTATGAGTACCACCAAAGCTTACTATCATTGAAAGAGATCCGGGAAAAGTACACTCTCTAATTATTTTAGACTGTCTACTTTGTGCATTTGATGCCCTTTCTATGTAGTCCATTTCACTCTTTTCCCCTGTGTGGCAGTTAGGCCCCCAATTGTGCTAAAACGTACACACACACACTACCTTAAACAAAGTAGTCCCATTGACACAAATGGGGCTACTTATATGCTTTAAAGTTAAATGTGCATATGAGAGTTTGCCGAATCAGAATCGTAGCCCTGTTGTTTGTGTGGGTCTTCCCGACAGTGCACAAAAACTGGCAGGAGCGTAAGGGACTCAGAGGAAGGTGTATTGCCTTGAAACTACTTTTAACTCATTTTTTATTTAAAATTTTCTCTTTAATTATGCAGCTCAACTTCCCTTTCCACAATCTGGCTGGAAACATAGTACCTTCTAGCTCCCCTTTGTGTTAGATTATCAGAACACCAAAGACTAACTGCCTAGAAAATTTTTGAATCTAGTTTGAAAACTATTTCTGACTCCTCCAAAATTGGTATAGTCAGGTATAGTCAATTTTGGAGAAAAGTAAATACATCTTGGATTGGCAGCATGTATAAGAATTTCTGCCCAATGTGACTTAACATAGGTGATGTATTAACCCACTCAAATAGAAGTTTATAGTGGAAATGGTAAAAGACCTCTCATAACCTCCAGGCTCAGATACTTATGGTGATGAGTACCGTGAGGCAATTACTAATTCCATAATCAGTGCAGGGCTTGGATGAAAATACATCCCAGAATAGTCAAGGAGCTGACTGAGGAGATATCTGAGCCATTAGTGATTATCTTCTGAAATCTCTCCCGTCTTCCATGACTTTTCGAGAACTGGAAAAGGGCAAATATAGTGCCAAGCTATAAAAAGAGAAAAAGGACAACCTGGGGAATTACAGACCAGTCAGCTTAACTTCTGTACCCGGAAAGATAATGGAGAAAATAATTAAGCAATCAGTTTGCAAACACCTAGAAGATAATAAGGTGATAAGTAACAGTTAGCATAGATTTGTCAAGAAAAAAAATCATGTCAAACCAACCTAATAGCTTTCTTTGACAGGGTAACAAGCCTTGTAGATAGGGGAGAAAGCAGTGGATGTGGTATATCTTGATGTTAGTAAGGTTTTTGATACTGTCTCGCATGACCTTCTCATAAACAAATTAGGGAAATACAACCTAGATGGAGCTACTATAAAATGGGCGCATAACTGGCTGGAAAACCATTCCTAGAAAGTAGTTATCAGTGATTCACAGTCAAGCTAGAAGGGCAAATCAAGTGGGTTCCTGCAGGGATCAGTTCTGGGTCTGGTGCTGTTCAATATCTCCATCAATGATTTAGATAATGGCATGAGTGTACACTTATAAAGTTTGCAGATGATACCCAGCTGGGAGGGGTTGCAAGTGCCTTGGAGGATAGGATTAAAATTCAAAATAATCTGGATAAACTGGAGAAATGATCTGAACTAAATAGGGTGATATTCAATAAGGACAAATGCAAAGTACTCCACTTAGGAAGGAACAATCAGTTGCACACATACAGAACGGGAAATGACTGCCTAGGAAGGAGTACTGCGGAAAGGGATCTGCGGGTTATACTGGATCACAAGCTAAATGTCAGGCGACAGTGTAACACTGTTGCAAAAAAATAAATAAATAAAAACACAAAAAACAAACATTATTCTGGGATGTATTAGCAAGAGTGTTGTAAGCAAGAGACGAGAAGTAATTCTTCAGCTCTACTCCACCCTGGTTAGGCCTGAACTGGAGTATTGTGTCCATTTCTGAGCACCACATTTCAGGAAAGCTGTGGACAAATTGGAGGAAGTCCAGAGAAGAGCAATAAAAATGATTAAAGGTCTAGAAAACATGATTTATGAGAGTAGATTGAAAAAAAATGGGTTTATTTAGTCTGCAGAAGAGAAGACTGAGAGGGAACATAAGAGTTTTCAAGTACATACAAGGAGGAGGGAGAAAATGTGTTCCTCTTAGGACAGGACAAGAAGCAATGAGCTTAAATTGCAGCCTCGGTGGTTTAAGTTGGTCATAAGGAAAAGCTTCCTAACTGTCAGGGTGGTTAAACACTAGAATAAATTTCCTAGGGAGGTTGTGGAATATCCATCATTGGAGATTTTTAAGAGCAGGTTAGAGACAAACACCTGTTGGGGATGGTCTAGATAATACTTATTTCTGCCATGTGTCCAGGGGACTGAACTAGAAGACCTTGAGGTCTCTTCTAGTCCTACAATTCTATGACATGTGAGGTAAGCAAGGTATGGGGCCATACATTGACATTAAATTAAACATCGGATTTTTTGTGCAAATTGCCAGCCATAGTATAAAAAACCAAAGCCTTAAATTTACTTATTCTGGGAAATGTTTCCTCAGCAGTAGAAGAACTGTGGAATGTCAGTGTCTGTCATTCTCTCTTTGTTCTCTATTTACAGATATGAAGGCAAAAGGATTCATTATTACAATCATTACTGTCATTATAAATCTCTTAACAAAAGCCATGATAATTATATAATATTTTCATCATTTTTCTTTTCTATTTTCTTCTCTACTTTTGTTTAAATCCAGTTATTTGTATAAGATAAAAGCCCTGTGCATAATGTGTTTTGCATGCTCTCTCTCTCTCTGTGTATCAGTGTACTAAAGAGATCAAATAACATTCATGACATACACACGAGACAAATATATATTAAATATAAGCACACATAGATTTATGTAAGGACGGGTGTGCATACACACGCATGTACACACATTTTCATTCTCTGTCGTACATTGTACATGACTGTGTGTGGGTGTCTCCATATACACACAGAACACTGAAGTATTGTAGTTCTGATCTTGTAAAATATTTGAGTGTTAAAATATGTATATATGACAAAGGAATACTACAATTTATTTTTGCCTGATAATTAGGGCCCTACCAAATTCATGGTCCATTTTGGTGAATTTCACAGGCAGAGGGTTTTTAAATTAGTCAATTTCACATTTTGAGCTGTTTACATGTGAAATGTCATGGTGGTGTAACTGTGGGGGTCCCACCCAAAAGGGGGGGGGTCGCAAAGCTGTTAGGGGGGCTGCAGGATTGCTGTCCTCACTTCTGTGCTGTCTTCAGAGCTGAGCTCTGAAGACAGCAACCAAGGAGCTTCCTGCAGCCGTGGTAGGTACCCAGAGGTGGGTCTGATCTCCCGCTGAGCGCAGCCATGAAGGGGAAGAAGTCTCCTACTGTCCCGTCCAGGACTAGCAGCTGGAGCTCAGTGCACAATAGGTGCCCCCAGACCTGCTTCTCTCTTTCCCCTCCAATAGCTAGATTACATGGTCCGTGATGTGGGTTTCTGATAATATATTATTTTTTAATATTTTAACAGGTATTTAACTTATCTTTCCTGGTTAAATTTTGCCACAATTGCCTTGTGAACAAAATTAGGTTGACATTTCTATATAGGGCTAGTACATGTCATTCAACTCTTATATATGTCTAATTTCAGTTTGTGTTGGTGATAACTAAACTAAAAGTTGACTAAAAGGTTTGGACTGTGACATTCATGCAGAAGAGTCAGTGGAGAGTTCGGCTTTTAAATGGGTGGTATGATATGGCCCATGATTATAAGAAATAACATTATTATTATTAATTTTTTGACATGGACAATATGTCCAGCTCTGTTCAGTATACAAAGTAAAGATCATTTCTGAGAGTTTGCAGTGTGGACATCTCTCCACTAGGAAATGCAATAAGACTGCAAACTTATTTCACATAGGCCACAGAGCAGTTACTTTTCAGTCACTGGTGTGGATTTGAATAAGCAACCTTCATAAGGTTCATAATAACACTATTACTCCTGTGAATATCTATATTAAAGTAACTCCCAGGGAATCAGACACCCAATGTGCTAGATGCTCTACAAGCAGATTAAATCCTGCACCAAGACGTTCCAAAGCGACTTCACAATTTGGGGTGCCCAACTTGAGATACTTCAAAGGTTCCAAACTGCAAGAAAGTGCTGAGCGTGCACCCCCTGTATATCAGGCCCATCTAAGGTGTCTCATTTTTGGTGCCCAAAATTACTAATACATTTTGCAAATCATGGTTATGGTCTCTGCCCCATTATTTATCCTCTAAGCCACTCAGTCTCCTCTGCACCACACTCTTTAACGATAGATGAAGAACCTGAGGAAGGAGTGGTAGCTGCAGAAAAGTACAAAATAAGCAGACTGGCCTTACACTTACAGAATTTGATTGATTTAGAGCATTTGCAGGAGCTGAGTAAAGACTCTGCTGAGGTTTGACTAGAGCTGCCAAGGTAGTTGCTACTGCAAGAAAAGGTCAGAGAAGTTAGACATAGCTGGATTGTTCACAGATGGCTGGTGCTGTCAGCTTTATTGGAAATAATCCATAGCTGAGTTTCAGGGGATGAATCAGTCAGTTTCTACTACACTGCACAGTTAACGGGTTTTATTTCACTAATACTTTTGGTACTCTTGGTGCACAGTATGATGGAGTATGATGAGAATGGATAAATGGGTGCTGAATGTCATCCACCATGGCTATCAAATTCATCATGCTACCTCCTCCAAAACTCCCCTCCCACTTCCCCCTCAGTGACCACTCTTATAACAACATTCTTACCCAAGAGGTGAATTCCTTACTACAACATGGAGCAATAGAATGCATTCCCCCAGAATATCAAGTAATGGGGTTCCATTCAATTTTCTTCTTGATACCGAAGAGGAAAGGTGGGTGGAGACCAGTCCTCAATCTCTGTCATCTCAATCACTTCATCCACAGATTCAACTTCCATATGGTTATGTTGGCAGTGATTATCCCATCCTTAGAAAAAGTCATGTAATTTATGGCTCTTGATAGGAAGGACACTTATTTTCACATTATCCATCCAGCCCACAGACATTTCCTCAGATTCACAGTTGGCACCCACCATTTCCAATACATGGTGCTTCCCTTCAGAATGGCCACAATTTCCAGAGTCTTCACCAAATTTTTCTCTGTCGTAGCAGCCTATCACAGACCTTACGGGGTCCTTGTGCTTCCATAGCTCAACAACTGGTTTCTCGCTGTAAAGTCTAGGCACAAAGCCCAAGTGTCAACCTCCACATTACTCAGCCTTCTTTTATAAGAACATAAGAATGACCATACTGGGTTAGAACAAAGGTCCATCAAGCCCAGTATCCTGTCTTCTGACAGTGGCCAATGGCAGGTGCCCCAGAGGGAATGAACAGACAGGTTATCATCAAGTTATCCATGCCCTGTCACCCAATCCCAGCTTCCGGCAAACAGAGGCTAGGGACACCATTCCTGCCTAATAGCCATTGATGGGCCTATCATCCATGAATCTATCTAGCTCCCTTTTGAACCCCATTATAGTATTGGCATTCACAACACCCCTGGCAAGGAGTTCCAGAGACTGACAGTGCGTTGCATGAAAAAAATACTTTCTTGTGTTTGTTTTAAACCTGCTACCTATTAATTTCATTTGATGGCTCCTTGTTCTTATATTATGAGAGAGTAAATAACACTTCCTTATTTACTTTCTCCACACCAGTCATGATTTTATAGACCTCCTTAGTCGCCTCTTTTCCAAGCTAAAAAGTCCCAGTCTTATTAATTTCTCCTCATACGGCAGCTGTTCTATACCCCTAATCATTTTTGTTGCCCTTTTTTGAAACTTTTCCAATTCCAATATATCTTTTTTGAGGTGGGGCAACCACATCTGCACGCAGTATTCAAGGTGTGGGCATATCATGGATTCATATAGAGGCAATATAATATTTTCTGTCTTATTAGCTATCCCTTTCTTGATGATTCCCAACATTCTGTTCGCTTTTTTGACTGCTGCTGCACATTGAGTGGACGGTTTCAGAGAACTATTCACAATGACTCCAAGATCTCTTTCTTGAGTGGTAACAGCTAATTTAGACCCCATCATTGTATATGTAGAGTTAGGATTATGTTTTCCAATGTGCATTACTTTGCATTTATCAACATTAAATTTCATCTGCCTTTTTTGCCCAGTCACCCAGTTTTGTGAGATCTCTTTGTAGCTCTTTGTAGTTTGTCTGGGACTTAACTACCTTGAGTAGTTTTGTATCATCTGAAAATTTTCTCACCTCACTGTTTACCCCTTTTTCCAGATTGTTTATGAATATGTTAAATAGGACTGGGCCCAGTACAGATCCCTGGGGGACACCACTATTTACCTCTCTCCATTCTGAAAATGGACCATTTAGTCCTACCCTTTGTTTCCTGTCTTTTAACCAGTTACCAATCCATGAGAGAACCTTCCCTCTTATCCCATGACAGCTTATTTTGCTTAAGAGCCTTTGGTGAGGGACCTTGTCAAAGGCTTTCTGATAATCAAAATACACTATAGCCACTTGATCGCCTTTGTCTGCATGCTTGTTGACCCCCTCAAAGAATTCTAGTAGATTGGTGAGGCATGATTTCCCTTTACAAAAAACATGTTGGCTATTTCCCAACAAATTATGTTCATCTACCTGTCTGACAATTTTGTTCTTTATGATAGTTTCAACCAATTTTCCCGGTACTGAAGTGAGGCTTACTGGGCTGTAGTTGCCAGGGTCACCCCTGGAGCCTTTTTATAAATTGGTGTTACATTGCTATTCTCCAGTTATTTGGTACAGAAGCTGATTTAAACTATAGGTTACAGATGACAGTTAGTAGTCCTGCAATTTCACAATTGAGTTTCTTCAGGACTTTTGGGTGAATACCATCAGGTCCTGGAGACTTATTATTGTTTAGTTTAATTTTGTTCCAAAACCTCCTCTAATGACACCTCAATTTGGGACAGTTCCTCAGATCTGTCACCCAAAAAGAATGGCTCAGGTTTGGGAATCTTCCTTGCATCCTCAACAGTGAAGACCGATGCAAAAAATTAATTTAGTTTCTCCACAATGGCCTTATCATCTTTGAGTGCTCCTTTAGCATCTTGATTGTGCAGTGGCCCCACTGGTTGTTTAGTAGGCTTCCTGCTGCTTATGTCTTAAAAAAAATGCTATTACTTTTGGAGTCTTTGGCTAGCTGTTCTTCAAATTCTTTTTTGCTCTTTATAATTATATTTCTGCACTTCATTTGCCAGAGTTTATGCTCTTTTCTATTTTCCTCATTAGGATTTATCTTCCATTTTTTAAAGGATGTCTTTTTGCCTCACTGCTTCTTTTACTTTGTTGTTTAACCACGGTGGCTCTTTTTTGGTTCTCTTACTATGTTTTTTTAAATTGGGGTATACATTTAAGTTGAGCCTCTATTACGGTGTCTTTAAAAAGTTTCCATGCAGCTTGCGGGGATTTTACTTTTGGTGCTGTACATTTTAATTTCTGTTTCACTAACCTCCTCATTTTTGTGTAGTTCCCCTTTCTGAAATTAAATGCTACAGTATTGGGCTGCTGTGGAGTTCTTCCTGCCACCGGGATGTTAAATTTAATTATATTATGGTCACTATTACCAAGCGGTCCAGCTATATTCACCTCTCGGACCTGATCCTGTGCTCCACTTAGGACTAAATGAAGAATTGCCTCTCCTCTTGTGGGTTCCCTCGATGTCAGTGTTAATGTCAAGAAATCAATCCTAGACCACACACAATCTCTAGACTTTATAGGGGCCACCATAAATTCAGTCACAGCATGGGTCCACCATCCAATGGACAGGTTCCAGGCAATGAGAGACATCAAAACTTGCATCATTACCAATCCTCATGTACCGGCCAGGACTTGCTCGTCTCTCCTTGGCCACTTGGCTTTGTGTACATATGTGACTACCTTCACTAAACTCCACCTTCACTGCCTCATACATGGCTCTAAACAGTTTACTCACCAAAACATCACACCATGGCTTCATGCTGACAGACCCAACAGGGGACTGTCATCCCTTCAGTGGTGGACAGACCCAAGGCATATTCAGAGATTCCCTTCCTCCCCTCCTCCCTGGACAAGATGGCCATCACCCTCATAGGCTGGGGAGTGCACATGAACAATCATATAGCACAGAAATGTGATCTCCCTGAGAATCCAGGCTGCCCATCAATATCCTGGAACTCTGAGCTGTAAGAAAGGCATGCCATCTGTTCCCATCACATTCTCATCATTTTGGTCAACTCCACCACTGTTTTCTACGTCAACAAACACAGGGAAACGAAATTGAGTGTTGTGTGTAGAAGCAGTCAAACTCAGGAACTTTTGCGCCAATCACCAGATCATTTTGTCCGTGGCCTATCTTCTTGGGACACAGAACATGCTTGCGGACTCACTCAGCAGACATTTTGTGAAAGACCACAAGTGGTCCCTTCACAAATCAGTAGTACATGACATCTTCACTCAATAGGGCATTCCGACCAGAGACCTATTCATCTTGCATATAAAAGAACAAACGCACCATGTATTACTCCAGGGGATGTCTCGTCCACCACTCTCAGGGCAATGCTCTCCTACTCTCCTGGTCAGACCAAAGCAACTACACCTTCCCTCCTCTACCGCTCCTGCCTTGGGTGCTCCACAAGATCCGATGAGACAGAGCGACAGTCATTCTGATCACCCTCTGCTGACCCAGACAATTCTGGTTTCCCAGTCTCCTTTGCATGTCAGCCAGTTCACCAATTCCTATCCCCACCTTCCTCAATCTGCGGACACACTGAAATGGTGAGATCAGACATCCCAACCCACAGATGCTCTACCTCAGGATGTGATATTTGGATGGGTATCTGCTTTCGAATGGATCTTTTCTTCTGCCATGCAAGATATCCTCTCCAGCAGTAGAAAGGAATCCACGAGGCACTGTTACCAGGCCAAGTGGAAACGCTTCAAATCCTGACTCAGCAAAAGGGAGTTTTACCAAAATCAGCAGGGATCCTCCTCATCCTGGACTACGTCCTCCTCCTCCTCAGGTCTTTCCATCAACTTTCAGAGTCCACTTGGCAGCAATTAGTGTGTTCCACCCTCCTGTGGAAAATTACTCTGTTTTTACAAACTTGCTAATAGTTAGGTTTTGGAAAGGCCTCATCAGAACCTTCCCACCCATCCAACCAATCACACCTCAAGGGAGCTATGATAGCAGACTCGCCTTTCACAATTTTCCACGCAAATAATCTCCCTGTGTCTAAACCCCAAATTTTTGCCAAAGGTGATCTCCCAGTTTGACATCAATCAATCCATTCATTTACCTATTTTCTTCTTAAAGCCACAAGCGTCTGCCAACTCCATGCCCTTAGATGTCGGACCTTTAGCCTTCTACCTGCAGAGAACAAAACCCATCAGGAAGTCCCCCAGACTGTTTGCAGAAGCAGAAAGACTCAGGAGACAGGTCATTTTCAACAAGAGAACTCTAAATGGATTTTGGGTTCCATTAAACTCTACCACCAACTATCAGGCCTACTCCCACCTGCCAGGGTCTGGGCACACTCCACAAGAACCAGGCTTCGACCACGGCCTCCCTTCATGTGGCCAATTTACGTATGTCTTAGAGTGGCATGTCCTGAAGTTCTGTGAACACCTTTGCAACGCACTAGGTCTTAGTGCAGGACTTGGCAGTGGACATTTCACTTGGCACACAACCATTCCATCCTCATTCTCGCACCCTCCTCCAACTTAGGTACTGCTTGTTAATCATCCTTAGTGGAACACAATAGGGACCATCATTTGAAAGAGAGGAGGAGGTTACTTACCTGTAACTGGTGGTTCTCCAAGATGCATGGGCCCTATCTGTATTCAACTTCCTGACCGCCTTCCCTCTGTTATAGTTCCAACTCACAGTGGAGAAGGAACTGGAGATGCAGTCAGTCTGCCCCGCCTTTTAGCACTGCGGATGGTAGTATGAGGCGAGCCAGGGCGCATGTGCGGACCAATGGACACTACTTCAAATTCTCTGATTACGGGTGAATACTGTGCATGCCTAACCCCTCAGAGGAATACAGATAGGGACCACACATCTTGAAGAACCTCCAGTTACAGGCAAGTAACCTCCTCTTTTTACTTTGCCATTGTTTTTTGTAAAATGGCCTTAATTTAGCACTGAAATACAGAACAAGCTTCCTAATTATTATTTCATCTGCAGTAGCATTGTTGAGAATACTCGTTATGAAAACACTGCCATGGTGCCTCCTGGGAGTTGTATTCCAGGTGTCTCGTGTTCCCATTCTCCTCTATGGGCTGGATTCCCTAGTAGAACTCTCCCCTGATTTACCATGGCCAGAGACTCTCATAATGGACAGCTTCCCCTGTCTAAGAGGGGAGATCATGGTGCATCAGATGGAGTCTGACCAAATAGTCCAGCCAATAGAGGAGAAGGGAAGCATGAGGCCCACAGCAGCCTTTCCAAATAAAAATATTTTTGTTTTTAGCTGCAGTATGTCAGTTTTTGAATTTCAATTGAAAAATTAGAGAGAAAGTGAGTGAGGAAATATCTTGTATTGGACAAACTTCTGTCGGTGAGAGAGAAGCTTTCAAGCTCACACAGAGCTCTGGGCCAGACCTGAAGAAGAGCTCTGTGTAGCTCAAAAGCTTGTGTCTCTCACCAACAGAAGCTGGTCCAATAGAAAATTACCTCATCCATCTTGTCTTTCTAATATCCTGGGACTGACGTAGCTTCAACTACACTGTATATAACAACTGAAAAATTGACATTTTCATGGAAAACAGATTCTTTTTTCATTTTCATCAAAATTTTCAGGAGGGAGAAATCCCTATTTTTTGACCACACCTAATAAGACTATTCAATATTTGACCCAAATCTAAGGGATCCAAGAGTTAATACTAAAGACTATACTTTATGGAAAATCTTATACAATATTTAGAATAAATATACAAGCTATAAACTGTATTGTGGCATCCACAGCAAATACTGAACCTCAGCTAATATTCTCTCAACAAATATTGTAATCAGTTGTACATAGTTTTAAAAGAAATTTGCAATAACAAGCCTATCAATCATTGTCCTTTCTACTGATGCCTACCCAATGCATGATCTGCTAAATGCCTAGGTACTATGTTGAGTGATGCTATATAAATACTTAAGAAAGATGGGGAAATAAATGCCATAAAATTATTCTATTAAAAATGTGAGCATTCCAGAAATAACCTCACAGCATTGTCCAATTAACTTAGCTTGAGGCTGGGATGTCATTCTTGTACGTTCTATTTTAGACCAGTTGTGCAGGTATAAATCTGTAACAGCTCCAGTGAAATCAATGGGATTACTCCAGATTTACACCAGTGTCACGGAGATCAGAAGCTGGCCTTTTATGTGCAGCATTTTTAGGAGTGATGTGATTTGTTCAACATCTACTACTATGGAAATTAAGCAGCAGACAGAACACTGGCTTTGTAGATATTTTTCAAGATACTCAAATTTTGCTGACAGGGGATCTTCTTCCTGCTTGTCTTTGGCCCACTGTCAATGTGGGTGATGTCTCAGACCAACAATCTAGCCCATGCTGCATATGGAAGTGCTACCCTTTCATAAATGTAGCTATTCATATGGTGGGCTCAATGGTGACATTTAGACTGCACCCTGGAATGGGGGATCATGCATGCAGGAACAGTGCCTCTCTGCCTTTTGGCTCTCCGTGAACCTCTATGGTGAAGATGCTGGTTGTTTGATGTTGGAAGGAGCATCAGGCAACATTCCCATCTTGTCTCCTCTTCCCTGCCCTTTTTGGCTATGTCTGAACTATACAACAGTGGCACTGGTGCATAGGGCATGTGTATCATAGAATATCAGGGTTGGAAGGGACCTCAGGAGGTCATCTAGTCCAACCCCCTGCTCAAAGCAGAACCAATCCCCAACTAAATCATCCCAGCCAGGGCTTTGTCAAGCCTGACCTTAAAAACCTCTAAGGATGGAAATTCCACCACCTCCCTAGGTTAACCCATCCCAGTGCTTCACCACACTCATAGCAAATTTTTTTTTCCTAATATCCAACCTAAACCTCCCCCACTGCAACTTGAGACCATTGCTCCTTGTTCTTGTGTAGCTACATGCCACATCGAAAAAACAGGCAGCTCCCCCCTGCCAGAGACTTTCACTGGAGCGAGGAAGTGCTCTGGCAGCAGTGAGGCAGCGGGGAAGGGCTGAGTCTTTCGCCACTGCAGTATCTTTCCCTGCTGCATCAATGAGGAGCTGCAGAGTCTTTTCTCTGCTGCCAGAGCCTTTCCCAGTTCCCGCCTCCCTGCCTGAGCCTTTCCCAGTTGCCAGAATCTTTCCCTGCAGTGGGGAAAGGCTCCAGCAGCACGGAGGCAGTAGGATACTATCCTGCTAAGAACAGCTGCATAGACAGGGAGGCAGAGCTTGGATGAGTAGAAAGCCGTGTAGGGTATGTACTCAAGTGTATACCTGCGGTTTTCAGGGTGTCTTTACTAGGGTGACCAGACAGCAAATGTGAAAAAATCGGGACGGGGTGTGGGGGAGAGTAATAGGAGCCAATATAAGAAAAAGACCCAAAAATCGGGACTGTCCCTATAAAATCATGGCATCTGGTCACCCTAGTCTTTACTCACCTAAGCCATGCCTCACCCTCTGCACTATCATTGATGCCCATTCTAGGGTGGCTATCTGTGTACGTACACTACAGGCTGCCAAGAGAAGCATGAAGTATAGAAGTACTCTGAAGAGTTTGTATGTTAGCGAGACTTACCAGGAGGAGGCCTGGCCCAGTTGGTGTGCCATGACCGCTCCTGCATGGAAGCCTAGGAGTGGGTAGGTCGGGTCTTTGCACCCTTCCCGTGTGCGCGCTGGTCTTAGTGTATTGTGATAAGTTACAACCTTTGGTAACATTCACCCAAGCGGTGTGACTGCTGTGCAGAGCAGCTGTCGTGGTTATATAAGGATGTGGAGGTGTGGCTGCAGAGACAACAGTCATCCTCCATTTTGGAAGGTGGAGTTTGGACAGCAAGTGCCATAACAGACTAACTTTTAGCAAGGTCTCCTGTTGCTGTATTATGTAACATTTGAATTAAAAATACATACGTTGTTAAATACAAGCTTGCTAAGCCTTAATGCAAAGAAGAACAAAACTGGGGCCAGGAAATAAAGACTAGTCTCCTACAAGCACTACTGTGTCTTACACATGTAATACACTGTGCTGATATACAATGTGACCCAAAATCTGTGGGCTTCTGTGAAGTTTTCAGACTCAGATCTCATTTACAGAAAATCACGCATTAGATTATTTTACTATTATTTGCGTAGGGCCAACAGTGTGCAAGGTCCTTGGAGACTTGAGTTTCACATTCGCTCATTTGATGGCCTTTCCGATTTCAGCCATATGGCTGCAGTCATTGTTCAGGATGTGCGAGTATCAGGCCACATGATCTTAAAAGCAGTTCACTACATTGAAAGATAAATTCAGTAAATAGGTAACAGGAGCTTTTATATAATATGATTTGGTTTCACACACAAAAAAAAAGTTGAAGAAAAAATTATCTCTGATACTGTTAAAGCAGTTCACAGTGCTTTTACTGCTTTATCCTGCTTAACAAAAAACACTATCTCCTTTTCGTTTTTCATTCTTGTTTGCAACACTGGAGAGCAATTGTCGAATTGGTTGGAAGTGTTATTGAATAAGGGGGTGAAGAGTGCCAGGAAAAAAGATTCCAGAGAAACAAGTTGCATTATTTCTATGAAATAAAACCCTTAAACTCATCATTAAAGCAGCCAGATAGAAAAAGTCCTCTATTCCACAGAGAGCATTACCTAGTAGTTCACAATCTAGAATCTTTTTGAGTAAAATTCAGAGATGAATGACTTAGAGAAACAATGTGTGGGTTTTTTTGGGCGGGGGAAAGGGGGCAGGGGTTGTTTGTTTTTTGAAGATCCTGCTTGTAGTGGTTTCGTTTATCACTCTGGTGCCTTCTCAACCTGTCTTGGGAATTAGCTCTGCGGTTGAGTGCGCCCCCTTTGAGTGGTTGCCACCAGGACTCCTGCTCTTGGACCCAAATCTCTCCAAGGACTGCAGCATCCTCTTCAGCAACACAGCCCTCCAGCCATGCCACACACTGTGTTCCCCTGTTCCGGGGGACCTGCAGTCCACTGTTAAGCCACTCCCATCAGTGGCTCTGGCATCCTCTTTACCCTTGTATCAGGGCCTCAGTCTGCAACCCCCTGGCAGCCAGCCAGGAGCTGCCTCAGGCTCCCTCCCCCCTGTTCGCAGCACTGCTCTGTCCAGGGTGCTGCAGTTCTCCTGGCTTTCAAACACACAGTCCTTCCTCCTTGGGCTCCCAGCAGAGAACGGCCTTCCTCTGCCTTGCAGCTCCCTTTTTATATGGGCCTACTTGGCCCTGATTGGCTGCTCCCTTCAGCCCTCCTCTGATTGGCTGCCTCTGGTACAGCCTCCCTAGGTCTGCTTTTAAACCCCCCCTTTTTTTTTTTTTTTTGCCAGTGAGGGGCAGCTGCCCCATCACACTGCTATATCCAGCTATCTTGCTAAATGTAGAAGGTAATGCATTGGAAGGGTCCTACTTTTAAAAACATATCAAAAGCGGCTGTAATTAGAACTAAATATGGTATGTATTGCAATATATATTGAAGCACTAAGGATGAAGAGAATGCTATTTCTTCACTAGCTAACTGTGTGTATTACACATCCCCTCTGCGGCCAGTGCATAGAGGATGCTAGTCTGCTACTGCCCCCTGTTATGGGATTTCCAGTCCTTTTATCCTAAACCACAGGATAGGGTTGGCAACTTTCTAATGGCACAAAACCGAACACCCCTGCCACACCCCTGCCATGCCCCTGCCCCACCCCCTCTCCGAGGCCCCACTCCCACTCGCTCCATTCCCCCACTCCATCACTCGCTCTCCCCCACCCTCACTCACTTTCACCGGGCTGGGGCAGGGGGTTGGGGTGTAGGAGGGGGTGAGGGCTCTGGCTGAGGGGTGCAGGCTCTGGGGTGAGGCCAGGGATAAAGGGTTTGGGGTGCAGGAGGGGGCTCAGGACTGGGGTGTTGGGGGAGTGTGGGCTCCAGGATTGAGTTTGGGTGTGGGAGCGGGCTCTGGGCTGGGGCAGGGGGTTGGGGTGTAGGAGAGGTTTTGAGATGTGGGTCCCGGCGGCACTTACCGCGGCTTCCAGGAAGCGGCCACCAGATCCATGCAGCCCCTACACACAAGGATGGCCAGGGAGGCTTTGTGTGCTGCTGTCATGCCTGCAGATGCCACCCCAGAGCTCCCATTGGTTACGGTTCCTGGCCAATGGGAGCTGTGGAGACAGCATTTGGGGCAGGGCAGCGTGCGGAGTCTCCCTGGCCACCCATTTGCCTAGGGGTCGCAAGAACCTGCAGCCACTTCTGGGACTCATGCGTAGCTAGGGCAGGCAGGGAGTCTGCCTTAGACCTGGGCCTCCACTGCGCCGCCAACTGGACTTTTAATGGCCCAGTCAGTAGTGCTGACTGGAACCGCCAGGGTCCCTTTTTGACCAGGCGTTCTGGTTGAAAACTGGACACCTGGAAACCCTACTGCAGGTTCATGCTTTTAGGTCTTTTAATCCTCCGGAATCTTATCATCTGGAGGTCTCCAGTTCAGGCCCTGGTAGTGACAAAGATGGCAGTTGCCCCAAAGACATTTTCCAGCTTCCCGATCAATTAATGGGCAAAATTAATGTTATGTTTCCTTATAAAGAAAAAGTGAACATGTTTTTTAGGCAAGGTCTACACTATAAAGGTACATTGGTATAACTGTCACTCAGGGTTGTGAAAAATCCACGCCCTGGAGTGATGCATTTCTACCGACCTAACCCCAGTGTAGACAGTGCTGTATCGATGGGAGGGCTTCTTCCTCCCGACACAACTCCCACCCCAGACTTCTTCACTGAAGCGCTACAGTGGTGCAGCTGCACCGCTGCAGGGTTTTAAGTGTAGGCCTGCCCATAGTCTAGATAACTGTTACCAACTAGGGCCAGAATTCTTCACAAGGCCTCAGCCCCTGCACTCACATTGTCAAGATTGCTCAGCTTCCAATGAGGCACCAAAGTAAGGGGTTGGGTTTTCTGAAGAGCTCGGTGTAATTGTCATGAAGCTTCTGTGAAAACCTGTCCATTAAATGTCACAAGGGGAGCTGCTGGATGGCTTTGAAAATCCAGACCTTATTTAGGTGGCTAAATGGGAGCTGAGCATTTTGGAAAATCCCTCACCAATTACAGCAGTGGTCCCCAAACTGTGGAGCACGTCCCCCTATTTGGGGGGGGGCATGCAGTGGGGCCCGGCCAGCCCCCATGGGGGGCAGGGAGGGAGCACCACACTTTCAGCCCCACTCCACCCCCAGACCAGCACCACGCCCAACTCCGTTCAGCCACCAGTGCTGTTCTGTCTCCAGGCACAGATCCACCACCAGGCCAGATCTGCCCCCAGTCCTATTCCATCCCTAACCCTGCTCTGCCCTCAGCCACAACTCCACTTTGCCTCCCTATTCTGCCCTCATTCGCTCTCCGCACCTAGCCCAGCTCTGCTTCTAGTCCAGCTCCAACTTCATCCCAAGCTCTGCTGCCAAGGAGGCTTTGCCTGTGCAATAATGGAGTGGGGGCGTGGTCAGATTCCATTAATGGTAAGAGGGGGGCGCAACTGGAAAAATTTGCTCACCACAAATTTACGGGCATCAAGGATTTGCAAACCTGGACTCTCTTGCAAATCTGGCCCTGTGTATCTAAATAACAAATTTACCTCTCCATCTATGTCCTGTTTCCCTCCAGCCAAAGCCAAATTTCTGCTTCTCTACCTGATAGCCCCTCATGGACATCACAAATTTAATATGGACAGATAGAACTTATTTTTCCTCCAAAACCAGCTGTGCTTCTTTCCATTATTTATCACTATTCACATCACCACCATCTTCCTGGTCATCAGTCCCACAAGTCGAAGGTCACTTTGAATTCCCCCCACCTCCTCTTCTTTTGCCCCAAACATCCTGGTGGGGTCCAAATCCTGTTGCTTCTTCCATGGCTTAAGAAGATGGCTTATTTTTTCTGTCACAACAACAAACAACTTTGGTCCACACCCTGATCTTAATTGCCATAAAAATTGCCTCTCTGGCCTCCCTGACACCTACACTTCTTCCCTCCTATCTATTCTTGTCAAGTTTTGTTAATGTGTCCATCACTCTGATATGTGATTGCCATCTGTACATAATGCAGCTGCTAATATTGTGTTCCTGGCTCATCAATCCAGCCACATCACACTTCTCTTTTGAATCTCTCCACTGCATCATTTTCAAGCTTTCTTTTCTACACTTTTGAAGCCCTCCACAACTGTGTCCCCTGCAGTTGTACTCATATGAACTTATATCTTATTCTGTGGCCACGTCTGTTCTGCCCGTGATACCAACCTTCATGTCCAATTGTTCATCCACTTCTCCTAGGGTGACCAGACAGCAAATGTGAAAAATCGGGATGGGGTTGGGGGGGGGGGTAATAGGATCCTATATAAGAAAAAGACCCAAAAATTGGCACTGTCCCAATAAAATCGGGACATCTGGTCACCCTAACTTCTCCCCCAACACCTCTGCACTTGTCTCAACTGTTCCATATACATAAAATGGTGTCCTTGATTGGTCCCTCCTGAACTACCTGCTACTTATTCTCATCCATCCCTCAAGAATACCCACTGCAACCACAACACCCCACAGAAAGTCAGTTCAAGAAAATCATTTTATTATGTTAGTAGAAAAATCAATTGGGTTGTTTCCATGTTTTGTTCCAAAATGGCTGGATTGCCAAACATCCATTGAATGGTTTACAGGAGTGAGGCATCCTATTCAAAAGACATAGTGGTACAGAGCAGATGGTTTTAATCAAATGAGTGCTGCATAACATAGTAAGACCTGTATATGGGAGTTGCCTAATGTGCCAGGTGAAAGGCTCATATAGTTTAATGTTAACAGCCATGTATTCAGAAGCAAGGTCAGGTGGGCTGCCTTTCAGAACCTCTGCTAACAGTCCTTCAATCGTTTCCATTTTGGTAAGCTACGTATTTGGGAATATTTGGTATTGCTTTCTCCTAAAAGTCCCATGATGCTGAGCACAAGGTCATTGTGCTAGGCCCTGTACACTGTACAGAGCCAAGAAAAATGTTAAGGAGGTTTCTACAATTTCTGGGTCTTAGGTTCATGCTGTTCTCACCCATCGCCTCCCTCTCTGTGCGGTACTCATGTCAGATCCATCCTCTTCATCCATGCAGCCCAGTGGGAATTTGTCCCTGATGCTGTTAAGATGTAGTGCATCTTGCTATGTTTGGTGAGAATTATTTTACTGAACAGCACCTTTCTCTCTGATGTCTATGTGACCACAGTGACTGTGCTTGTTGGTGTGATTTGTTTCCAAGGGCGGAGGGTTAGAGGGGGGATTTCTGACATCAAGTCGAGTCAAATCCACTGCAATATGTTATTGGATTAGCCCTCCTTATAGTTTAATTAAATTGCTTTCCCTTCTGTTAACTCCTATAACTAGGAGACTGTAGGTGAGAGACTTCATCCCATTATAGTTTAATAAGTTAAACCTCTTCTTGCATCTCTAACACTGGGAAATGTGCATTATTTTATATTAATCATCCCAGTGGATTTTCTCTGAGACTTCAGAACACATACTATTGTCCATGGCTCAGCCACAGTGATTACCCACTTTTCAAGTGGTAAATCCTCCATTATTGGCTAATTCTGTAAAATAGAAAGGGAAAGAGCTTCATCTTTAATACAGTATAAACCTTGCAGCAAACCCACACAGGAACCTCCCCAGAGAAACAATAACAGTAAAGGGACCAGAATTCTCGGAGCGGATGGAGCGGGGGAGATAATAATCCAGGAAGGGACCTGCTATGCTAGGCTGAGTGTGAAAATGAAATTGTACTACAGGGATTTAGCGCAGACAGAGGTAAGCAGCTGTTTTTGAGGAGCGGCTCCTAGAAATTTCTGTAGTCTTCATCATCCTTAAATGGCTTACCTATTAGATGGAAGAATTTTCCCCTTGCAGGCCTTGATTCTGCAAAGCACTTAGGCACACACTTAACTTTAAGCCCCCGAGGAGTCCCATTGACTTCACTAGGACTACTTCACTGGGACTAATCACAAACTTAAAGTTAAGTGCATGCTTAAGTACTTTGCTGCATCACAGTCAGACAGAGATAGCTGAAAGGCAAGTTTCTGAGGTGGAATATGAACGTTGAGAGAGGAATAGAGAAAACAAGAATGATTGGTTTGGAAATAAAGCAATAGCAGATGCTGCTAATAGAAACCACCGAAATAATACCCCCGTTCCCCAACTGTTTACGTGAGGGAACTGAAAGGCAGCCGCCCAGTAGATGTCTGTAAGTGCACGGCTTCCTGAGGTGCTGCACATCCCATGCAAAAAAATAAGAACTAAAATTGATAGAGCCCGCAGAGCCTGCTGTGCCCAGATGAGTCAGAGAGCAAGGGCAGTGATAATAATGAGACTTTTCTACTTCACAGACAAGTTGAGAATTATGGAAGCAATTTGGAAGTGAATCATTTGGAACGCAAGAGAAAATGATTCTTCATCGTCCGAGATTTCAATTACAAAAAGAAGTGAAAGATTTTCTGGATGTCTGGAGCCAACTCAAGGGTAAAGGCTTCCAAGAGGCATTTATGGACCAACCTGAAGGTCTTTCAGGGGGATTATGGGCTTGATTCAGGAAAGTGCTGAGCAACTTCTGTAAGTGCTGAGTGCCATAAAACTCCCAGGGGAAAACTACAAAAAGCTCTGATTGTATGCTAATCTTTCTTGTATTGTTCCCTCCTCCTCCTCCTAACCTCACACCCCTGTTTGTCTGTTTCATCCAGCTGAATCCCATCTGACGGTGAGATTGTAAACTCTCTAGGATAGTGACTGCCTTGTCATCTTTGTTACTTGTCTGCATAGTGCCTTGAACAATGGGCCCTGATCCACAATCAGGGCTCCTAGTTACTATTGTTTTAGAAGTAATTAATTATAAGAATAAATATCTTAGGAATGAGAGAGCCTGTATGGATAGAAAAGAAACTAACATAAACAATCACATTTTCCAAATACATCCAAATGCATCAGGGGAACTTTACTGATGTTCATAAAAGTTTGTTTAACTGTTTTTAAAGCTTATGTTTCATTTTCATTACTGGAATATTAGTATAGCCCAGTGGTTCTCAAACTTTAGCAACCTGAGGACCCCCGTTTTGATTTAAAAATTTTCACGGACCCCTGAAGCCCCCTGCTCAGCCCCAGGCCCTGCCCCCACTCCATCCCTTCCCTCAAGGCCTCATACCCTCACCTCTGCCCCACCTTTCCCAGTCCCACACCATCCCTGGCCCTTCTCTCCCCTGCCTCTTTCCACCCCCTCCCCCAAGCGCACCCCATCCCCGCTCCTCCCTCTCTCTCCCAGTGCCTCCTACATACCACTGAAAAGCTGTTCCCCGACATGCAGAAGGCACTGGGAGAGAGAGGGAGGAGTGGATGGAGGGAGCGGGAGGAGTTGATCAGCGGGTGCCGCAGACCCCAGTTTGAGAAATGCTGATTTAGAGGGGTATAATTTGTTCAGGAAGAACAGGTAGGATAAAAAGGAAAGAGGAGTTGCATTATACATCAAGAATATATACCCTTATTCTGAGGTCCAAAGGAAGTGAGAGCCGGCTAGCTGAAAGTCTCTGGGTGAATATGAAAGGGGTAAAAAGTAGGGATTACATCACAGTAGGGGAAGTGAGGAAATGAGTGAGGCATTTCTGAAACAAACACAAATATCTAAAACACACAACCTGGTAGTAAGGGGGGGACTTTAACTATCCAGATATCTGTTAGAAAAGTAATACAGCAGACCACAAAATTTCCAGTAAGTTCTTGGAATGTACTGCGGACAACTTTTTGTTTCAGAAAATGAAGGAAGTAACCTGGGAGAGTGGGGGAGGTAGCGATTTTAGATGTGATTCTGACCAACACAGGAATTGGTAGCAAATCTGAAGATGGAAGGCAATGTGGGTGAAAGTGATTGTGAAATGATAGATTTAATGATTCTAAGGAAAGGAGGGAGTGAAAACAGCAGACTAAGGACAATGAACTTTAACAAACACAGAGAACTGGTAAGTAAGGTGCCATGGGAAGGAAAAAAAGGAGTTCAGGAAAGCTGGCGATTCCTCAAGGAGACAGTACTAAAGTCAGAGCTGCAAGCTATCCTGATGCAAAGGAAGAATAGTAAGAGGACAATATGGCTCCATCAGAAGCTTTTTAATGACCTGAAAATTGAAAAGGAACCCTACAAAAAATGGAAACATGGATAAATTGCTAAGGAGGAGTACAAAATAATAGCACAAGCATATAGGGACAAAATCAGAAAGACTAAGTTACAAAAAGAGTTATACCTCGCAAGGGACATAAAAGGGAATAAAAAGAGGTTGTTTAAATATATTAGAAGCACGTGAAAGATGAAGGAAAGTATAGATCCTCTGCTCAACAGGGAAGCAGAGCTAATAAATGATGACATTAAGAAAGCTGAGGTGTTTAATACCTATTTTGCTTGGTCTTCATTAAAAAGGTGACCAGATACTCAATACAATTTATATTAATAACAAAGGGGAAGGAACACAAGCCAAAAGAGGGAAAGAACAGATTAAAGAATATTTAGAAAAATTAGATGTATTCAAATTGGCAGGGCCTGATGAAATCCTGGGATACTTAAGGAACTAGCTGAAGCAATCTCAGGCTACATCTACACTACGGGGGGGGAGGGGTCGATTTAAGATACGCAAATTCAGCTACGCGAATAGCGTAGCTGAATTCGACGTATTGCAGCCGACTTACCCCGCTGTAGGGACGGCGGCAAAATCGACCTCTGCGGCTTCCCGTCGATGGCGCTTACTCCCACCTCCGCTGGTGGAGGAAGAGCGTTGATTCGGGGATCGATTGTCACGTCCTGACGGGACGCGATAAATCGATCCCCAAGAGGTCAATTTCTACCCGCCTATTCAGGTGGGTAGTGTAGACCCAGCCTCAGAAATGTTACCAATCATCTTTGAGAACTCAGGAAGGAAGGGAGAAGTCCCAGAGAACTGGAGAAGGGCAAACACAGTACCCAGTGTTAAAAAGGAAAAACAAAGAAGACCCTGGAATTACAGACCAGTCAGCCTAACTTTGATACCTGGAAAGATACCGGAACGAATTTTTAAACAATTGGTTTGTAAGCACTAAGAGGATAATAGGGTTATAAGGAATAGCCAGCATGGATTTGTCAAGAACAAATCATGACAAACCAATCTAATTTCCTTCTTTGACAGGGTTACTGGCTAGTGGATGGGGGGAAGAAGTAGATATGATATATCTTGATTTTAGGAAGGCTTCTGACACAGTCCCACGTGACATTCTTATAGGCAAGCTAGGGAAATGCCGTCTAGTTTAATTTATTATAAGGTGGCTGCACAACTGGTTGAAAGACCATACTCAAAGAATAGTTATCGGTGGTTTGCTGTCAGTCCGGGAGGGCGTATTTAGTGTGGTCCCGCAGGCATCGGTTCTGGATCTGGTACTATTCAATATTTTCATTAATGACTTGAATAATGATGTGGAGTGTTTGCTTGTAAAATTTGCAGATGACACCACGATGGGTGAGGTTGCAAGCACTTTGGAGGACAGGATTAGAATAAAAAAAACCTGGAAAATTGATCTGAATTCAGCAAGATGAAATTCCATAAAAAAGTCCTTCCATAGGAAGGAAAAAATTGAATGCACAGCTACAAAATGGGAAATAACTGGCTAGGCAGTAACACTGCTGAAAGAGAGGGTTACAGTGGATCACAGATTGAATCTGAGACATCAGTGTGATGCATTTGCAAAAAGGCTAATATAAGTCTGGGGTGTATTAACAGGAGTGTTGTATGAGTGTTATATGTAAGATATAGGGAGGTAATTGGCCCACTCTACTTGGGACTGGTGAGGCCTCACCTGAAGCATTGTGTCCAAATTCTGGGACATCTTTAGGAAAGATGTAGACAAATTAGAGTGAGTCCAGAGGAGAACAACAAAAAGATTTAGGAAACCTAACCTATGGGGAAAGCTTAAAAAACTGGGCATGTTTAATCTTGAGAAAAGAAGACTCCGGGGGTGGGGAGGAGCACATGATAAGTCTTCAAATATGTTAAGGGCATTTATAAAGAGGATGTTGATCAATTGATCTCCATGTCCACTGAAGCTAGGACAAGAAGTAATGGGCTTAATCAGCAACAAGGGAGATTTAGGTGAGATATTAGGAAAAAATGTCTAACAATAATGGCGGTTAAGCTCTAAAATAGGTTTCCAAAGGAAGTTGTGGAATCCACATCATTGGAGGCTTTTAAGAACAGGCTGGACAAACACTTTTCAGGGATAGTCTAGGCTTACTTGGTTATGCCTCAGTGCAGGACCAAGAAGAGCTCTTAAGGTCCCTTCCAGCCCACCATTTCTATGATTTTTGTGCACCATTATGCTTCTTGGTTTCCGCGTGAGCTGGAAGAAGAATGGGGGACATACCAGCAAAAATTCTGCTTCCTGAGTATTTCTAGACTGGGCAGAATAAAAGACAATGAAATCTTACCACAATGCCTGTTCCTGCAACATTTCTAGGCCAGTTTTGCCTATCCAAAAGATTCTGAGAAATATCTGAAGTTTGGGATGAAAGTAAGCTATTGATTAATGATCGCCATGCAGATTGTTTAAACCAAGGTTTTATATCTGTTTGTGTAACATATGTAAATAATTTTATTTTTCAATTTACTTGTAAGCGAACAGTAACACTAGTGTAACACAGATTTACATTGCCGGGTAAATAGCATGTGCCCTTGAGCTGTGGTTTGGAAACATTTCACATTCAAGATGTGTAAAGGGAAAAGTTCTAAATCACATTAGCACCACAGTCAATTTACAAATGTAGGCTTCATTTTTCATGCTGCATTGGTTCTACAGTCTGTATTAAAAATCACTGAAAATGCTGATGGGGACATGAGGATGAAATTCTACAACTCGGCAAGGCTCTTAAGGTAGCTCTTGCAATAGAGTTGTGATTCTGCTTGTCCTTCAGAAGGGGATTCTGGAGAGAGATCGAACCAAAACCCCAGTAATAAACACTCTCCAACTTAGAGGGTGATTGGATCCAAACTTGACAACTAGGCTCATCTCCAGCAGTTTCATATTCTTCAGCCAGATTCTCAGATGGTGTAAATCAGCATAGCTCCATTGACATCAGCTGTGCTATGCCACTTAACACCAGCTGTGAATCTGGATGGTAACATATTGAACTGCAATAGGAGTTTAACATGCTGATAATGTAAATAAAATAAATCCATGGTTGTAACTATGAAATACATTAGAACCTCAGAGTTACGAACACCAGAGTTACAAACTGACCCTCATTTGGAACCAGAAGTACCCAACCAAGCAGTAGCAGAGACCAAAACAAAAAACAAAACAAAAAACCCAACCATATTCAGTACAGTCCTGTGTTAAATGTAAACTACTAAAAGAATAAAGGAAAAGCTTAAAAACAATTGACAAGATAAGGAAACCGTTTCTGTGCTTGTTTCGTTTAAATTAAGTTGTTAAAAGCAGCATTTTTCTTCTACACAGTAAAGTTTCAAAGCTGTATGAAGTCAAAGTTCATTTGTAAACTTTTGAAAGAACAACCATGACATTTTTTTCAGAGTTACAAACATTTCAGAGTTACAAACAAACTCCATTCCCGAGGTGTTCATAACTGTGAGGGTCTACTGTACAACTACGATTCTTGAATCTCAGCTTTCTTTGTGTTTTTTAGGTGTAATCAGATCAATCTGCACCATCTGATTCTGAAAGGAAACATTGTTTAGTGTCCCTATCTCATGTCAATCATCTGTAGTTAGATTCTTAAGATGCCTTGCGCCCTGCTATGTGTATCAGGTCTGGAAGCGAAGATCTTCTGAATTCTATTCCTGGCTCATTTACTGATTTATGTGTGGCTTTAGGCAAATCATTTAATCTCTTTCTATTTCCCAGTCTATGAAAATAATAATAATATTTACTTACTCCACAGTGGTGTAGTGAAGAATTGTTATTTACAGACTGATTTTTTCAAAGGTGCTGATCATCCAAAGCTCCCATGGAAGTTAAGGGAAGCTGTCTCTACTCAGCACTTCTGCAAATCAAGCCATTAATATTTGCATGGTGCTACTGAAGATGTAAACTGAGGGTTTTTTTCAAAGGTGCCTAGGAGATGTGGAAATGTCACTTATCAAATGTTGTTTAAATACTGGATCATTTTTAAATGTATTAGTGTTATTTCCATTATTTAGAGTCTGAGTATTTAATTAGAATGCCCTCACCTGGACAATACATCAACAAATACATTTTGTTACTCCGTCCCATGCTACTGTGTCCATTATGGAACAGTAAGGTGACCTGACCACCTTGAAACAGTGAGCTAAGGTGACTTTTAATAAGATTTCTATCATTGCCTTTTATCTTTATAGGAAAGAAAAGTATGTCCATGAGCAGAGTAAATTCCTTTCAGCAAGCTGTCAAAAGTAATCCCTGATTTTTCTGAGGTGTAAATCAATGTTCTCTCCAAGATTAAAACTTATAGATGTAGTAAATCCTCTATCCTGCGAGAACCACTGGACATGCCCCACTCTAGGAGCATTTGCTGCACTAGAGCAAATCACATCACAGCTCATTCTTATGATCACTGTATTGCATGTGCATTCAGTAGGGATTCATAAGGGTCTGAAACTGATCGACAAACCTTATGTTGAGAGGCATTGGTCTTTGAGCAAATGAACCACAAATCCAAACATGGCAGCTTCACTTTATAAGCTAGTGAAAAATTGCCATTTGCTGATTGCATTTATACATGCTTTATAGATGCTATCACTGAATCTTTATATCTGCTTTGCATGTGTGCAGATACTGGAGAGAAAAATCATTGTATATTTTCACACTACAAGTATCAGAGGGGTAGCCATGTTAGTCTGAATCTGTGAAAAGCAACAGAGGGTCCTGTGGCACCTTTAAGACTAACAGAAGTATTGGGAGCATAAGCTTTCGTGGGTAAGAACCTCACTTCTTCTGATGCAAGTAATGGAAATCTCCAGAGGCAGGTATAAATCAGTATGGAGATAACGAAGTTAGTTCAATCAGGGAGGGTGAGGTTCTCTGCTAGCAGTTGAGGTGTGAACACCAAGGGAGAAGAAACTGCTTCTGTAGTTGGATAGCCATTCACAGTCTTTGTTTAATCCTGATCTGATGGTGTCAAATTTGCAAATGAACTGGAGCTCAGCAGTTTCTCTTTGGAGTCTGGTCCTGAAGTTTTTTTTGCTGTAAGATGGCTACCTTTACATCTGCTATTGTGTGGCCAGGGAGGTTGAAGTGTTCTCCTACAGGTTTTTGTATATTACCATTCCTGATATCTGACTTGTGTCCATTTATCCTCTTGCGTAGTGACTGTCCAGTTTGGCCAATGTACATAGCAGAGGGGCATTGCTGGCATATGATGGCATATATAACATTGGTGGACGTGCAGGTGAATGAGCCGGTGATGTTGTAGCTGATCTGGTTAGGTCCTGTGATGGTGTTGCTGGTGTAGATATGTGGGCAGAGTTGGCATCGAGGTTTGTTGCATGGGTTGGTTCCTGAGTTAGAGTTGTTATGGTGCGGTGTGTGGTTGCTGGTGAGAATATGCTTAAGGTTGGCAGGTTGTCTGTGGGTGAGGACTGGCCTGCCTCCCAAGGTCTGTGAAAGTGAGGGATCATTGTCCAGGATGGGTTGTAGATCACTGATGATGCGTTGGAGAGGTTTAAGCTGAGGACTGTAGGTGATGGCCAGTGGAGTTCTGTTGGTTTCTTTTTTGGGCCTGCCTTGTAGCAGGAGGCTTCTGGGTACACGTCTGGCTCTGTTGATTTGTTTCTTTATTTCCTTGTGTGGGTATCATAGTTTTGAGAATGCTTGCTAGGTTTAGGCTGGATAAAAGTTTTTTCACTAGGAGATTGGTGAAGTATTGGAGTGGGTTACCTATGGAGGTGGTGGAATCTCCTTCCTTAGAGGTTTTTAAGGTCAGGCTTGACAAGGCCCTGGCTGGGATGATTTAGTCGGGGATTAGTCCTGCTTTGAGCAGAGGGTTGGACTAGATGACTTCCTGAGGTCCCTTCCAACCCTGATATTCTATGATTCAAACTGTTGATTTCAATGAGATTTTTGGGTGTGCAAAGAAGGGAAGATCGAGCACTTAGGATTTGTTTACACACCCAAAAGGTACCATGTTAGCTGTAGCAGCATAGTTAAAGCGTTTCACCCCCCTCCAGTGTGGATGTAAATTTAGCAGAATAAGTGATACTGGTATAAGTTATTGGCATTGCTATTCGGTGTTGTACTGATTTAACTATTTTGGTAAAAATGTCACTAAGTGAAATAGCTAAATCAGTACACAAACAGTGTGTAGACTAGGTCTTACTTTTCAGCCAACAGCAGGCCTTCCATTCAGGTCAGATATGAATGAGCCATTGATCTTTGAGAGCATTATCATTGTTTACTTTTGCTTACAGAACAAACACTCCTACACTTTATAATTATTATCATAATGTTCCTTATTTCAGCACAAGGCACAAACCTACAAACAGTTTCTACCCGAATATAACAGCTTATGTATAATCGTCATTGGGACCTTCACAAGTAGTGGCCTCAATGGGATTAGGCTGAAGAGTAACTCTTAGAAGGATCCGACGCATGTTTCCAATGGCATCCAATCTGCTATTGTATCAAAGTGAAGCTTTTTGTTACCACTTTCATAGCTCTGCCCCTCCTTACTTCTGCCTCTTTGTTAAGCTTTGAATTTCCCCTTTGATCCACCAGTGTTTCAAGCCTTATGCATTTCCCACACAGGGTTTATCTACACTTACAGTGCCGCAGCACTGCAGCTGTGCCACTGTAGTGCTTAGTGAAGACACTACCTATGCCAATGGGAGAGCTTCTCCTGTCGGCATAGGTACTCTACTTCCCTGAGAGATGGTAGCTATGTCAATGGGAGAAATCATCCCTTTGACATAGCACTGTCTACACTGGGGGTTCTGTCGATGTGTAGATTTGTAGTGTAGACCAAAAGTCGCCTTTGTGCTTTCTTCCATATCGTCCCTGTGCGTGGCACAGTCTCCCTGAGTTTATTCACAAGGCCCTTACTGTGTCCATGTTTAGAGTCCCTCTTCCACAGTGCTACTTGCAGTTTATCAAGTTGACATGTATATAAATTGCCTGCTCTTCTTCCCCCTCATTTAATCTGTCTCCTTGTCTTTAGTTTGTAAGCTCTTCAGAGCAGGATCCTTAAGAAAACACAGCACATAATGGGTGCTATTATGAATTAATTAATGTGGGTACAGGTCCCGCTAAAACAGGAGTGCCTCTTTTTAACCGGGCACATTATTTACCTTTATTCAGAGTGCCCAGAAATTAATATGATTATGACGTTACTTGGCTTTTATTTCTGCAAAAATCCAGGTCCTCGCTTTTCCCTATGGAGATGTCTGTATATGCTACTGTGATGTACAGTGTTAAGAATCATTTTGTGGGACAGGAAACTCTAGTTTCCCATTAAGCTAGGTCTTTTTCACCACCCATCAGGAGCATTGGGTTTTGCTATGTCATGGAGCAAGGTAGTTTAAAGGGTCCACAATTGTGCACCATGACCAGATAAGTCTTCTCTACTCTGCGCTGGTTAGGCCTCAACTGGAGTATTGTGTCCAGTTCTGGGCACCTCATTTCAGGAAAGATGTGGAGAAATTGGAGAGGGTCCAGAGAAGAGCAACAAGAATGATTAAAGGTCTTGAGAACATGACCTATGAAGGAAGGCTGAAAGAATTGGGTTTGTTTAGTTTGGAAAAGAGAAGACTGAGAGGGGACATGATAGCAGTTTTCAGGTATCTAAAAGGCTGTCATAAGGAGGAGGGAGAAAACTTGTTCACCTTAGCCTCTAAGGATAGAACAAGAAGCAATGGGCTTAAACTGCAGCAAGGGAGGTTTAAGTTGGACATTAGGAAAAAGTTCCTAACTGTCAGGGTGGTTGAACACTGGAATAAATTGCCTAGGGAGGTTGTGGAATCTTCATCTCTGGAGATATTTAAGAGTAGGTTAGATAAATGTCTATCAGGGATGGTCTAGACAGTATTTAGTCCTGCCATGAGGGCAGGGGACTGGACTCGATGACCTCTCGAGGTCCCTTCCAGTCCTAGAGTCTATGAATCTATAAGTACTTGCTGGAGGACCACAGAAAGCTAGTTGCTAATGTAATACAGGCTCACTTCATTTCCAGCTGCCAAATGACATGTAAGGAAGCTAAAAACCCATTAAGTACTACTTTCCTAATGTTATTTTTCCATGCCACCAGTTGCTGTCATTGCCCAGAAATGTTATTGGATGACAAATGGGAGTGGGGTCAGCAGAGGGAGTAGCCCATGTGATCAGGAACAGGAAAGGAAGTGTAGTTCCCCTGATTAAGATATGGTCTGTAGTATGAAAAAGTTTGGGAACCCCTAGTCCAGTTGTCAAAGGAAGGCACATGGACTCAGGCCTCCTGGGGGTTCTAGTCTCAGCTACTATTCACAGCTCTTTAGACAAGTTACATATGCAAAAATCGATTTGAACCAGAACCTCCTGTCTTAACAAACATTTCGAAATGTTTGGGTCTGAATTCAAAGTTTGTAGTCTGATTTCTACACCTTGGTCCAAATTCACCACTGTTGTTCTCCAGTTCTCAATCAGATTAAGTGATAATTTCTCTCTCCCCTGGAAAATTGATGTAATTATTCTTAGCTATCTTACGAAGTATTTTGAATTTTAATTAACTGTTTGTAAAATATTTTGAATTCCTCTGGTAGAAGGGGCTGTATAGTCACATAGTGCTGCTTATTAGTGACACAGGAAAAAAAGGAGGTTTTTTTCTTGTCTTGCTCCTATTTTAATCACTGACATTATTTATTTGTATTTATTTTATTCTGGTATTGGACATCAGAAGTGAACACATGGTATAATTGTGGCAGCTCCCTAGCTTCATAAAGTTTGGAATATGTATGTCTATTTTATTACAGACAAGCTCACAGGACTTCTGCTATAGCCGCTAAGCTAATTTAACATCTGGAAAAGCATTTAAAATATGTATACTAAATAATGTTATGACTCTAGATAAATTTGCCAGAGCAATCAAATTATAGACCAACCCTGTGTGCATTTTTTTTAATGGAGCTGATTTTCATTTTATTTTCATGGGTCATACTTAAAATGCACCAGAAATACTGCACATGCTCTGGTTTAGAAAGTGAGATCTAAAAATAGTCTTATTTCGAATGTGATATAAAACTGTCTTCCTAATAACTTGTAATCATTAAAGAGCCCATCACTTTTCACAAGAGTAGGATACTTATGAGCTGACAAATTCCAGCTTAGGGGCACAGTCCTGCTAACCTTTACTCATGGAAATACTCCTATTGCAGTCTGCATTCTGTCTCCAAAAATTCCCAAATATTCTTTCCAAATGGTGTCCATATAAGAACCTAGATATAAGATAGATAGATTCTCTCTGCACTTTCAGGAGGGTAAGGTATTTTTCACTTCCTATCCTAAATGGTTGTCCAGTGTTCTGTGTGATGTCAAACAGCTGCTGTGTTCCAGTCCAGCTGTTTCCCTGTAGTTGGGTGAAGTGGTTCTTACACAGAGTGCCTGACATTGTACCTTTTAAAGTCCATGGTAGAATGACCACACCGCACCTTTAAGCTGTAGGGGAGGGGGATTTGGCTGGCTGGCTGAATGAAGGGAACAGTGCTATATGGCTGGGAGGGGGGAAAGAGGTCAAACTGCTGCAAAAGGGACAAGAGTGGCAACACTGATTCATATCCTGAAAACTGGATGGGTGGAAGGGTTTAAAAAGGCAGCCTCATGTGGTGAAGTCGCCTTTTACACGGAGCAGGCTGAGGGAGCATCCACCCTCCCTCCCCTTTAGGTGTTGAAATATCAGGTTTGGTCAAGACCTGCTGTGGGCATTGCGCTAGCCACCCCTTTTTAGGGGGCCGTGAAGGAATTTTCCCCTTGCCACCAGATTGGTGTAGGTGGAGTTGGGGTTTTTTCGCCTTCCCCACAGTGGATTCAGGGCGGGCTCTGTTGATGTGTGGCATGAAGGAAGTTAGGCTATATGTTAAAAGCAACAGAGGGTCCTGTGGCACCTTTAAGACTAACAGAAGTATTGGGAGCATAAGCTTTCGTGGGTAAGAACCTCACTTCTTCAGATGCAAGTAATGGAAATTTCCAGAGGCAGGTATAAATCAGTATGGAGATAACGAGGTTAGTTCAATCAGGGAGGGTGAGGTGCTCTGCTAGCAGTTGAGGTGTGAACACCAAGGGAGGAGAAACTGCTTCTGTAGTTGGATAGCCATTCACAGTCTTTGTTTAATCCTGATCTGATGGTGTCAAATTTGCAAATGAACTGGAGCTCAGCAGTTTCTCTTTGGAATCTGGTCCTGAAGTTTTTTTTGCTGTAAGATGGCTACCTTTACATCTGCTATTGTGTGGCCAGGGAGGTTGAAGTGTTCTCCTACAGATTTTTGTATATTGCCCTTCCTGATATCTGACTTGTGTCCATTTATCCTCTTGCATAGTGACTGTCCAGTTTGGCCAATGTACATAGCAGAGGGGCATTGCTGGCACATGATGGCATATATAACATTGGTGGACATGCAGGTGAATGAGCCGGTAATGTTGTAGTTGATCTGGTTAGATCCTGTGATGGTGTTGCTGGTGTAGATATGTGGGCACAGTTGGCATCGAGGTTAGTTGCCCACGAAAGCTTATGCTCCCAATACTTCTGTTAGTCTTAAAGGTGCCACAGGACCCTCTGTTGCTTTTTACAGATTCAGACTAACACGGCTACCCCTCTGATACTAGGCTATATGTTACAATTCATTACATAAATGTGGGGCGGATGTCCAGTGCAGGTACTCCATAGGAAAGGTATACAGTGACTGGATAGATTGCTCGGTAAAGGATTTAAAAAGGAGGTATTGGTTAAAGGAACAGAACTGGAGGCGGGAATTCTATAGATGGTTGGGGCTTCTATAGATGGTATGGCAGGGTGCCAACCCTTCTTTCTTATGGCTCACCTTAACCCTCCTTATGAGGTGGAGGTGGATGGTAAGGCTGGGGGCTCCGGATGGAAAAAGAAGTGGGGCTGGAGGAAGCCCTCTAGGTGGTTATAGAATGAACATGAGGTTACTTGCACTGAACACTTTTATTTGCCAGGTAGTCCCAGACACCCAATTATAAAATTGCGGCCTGATTCAAACTGTATCAAATGTCTCTTGTTCTTCTCTTGGTATAGCCAGACAATCTCAGTTGACTTCAGTGGGAGAAGAATGAGATGCATAGTTTATGAAGCATTTTAGGATCCTTTGTGATGAAAGGTGCTAGGTAAAAATAAGTTGACTTAAATGATATCGTCTGATATAGTAACATATGATACACATTATATTCTTTTTTCTTATGAATATTAATGATTTAAAGTGTTCGGCTGACAGGAGATTGAGTTATAGGAAATGTCAGTCAACTCTTTGTCTTGTCAGCATGCTGTCTTTCTCTCCATTGTGTCTGGGAAAATGTATTTTAATTTTGCAAAGATCACTGCCTGTCCCTTTACCTTCAAAAATGTATTTTTAAAAGCATCAATTCCATCTCCACACAGACAGTCCTTAAATAGGGAAGGGGCGAATTTTTAATACAGTAGAACCTCACTGTTATGAACACCTCGGGAATGGAGATTTTTCATAACTCTGAAATGTTCCTAACTCTTAAAAAAACATGAAGGTTGTTCTTTCAAAAGTTTACAACTGAACAATGACTTAATACAGCTTTGAAATTTCACTATGCAGAAGAAAAATTCTGCTTGTAACCATCTTAATCTTTCCTTATCAAATCTGTTTTTAAAACTTTCCCTCTTTTTAGTAGTTTGCATTTAACACAGTACTGTGCTGTATTTGTTTTTTTTTTCTTTTCTTTTCTTTTTTTTTGGTCTCTGCTGCTGCCTGAGGGGTGTGGTTGATTGGTCAGTTCGTAATTCTAGTGTTGGTAACTCTGAGGTTCTACTGTAATGAGCAATCCATTGGAACCACATACACAGGGATGTGGTAGATTTTCCATCACTTGTTTTTAAATGTATTCTGGACATCTTTCTGCAAGAGATGCTATCGCTCAACCAAAAGTGATAGACTTATTCAGGAATCACCTGATGAAATTTCTATGTTTTTTTAATGCAGGTCAGCCTAGATTACCATAATTATTAAATATTATTTGTACTATCTTAATACCTTCTGGCCTTAAAATCTATGAATTTAGAAAATCGGGAACCTCTGGTGCAGTGGTTTCTATTCAGCAACTTTATAGTAAACTTATAGTAACTTCTGCTGCCAGGGTATGGTCTAGTAGGGTAGGATGTTCAAAAGCACTTAGCGGTGGCCTAATTCTGCTCCCACGCTGAAGAACATGGTGACATTCTTACTGACTTCAATGGGAGCAAAGGTAGGCCCGTGCTGAGTGCTTTTGGAAACTCCACCTGACACATTGTTACCAATTCTGTTTCTTGTGTTAGTCGCATGCTTTAGTAGCAGTCAGTAGGGTTGACTTTCAAATTTGCTCTCAAATAATGCATACACAATTGTGCGCCTAATTTGCATGTGCTGGTTTTGCAGCGGGGCACACACATTGAATGTTGAGTGCTCATTTAATTTGCTTTTTGCATGTGCAAATACCCAAGTTGTGAGCTCCCTTCTAAAAATCACATATAAAAGTTATGGGCCCAATCCCTCAAAGACTTGTCAGTAACTTAATTCCTATGAGTAGACCCATTGACATCAATGGGAGTACCTGCAAGAATGAAGCTATTCATGTGCATACATCTTTGCAGGATTGGGCTTCACAGGAGCAGTTGCAGTTGTGTCATTTTGACTGATAAGTAGACAATGTATATTTAGCAACAAGTGGTGAAGAAGTTGAGGTGAACAATAAACTGAAATCAGTACGGGAGGATTTTTTCATGTCCGAATTCCCAGAATGGTGACTGGATTTTAACCTGTTGGAGGAAAAATGGATGTTTTCATTTCCCACTTCTCCATCAATACTTTTGCTTGCAGGACACGATGTATGCAACTGCTACAGTGGATGTTTTTTACTTTACAGAGAGAGGCTCTTTTAATGAGAGAGACTCGGTGACTCTCAAAGAAGGGCATTAGAGCTAAGCTCAGGATTCCAGTCGGGTGCTGACGAGCTGGAATGAAGAGATGAAAGTGACAGCAAATGAATATTCGGAATGCCCTCACAACTGATATATAAAGAGCAGTAGCGACTTATTTTCCTGAAGCTTATCTAACATGTTACAGCATGTGTTTTAATTATTTCTGCCAAGAATATCAATAAAATTATATTAG
Source organism: Malaclemys terrapin pileata (assembly GCF_027887155.1). Classification (NCBI taxonomy): domain Eukaryota; kingdom Metazoa; phylum Chordata; order Testudines; family Emydidae; genus Malaclemys; species Malaclemys terrapin. The sequence continues at coordinate 334,694,421 of NC_071505.1, forward strand.
TTTTCAAGGCTTTAAAAAAATTAACCAGTAAGTTAAGAAGAAGAGACTGCAATCTAGCAAAAAGAAACAAGGTAAAGAATCCCATTTTAAAATAGTCTCCTTCAAACACTACATAAAAATTGTCAATTATGTAGTTTGCATTCTTTATAAACTAGTGGCTACATTGATTCACACATAACTTGCAAATGGCTAGTTTTATAGGGAAGCCTTATCCAAAATATCACCCTGCTCATTTCCTTGTACATTGTGTCTCTTTCCCCTCCCACTACTCACCTGTTCTTTGTCTTTTTATTGTACATTGCAAGGGCCTCGTGTAGGGGTTGTCTTCCCATGTGTTAGAAAAGTGCTCAGCACAAGGTCAGATCCCAACCAGGGATCACATACTAATCACATACTAATAAGCTAAGAATTTGATTGTAACTTTATTTAATGTATGCAAACTATGTAGTGTGGCAATTTACCTGTGAGAGAGGCATAGTTTATTTTAAAAAAATCAGTATTCTATCTGAATTATTTTGCTTGCTGTTGTTTCAAATGTCTCTGAAAGAGATTAGAGATTAGATTTTTTTATTTGTTTACACTGTGCCCTTGACAATACCTTATTTATCATCAGTTTCACTATTTCCACTGCATAGCCTCTGTTTACAAGGGTTTTCTACACGGCAACTTTGGGTAGGAAAAAATAGGACAATGTGATAGTAAGCCCATAAAAACTGGAATTGGGGGAGAACCAAGGAGAGATGAATTTTAATTGTTTTTAAAATTGACTGGCTTTCATGCTCATTGTGTTCTTCAACGCAGTCGTGACGCTAACACTAGGTCACACAGATTTACTCTCTAAATGCCAAATCATGACTTTAAGGAATGGCCCTGCCTTGGGAGCAGTAGAGATCCACCATCTTCCTGGGAAATCCAGGAGGCATTCTCAGTATTGCCAACCCCAAATGTTCAAAAATTATGAGTCAAGCCCCAAAAATTCAGTAGTTGTGGGGGGTGGGATTGGTTCATTGTTTTTTTTTTTTTTTTGGCATATCTATATAGATACATAGATAGATAGATCTATCTCTCTCTATATCTCTCTCTATATATCTATATATCTATATATTTAAACCCCAAAATTTTTGGGAGGGGATTATATGTATGAAAGAACTCACAATATTTAGAATGAGTTGTGGGTTCTTCTATGTACTTTCCAGTTTCTAGGCCTTTAAGGTGCGCTCCGATCAAGTTTTCAAGTTTTTCTCCTCAGCCATGATAGCAAAAAACATATGGGTTATTTTTAATGAAAACTGAGATTCTCATGTAATCCCATAACTCCTAGAGCTGCAGCTTTAAGAAAATGCCCAATATTGCTAGATTCGTGATAACATTGGAAGAGTTGGCAGTGCTGCATTCTGTCTCAGGGAAGTAAAAATGTCTTTTGGAACTCCCTGGCACACTAGGGGAATATACTGTGTACTGCACGTCTTTATGGAGTGGAGCCTTAGGGTGACCAGATAGCAAGTGTGATGGGGGTAATAGGGTCCTATTGGGGAGGGAATAATAGGGTCCTATATAAGACAAAGTCACTAATATTGGGACAGTCCCGATAATACAGATAAGAACATAAGAACATAAGAAAGGCTCTACTGGGTCAGACCAAAGGTCCATCTAGCCCAGTATCCTGTCTACCGACAGTGGCCAATGCCAGGTGCCCCAGAGGGAGTGAACCTAACAGGCAATGATCAAGTGATCTCTCTCCTGCCATCCATCTCCACCCTCTGACAGACAGAGGCTAGGGACACCATTCCTTACCCATCCTGGCTAATAGCCATTAATGGACTTAACCACCATGAATTTATCCAATTCTCTTTTAAACTCTGTTATAGTCCTAGCCTTCACTAGATGCTCCCCAACTTATGCAAGCCTTCCCTTCTGGAACGCCTTGCGTAACTTGAATTTTGCGTAAGTCGGAAACATATACCCAACCATTATGCAAAAATAAAAATAAAACCTATTTCTAGCTTACGGATTTGGGTAAGTCAGGTTTGCGTAACTCGGGGGGAAGGGGGCATCTGTATCAGGATGTCTGGTCATTCCATATAGCCTGCTTCCTGCCCCCCCCTCAAGAAATAATCCAGCTTTGCAAGGTAGTGGGAAGGAAGGGGAGGAGTCATAGCCTGCAGTTTGCGTGGACCTGCAGAAAGAGAGTTTGGTTTCAATAAGGAACTTGTTTTATGCAACACCAGGGGCTCAGGTTGCTAACATACAGGCTGAGGCTTTAGAGTTTGTACATTGGCCTCGTGGCATGCTTAAAAAAGCTCTCTTTCCTACGACTCTGCCTGCCTGCCCCATCATTTATTGTTAATGAGACACCTGCATCCACCCTGAATTTGGGTCATTGTGTTCCCCTGGGGAAACAGAGATGGAGCAGCCCAACCACTGAGCGCAGGGACAACAGTGTGGCTAAACATGGGCCACGAAAAGCAGGGGAAGTTTCTTGTGCCATCAGGCCCCGGCACATGTGCAAGGGGTAGGCAGAATCTTGCTGTGTAAATTAAATGTTCCCCTTACACTCTCATTTGTAAACACGTGACATATGTGAGCAAATTGGAGAAATACGTCCAAGGATCAGACTGAGGGAGAGTTGGTAGTACACCTTCTTCCTCTGCCCACAAAATAAGCTCCATCCATCTGAGTTGCTGGAACAACACATTACTCATTGTAGATTAGGCAGATGTTTATATTATGATTAGGGTGACCAGATGACCCAATTTTATAGGGACAGTCCCGATATTTGGAGCTTTTTTTTTATATGAGCTCCTATTAACCCCCAACCCCATCCCAATTTTTCATACTTGCTCTCTGGTCACCCTAATTATGATCATGTAGCTCCTTGATCTCTACTGGGCTTCTGGAGTTTGACTTCCTCTTGGAGAGACTTGCCTTTGGCCCTGCTAGTCTTCTTGGGCTTTGGTCCTTGTTTATTGGGGGGAGGGGAAATAAGTGTGATATCTCTTAGACACCTCCCACTAGTTGGAACAAAATGAGACATCACTCTGTAAATTGTGCAGATCTGCAACCCTCCCTCTCCAGTCTTACACAGGAATGAAATAATTAATTGTGTTGACATTTAAATAATCTAAATTAATGCCTCACTGAGATGAACAGGGGAGTTCACACCTCCTAGAGCTGTTCCAGGCTTTCTGGAGACTTGCATCCATGCTGAAAGTGGGTTAAAGTAAACAGGATCAAGTCATTCTTATTTTGGAATAAAAGGGCCTAAATATGGAATTATTCAGGAATAGCTGTTCCTTAATAGCCATTCCTCAGAAACTCCAGTTGTAGACAAGCCCATAGTTATATTGCTTACACTCATCTCACATTTTTTTTTTTGTTTTCTTTGTGACTATAATGGCTAGTAACTTAATGTTTTAATTACATAAAAGCTGAGATTCTGGAGAACAAGATCATAGACTAAGATAGGGTCCTACTGGTCAGTAATTTTAACACCTGTTAATACAAATGTATTTGATTGTTCTGCTGTTAGCTTAAACTAACTATCACCCGGAAATGGTTCCCAACCAAGCAAAGATTTCACCTTCAGTAAGTTAACCTTACTTTACTCTTTAAAATGAGAGTTTAAATGAAAGAAATGGTACAACTAAAAAGATTTCAGATGATCAAGGTTATCAGTGTTTTTCTTTCAAGCAATGTGTCATATGTGACTTTTCCATTGATTTTCTTGTCAGATAATTTTCCATTGTTTCTTTTTACATCATTTTTTTTATATCTCAAATAATCCTTTTGCAAAAAATATAGCATATCCTTTGGCAAAGGTGAAATGAGACATCAAGCAGGGATTTCTGGATATAACTCACAGTTTGAGCTTGTGGGAGTCGAAAACTCAACATTCCCCAAAGCATGCAGAGTGCAATTAATCAGTATGCAGAGGGGCAGCACAAGGCCTATGCACTTAGCTGTGGCTTAAGCATTCAATCAGAGCTTAAGTGGGACATAAATTGTGCATAGTACCTGGTCAGCTGCCGAGGGGTGAGCCTTTGGACAATAACACTTCGCATTTACATAGGATTAAATTTTTGTCACTTTATTCATACTGAGTAGTAACTAGCACTGAAAAAAAGTTCCATTGAGATCATCAGTGGGACTTCTTGCTGAGGACGGAACTGTTCAGTCACGTTGAGAAAAATGTGGCCCATTGTGCTTTAGAACTTTAGCGTTTCACCTCTATAAATCCTCACAAACCTCTGACGACGTAAAGTGCTATCCCCATTTTACAGACAGGAAAGCTGAGACAGAGAGTTAACACAGCAAGTCATGGGGGGAAATTGGAGGATAGGAACTCAGATCTTTGCTTCCAATTCCAGACTCAGAGCAGTAGGACAAGCTTCTTCCAATGAGATGAGAACATAGCCCTGCTTTTGTTTTTCCATCTGCTTCTGTTTCATAATTATATTATACATCTTTTTTAAAGGAAGCTGATAATTTGGGTCAAGTAGAGATAGCTCTGCCTAGCTTGAGGTGGCAGTGACTGACAATTACATTATTAGGGTGAAATCCAGGCACCATGGTTGTCAGTGGGAGTTTTGCCATTGACTTCAGTGGGGGCAGGATTTTGCCCTTAGCATATCAACACATGGAATTCAGTAGGTAGGACTCTGATGAAGGTGAATAATTGATTTAGCCTATGACAAGTACACCCAGGCTCACTTGCAGTGTTAGGGACATACATCTCCTTTTGCCTTTGTTATGAGCTGAGATCCCAGGTGACTGAGAGGAACAGTGTGAGGTCAATCAAGGTTTAAGTTTTGCAGTTATCGATTTCTATAGCAGTAAAACCTGGCATTGTTTTAATCTTATTTTTTCCCCTTATACTTAAGGGCTTTGATACCACTAATAAATATTACAAATTTTGGAGAACAACTGCAGCTGATAAAATCTATAGCGTGCATGATCCAAAGAAACATACAGTGTTAAGTTATTTTCCAGAGATCAGATGCTCTTTGAGAAAATGGAAGGTGCAGTATAAGTAAAGAACAGCCCTTTACTATAACTGTCTCCCCACTCCCCCCGCCCCTGCATACCAACAGCACTACCACTATCATCCTCTTTAAAAACCCACTGTTATCATAGTGGCAAGGGTTACTGAACTTGAATAACCATTGTTACAATTCTGAGTGACAATCCCATTGTGATTAACCCTCATGAATATTAACCTAAAATTCTAAGAACAATTTAATGGGATATTAATTCATTGGTTGTCAAATACAGGCAAGACCCCTATCTCAATCCAAATGTATTTATAAATACTTGTTCAAGTTTCCATGTGACAGTCTGAAATCTTATCAATATTTCCAAGTTTTCCAGAGTGTTTTATGGCAATTAAATGCAAAAGGACACTTTGTTGGGACTGTGTCTCAATTTCATTCATATTTTTTCTAGTACAGCTTGAGGTGAGGCTGAGGGAAAGCTATTCAATATTGTTATTTTGTTTAGCTTCTACTTTGTAATGACCCAAATCAAAAAAATAACAAGGAATTAAGCTGTGTCCATTAGTGTAAAGGAAGTTTAAGCAATAGAGGATTTAGCTGTAGATGGTAGTATAGTGAACCGCCGGCTGGGGGAGACTAATTCCCAGCCCCGCCTTTTCAGCCCAAGGCCCTGCCCTTCTGTGCCACACCCCACCGGGCCCCACCCCAGGCTAGCCCCCTCCCTGGCCCCGGAGCACCAGGAGGGCAGGTGCACGGCCACAGCTCCCCCAGTCCCAGAGCGACAGGAGGGCGTGTGGCATGGCCGCAGCCTCACCTAGCCCTGGAGCCCCGGACCCCCAGGAGGGCGGGTGGTACGGCTGCAGCCTCCCCAGACCTGGAGAGCTGGAAGGGCAGGTGACGCGGCTGGAGCCAGGACCATCCCACAGGGAGACTGGACTCTAGCCTCACGGAGCGGGAAGCTGGAGGACAGGTGGGGTCAGAGTGTGGGCGAGGCCACGCCTGGCTGTTTGGGGAGGCACAGCCTCCCCCAGCCTATGATACCCGCCGCCCATGATAGATAGGTCTGCCTGGCTTGAGGTGGCAGTGACTGACATTAGGAGTTTTGCCGTTGACTTCAGTGGGGCCAAGATTTCACCCTTATGGTATCAGTACATGGAATTCAATAAGTAGGACTATGATGTTGTAGAAAATTTGGTATAGCCTATGAGAGGTACACCCAGGTCTCTGCTGTATAATTTTTATCTGCCTTGTTTGCTCTGCCCAAATGTTCATATTTAGCTTAGAGTTCAGTCCAATATGAAACACTAGAAGGGTCAACAAGTCAAAAATGACCTTTTCTTGCTGGCAAGAAATGTGGCTATAATTATGGTAGGGTCTGTATTTGGTGATCAGTGGCAATGGATGGACACTGCTGCTCTTAGTAATCAGAGCTCATGATCCAATTTAGCAAGGTAGTTAAGTATCTGAATAGTCTAGGGTGACCAGATCACACAGGTGAAATATCGGGATGCGGGGGAGGAGCAAAAAAAAAAAGCCAGAGCTCCACGTCCCCCATGCCCTCCCGCACCAGCTTGCCTCCGCTCTGTCTCCACCTCCCCCCTCCCTCCAGCGAAAAAAACCAACCAACCAAACAAAAAACAAATAATGGCCACCGGAGCTCCATGCCTCGCCCCCGCACCAGCTTGCCTCCGCTCCGTCTCCACGTCCCCCCTCCCTCCACTGTTTGCGCTGCCATACAGCTGATCAGTGCAAGCCTGGGAGGGAAGGGGGAGGAGGAGGAATGCGGCATGCTTGGGGAAGAGACGGGGCCAGGGTGGGGATTTGGGGATGGAACCAATGGGGCAGTGAGGGGGCGGGACCAGGGCAGGGATTTGGGGAGGGATCCAATGGGGGAAGAAGGGGGCGGAGTCGGGGTACGGGGGAGAGCGAGTCCGTGCGCCGGCCCTGAGCGGAGGCAAAATATCGGGACATTTCGTGTCCTGACCGAAGGTAGGTCGGGACGCAAGACAAATAAGCAAATATCGGGACAGTCCCGATAAAATCCCTAGAGTAGTCTCCTGCTCAAATGCTTGGAGTTAGGCCTGGGCTTAAGTACTTAAGTACTTTGCTGAATCAGAGCCTCAGTAGTGTGAGGGACAAATGATGAGATGCCAGGGACTTGAGAAAGGGTTTATAAATCCATTTCTGGATTTACAGCAGTGCTAGGGAAGATTCTAAAAATGGTTTGGTCAGTAAAGTAAGCAGCTTTTAGATATACAAAGAGAAAAAAAGGTTAACCTTTGACTGTAGCCACACTTTTAAGTTACTTGAATTATAACTTTGAAAGTGTGCTTCGACCTACATCTTCCTTATGTTTGAAATGTAACAGTGGTCATAAAGCTTCACATTACAGCAGCCTGCTAAAGACAACAAGCCTTAGTGATTCTGATTAGCTAAACTTCAGTATAAATGTGATGAGTTACACTAGCCAAAGATCGTGGGAAGTTTAGCTGAAATGCAAACTTTGTAACATGGTGGATGCTTCGGTTTATTATTTGTGTTTCAAAAGCACCTAGAGGCCTTAGCTCAGACTGGGGTCCTGTGGAAAGCACTGTACAAATACATACTGAAAAATCTACAGAGGAGACAGTCCCTGACCTGAAAAGCATGCTGCCTGAATAGACAAGACAAACAAAAGATGGGCGGGGACACAGAGGCATAGTTAAGGGAAGAGACTTGTCCAAGGTCACACACCAGGTATAACTGGAAGTAGTACACCTCTACCCCGCAGGGCCGCCCAGAGGATTCAGGGGGCCTGGGGCAAAGCAATTTCCGGGGCCCCTTCCATAAAAAAAAGTTGTAATACTATAGTAACATGTATTTAGAAATGTAAAAAATAACCAGTGAAATACATTCAAAAATTAATGTTTAATAATTTGAAAATACACAAAATACATTATTTAAAAACATTAAATGCTTTAATGGTATGTATATATTTGCAATTACATAATGGCCTGTCGCTGGGTGATGGTGATGGTTGGTGCCAAAGGGCTGTCACTGCCTGGGGGTGGCGCTACTGTTGCCCAGGGCTGGGTGGGGAGCTGGGCTCTGGGTCGGGGGGTGCCCGGTTCAGAGGGGCTGGACTTGGAGCTGGGGGTCAGGGCTGTGGGGGGGATGAGGTCAGGGGGTGTCCGGCTCAGAGGGGCAGGGCTCGGAGCTAGGGGTTAGGGATGGGGGGATGCCCGGCTCAGAGAGGCTTACCATGCCGCTTACCCCCACCTCCCAGAGCCTCAGCGAGCCATGTCCAGGAGCTCCTGCCGCTCGGCCCACTGGAGCTCACCGCCCCGCCCCCTTACCACGCGGCTCCGAGCGGGAGGACCTCGGGCCCTGCCCCAGCCTTGCCGCTGCAGCGCTCTCCAGGGCCGCTACTGGTCGTGGCATGCTGAGGCACCGGGGGATGGGGGAAGGCGAAGGCAGAGGCAGGGGGAGCCTCCAACATTCTCGTGGGGGCCCCTGTGGGGCCCAGGGCCTGGGGCAAATTGCCCCACTTGCACCCCCCCCCCCGGGCAGCCCTGCTACCCTGATATAACGTGCCCCGATATAACACGAATTCGGATATAACACGGTAAAGCAGTGCTCCGGGGGGGGGGGGGGGGGGCTGCGCACTCTGGCGGATCAAAGCAAGTTCGATATAACGCGGTTTCACCTATAACGCAGTAAGATTTTTTGGCTCCCGAGGACAGCATTATTTCGGGGTAGAGGTGTACTCAAGTCTCCCGAGTCTGACTTCCCATCCCCTGGACCACGCTGCTTCCCTTTAACAAACACTCCAGCTGAGCTGTGCCAGTTTACATTGGGTGGGGATATGGCCCACAGTTTTGAATGAAAACAGAATTAAAACTGAATTTTGGCTGATTTTGCTAATAAAAGATGCTGCAGAGACTGCACTGGAGACTCAAGTTCATAGAAGAGTGGTAACAAAGACCACATTGTCAGCGTGCTAAACAGATCACTATAGGCAATGGAAGAATATTCATTCTTCATCTCCATTTTGATATTGCTTTCATACAGGAACATAGTGAATGCTTGATCAGCTTTCTGCTTCATAGGTTGGTCTGTGGTGAAACCAGGATCGATGGCCTTTGGCTGTTAACTGGAGTGAATCCTTAAAGGGTTTAGCAAATTCTCTTTCCTTCAGTGGAGTTACTTCTTGCTTAGATCAAAGTCTGTGAGAGGAGAATCAGGCCCAAGCTGTTTAGGGTTTGTATTTGAAAAGTAGCCTTTGGTAACTCCTCTCCTAGTTCTGATTTATAAATCTTCTCACTAAATCTGGAGGACTGTGTTTTACTTTACAAACTTATTTCTAAGATTGCATTTAGCCAACCTCGTTTCTAAAGCACTTGATTGATTGCAAGATGGATTTACAAATTCACAGACACATTTACCATTCTTCTGTGTCTCAAAGCAGATATACAAATTCAATGACAGATTTACAAATCATGTGATAAATCCCTAAATAAAAAGATTTTGTTCACCCCAACCTTATTTCACACTTGAGATTTAGGCTATAAATCAGGGCTCTGAAGTCCTGCCATAATAATCAAGTTTATAAATCCTACACTCATATTTAACTCGAAATTATGATTTATAAATCCTTTTCAGGTTTTATATCTCTGCTTCTTCCCTGAAGCAAAGATTTAGTAGGGAGCTTGAAGTTACATATCTGATTTTGACTGGATAGCTTTCTTTACATGAGTATACGAAACATGATGGATTCTCTCTTTGAGCCTCAACAGAATCCTAGAATCTCATGAGCATACCATATCTTTGCATCTCAGTGAGATAATTTATCTTGTTGCAGTCAGGTAAAGGGTGTTACAGTGGAAGACAAACAGTCCTAACTCAAGTAGTTTTAGACTAAACACCCTTCTGTTTTTCTTTAATGTCATCTATTAAAGCTTCAATTAAAATATTTAATGATATAAAAGCCTTTCAAACTCAAAGGAAGCCAGTTGCAGTGTTCATCAACAAATTTGATTGGTCCGACAAAACCTAGGATCTACAGTAAATATTCTTGAGCACCGTCTACTGGAATTTTATCTATTAACTAATTATAGACACATATGAGAAAAATGTGGATAAATTGGAGAGAGTCCAGAGGAGAACAAGAAAAATGATAAAAGGTTTAAGAAAATCTGACCTATGAGGAAAGGGTAAAAAAAAACTGGGTATGTTTAGTCTAGAGAAAAGATGACTGAGGGGTGACCTGATAACAGTCTTCAAATATGTTAACAGCTGTTATAAAGAGGACTGGTGATCAATTGTTCCCCATAGCTACTGACAATAGTACAAGAAGTAATGAGCTTATTCAGCAGCAAGGGAGATGTAGGTTAGATATTAGGGAAAACTTTCTAACTATAAGGATAATTAAGTACTGGAATAGGCCTCTAAGGGAGGTTGTGGAATCCCCTCATTGGAGTTTTTAAGAACAGGTTAGACAAACAGCTGTCAGGGATGGTCTAGGTTTTATTGGTCCAACCTCAGTACAAGGAGCTGGACTAGATGACCATTTGAGGTCCCTTCCAACACTATATTTCTGCGATTGTATAATTATATATAAAGACATCTCTCAGTTATAGAGTTTTCCTATAAAAGCACTACAGATTTTCTCTTTCTGTCGCTAAATATCTGAATTGGTGATCCTAATGGAGCATTGTGAAATGTGTTGTGGTATTCTAATAATGCTAAGAGCAGACCTCTGGAATCCACATGAGCTTTTTATTATTTGCTTTTTTGCTATTTGTATTGACCTTTATAGTAACCCGTTTGTCTGTCCGTATAAGGGCTTGACTTGTGCTGGTAATGATATCTCAAAGAGAATTGCCAAAATGAGCCATTGTTACAGTTCTCAAGCTATATATAAATATATGGTTAGGGATTAAATCAAGGAAGGGGAAAAAAATTACCCACTCCTAACAGGTCAGTTATAAAATTAATTTTGTTTTGGTATTTAGAAATCATGAGCCAAATGTTCTCAGCTCTTTTTATTACAGCTCAATTCTTATTTTACAAATACTTAGGCCACGTCTAGACTACCCGCCGGATCGGCGGGTAGTAATCGATCTATCGGGGATCGATTTATCACGTCTCAGCTAGACGCAATAAATGGATCCCCAAATCGACGCCCATACTCCACCTCGGCAGGAGGAGTAAGCAGAGTCGACGGAGGAGCCGCGGCCATCAACTTGCCGCCGTGAGGACGGCCAGGTAAGTCGAACAAAGATACTTCGACTTCAGCTATGCGAATAGCGTAGCGGAAGTTGCGTATCTTACATCGATTTCCCCCGCCCCCAGTGTAGACCAGCGCTTAGTTACAGTGGAGTTACTCTATATTTAAATCAATGTAACTAAGAGCAGAAGTTGACTCCCTCTTTCTCAGACTTCTGTTGAAATGAGTAGAATCGCTGATGTTCAGTGCTAAAGGGATGTTATCATCATCAACATTTGTACTCATTTTTACCTTGTGGAAGGCTTATCGCTTTTTTCTGATGTTGCATACACATTTCCACATCACCTCATAATGCAGCACATTTTTAGAAGAGGATAAATTATACTAGCACTGTAATTATGAGAGATCCTAAGTAAAGCGTCTGTGAAAATCAAAAACAAGCTCATACAAGGGAACAAAAATACAAGGCTGTTCAATCTGGATGTCTTGCATAATGCGGCTGAGTACATAGCCAAGCCACAAGGGGATGTGAAAAAAGACTGAGGAGCGTGAATGGCAGATTTGTGTCTGTAATGCATTCATCCTGCAGTATCCATTAGTTTATATTTTTAAATGATAGGTGTATAGGATTGTTTAGCTTGTGGGGTTTTCTTTTAAACTGACCAAATGCTGAAGAAAGGCCGTATGTAGATTTCAGACTATAATGAGGCCTGCACATCAAAAATGGATGGTGACTAATATAGCAGGTACATTGATAGAAACTGGACCTGGGTTCCTGTTCAAGACCATAACATTTCTATCTCATTCTTGAACCTATGCAGATGCATACTAAAAATGCAGCCTCCTCTCTGCATTTCCAGCTGCTCTCCCTTACAGGGATACTCTCTATTTTGGTACTTATATGGCCCCCCATCATCATTATTTCTAGGCAACTCTCAAGTATTTATCCTCACATCACCCAAAATCTATGGTAGAGCCAGGAATTGAACTCAGATCTACTGAATACTAAACCTGTGCCTTAGCCACAGGGCACTCATACCTCTTAATTCCTAAGACATGGGGACAAATATGATGTGTACTTAAATTTAGACCTTTCTCTGTTTCACAAATCTTTCTGGAGCTGCTTATTGAGGTTTTCCACCCATCTACTAAATTAGGCTCTGCACAGAGGTTAATTTTTATATTCAGGACACATAGTATACACATATTTTAACTGACTATTTTAGTCCAGTTTTAGTCTGCATAAGAAATAATGTCATAGCAAAGGCACTTCTTAAAATCTAATCAGTAATGGGGAAAGCCTTCAGTTATTTTGTTTGGTTTGTCTGAGTCATATGTTTATATTGTTTTTGGAGGTTTTCTTTAAGAATTACATGTTTCAACAAAGTAGAGATGAGACCTGTTTGGAATGTACTTCTTGTGGTGTACTGAGGACTGTATTGGAATTTCAAGCTATGGCATTAAGAGTGGCATTAAAAGTAGGCTGCTTCCTGGTCCTGCCTGCAGGCTAGGGACTCTCTGTAGAGATGTGTATGATCAGTGTCAGCCTAGAAAAAGGCAGCCTAGAGTAAGGCGAGTTGAGTTGTGCATCTTGGTTTTATTACACTGGGAACTGTCCACATTGCAATATGGAGTCATTTTATCTCCACTTTCTCTTCTTCTTCTTTTATTAATAGTCCTATCCTCATCAATGACTTTGTTATGTTCATGGCATACAGACAGAGAAGATAGATAAAAGCATAAAGTACTCCTGCTGGAAGTGCAGCGTAACACTACTTGATGTGTTAGAATTCAGAACAACACACAAGAACCCCAATACAGAGAGAGACAAAGTAGGCTGCTCCCTAAAACAGAAAGGCACAACCCCTTAAGGAACAAAAAGGAACAATGGCCTCCACCCTCAGTTGAAGGCTTCAGACTAGCAGCCGTGATAGTCTGTATCCGCAAAAAGAACAGGAGTACTTGTGGCACCTTAGAGACTAACAAATTTATTAGTTATATGATATGCATCCGAAGAAGTGGGCTGTAGTCCACGAAAGCTTATGCTCTAATAAATTTGTTAGTCTCTAAGGTGCCACAAGTACTCCTGTTCTTTTTCCTCGGTTGAAGGCATCTATCCTCCAACTGTCTTACTGGAGTCTTCCATTGAACTCATCTCTTCCTCTAGATTCCTAAATATTGCCAGTGACCAGAAATACTTTCTTTCACCTTCAATCTGGCCAAGAGATTGTCCCCTTTCTACTTGGATATGGACCTTCCTGTAGCCAGAATGTATCATGTATCCTTTTAGGTAGAGCATATGGATAAGAGCATATTACAACAGTGCTCTGTTGTCCACATATACTGTCAGATTAGTTATGAGTCCAGTTCAAAATCTAATCTTTATAGACCTGAAAAACTTATCCCAGGGAGAGTCTTCTTAACAATCATGCGCAGCAGTTGTGATTGGCAAAGAAAATTCGGCTACTAGGATGCAGTTTGAACATGCTACAGGCATATATTGCTCATTGGTAGGCTTCTGCCTGTAGAATTCTTGCAGGCTGAGATCAAGACATCTTCAGGACACGGTACAAAACAAACCTCTTTGTGAAAGCTTTTCTGACTGAATTGTGGTGTCAGGCCAACTCCAACTGTCTCTAAGAAGGTGGATTTGAGACAGTAGGAAAGGAGAAAAGAGTTATGTTCCCTTTGTGGATAATTGATCATCTTCCAAATTATGTACATATCACCCAGATAATGTACTACAATGATGGATGACTTGGAAATGTGTATAATGATAATAAATTAGGTGAATCGTAGTCCCATCAGTCTTTAGTTGGCAAATATCCACTTCTAAAGCACTAACTATTCTGTCTGATTCCTGATCTATTCCTTCCATACAAGAGTAGAAGTTTTTAATGTAGTCCTACCAGCTCTTCAGTGATATCAGAATCACAGGGTTGAAATCCTCAGCCTGGTGGAAATCGGTGTAGATCCATTGAACTCAATTTAACCCTTTGGCAACAGCTGAGGACTGGGCCACTGTCAATTATAGTTGCATTAACTATTTAAGAATGACACTTCCTCTTGGCAAAGCTTAATTAGTAAGTGTGACAATGGGTGAGTAGCTTAAGGCTGACTGGGCCACTCTGTGCACTTGGTGAGCATCCCCACATGAGCAAAAGTGATGTGGTAATTATGTACCAGGTGATTAACCAATCAACAAGGGGATTTACTCCTCAGCTGAGAATGGTTAAAAGAGGGGGTGGGGTGGAGGCTAGAAGGCATGGGAAAGCAGTCCAAAATCTCAGTGAGATTCTTTTCCTCTCCTGTCCTGTGCCTGGGTAGTAGGTAAAGGCTCAGGAGAAAGCCTTATGCTGTGTGAAGCAAACACTTGTAAAGTGTGTTGTAAATAAAGCACATGGTGTTTAACTTGCCACTAATGTGCGTGAGAAATGTTTGCAGCAAGGAATCCAGGGTGAGGGGACTGTGCCTGTGACAGCAAGGCAAGGTTATCTCATGGTTTTTATACTGATTGATATCAAAGGCCACATTAAATGAAAGGAAAAGTTTTTATACTGTCCCGTATGTCACTGTTTAGTTATGTTATGTTATCAGAGAAGAAGAGTAGGCAGTTAAAAATATAAACACAAGTTCCCACATCATCTCCAGGCTGATTGTCATCTCACTGAATGTAGAGTCCAGTTCAAGGTCTCTATGCAGATACTGAAAGCTTTCCATGGGATCAGCCGCTTGAGAAACCACCCTTTCCTTCTATGACCGTGACCTGCCACAACAAATACCTTCCACTGAAAAAATTTAAACTGCCAACCACTAGGGCTGGGCTCATGAGTGCAGGGGCCGAACTGCTGCAGTGCAGGAGCTAGACTATAGAACTCATTCCCACAAGAAACAAGAATGACCATGGCACTAACAACATTCAGAACCAGAGAGCTGATTCAAAGTCCAGTGAGTCTTTCCATTGACTTCAATGGATTTTGGATCAGGCCCGAAATGCATAACTCATTTCTTTTTCCCTGAATTACCACCCACAGACACATGCAAACACTCAAACAAAGGATATCAGCTAGTCAAGCTCTTTCTTGTGCACACTGATAAGGAAGAAAAAGCAAGTGAATCCAATTTCTATTCTAAACGCTTGGGAGATGCTCAGGCACTACAGTGATGAGAGCTATATAACCACCTAGGCCCTGGTTTAGCAGTCCAGCCCTTAAGCTCAAGCACACGCTTAACATTTTTGCTGAATTAAGGTCTGTAGTAGTTCCGGGGTGGGGCTCGTGCCTTCCTGGGGCGCCTGAAAGCCAGGCCGCCCCGCTACAAAGCGAATAACAGTTCAGGGACCCGACCTTTGGGTAGGGGCTAAGCACCCAATTGACAGTTCAGGGCTCAGGCCCTTATGCAGGGGCTGAGCAGACAATTCACAGTTCTGAGCTCAGGCCCTTTGTGCAGGGGCTGAGCGGCCAATTAACAGTTCTGGGCTCAGGCCCTTTGTGCAGGGGCTGAGCAGACAATTAACAGTTCTGGGCTCAGGCTCTTTGTGCAGGGGCTGAGCAGACAATTAACAGTTCTGGGCTCAGGCCCTTTGTGCAGGGGCTGAGCAGACAATTAACAGTTCTGGGCTCAGGCCCTTTGTGCAGGGGCTGAGCAGACAATTAACAGTTCTGGGCTCAGGCCCTTTGTGCAGGGGCTGAGCAGACAATTAACAGTTCTGGGCTCAGGCCCTTTGTGCAGGGGCTGAGCGGCCAATTAACAGTTCTGGGCTCAGGCCCTTTGTGCAGGGGCTGAGCGGCCAATTAACAGTTCTGGGCTCAGGCCCTTTGTGCAGGGGCTGAGCAGACAATTAACAGTTCTGGGCTCAGGCCCTTTGTGCAGGGGCTGAGCAGACAATTAACAGTTCTGGGCTCAGGCTCTTTTGTGCAGGGGCTGAGCAGACAATTAACAGTTCTGAGCTCAGGCTCTTTGTGCAGGGGCTGAGCAGACAATTAACAGTTCTGAGCTCAGGCCCTTTGTGCAGGGACTGAGCACACAATCAGCAGCTCCGGCCCTGGGTCAGAGCGGGGCAGCACACCAATAGTCAGTCAGTGGCCCAGGCCTTGTAGCAGGGGCTGGGTCAGTTTGGGTTAGCCCAGGCCCTAGGTCAGGGCAGGGCAGCCAACGGATAGTCTGTCAGGGGCCCAGGCCCCTTGGACAAGGAGGAGGAGAGACTGCCACCCGGCGCGGGGTGGCAGGGGGGAACACAGGCCCACCCACTCCACTGTGTTCCAGCCCGGGGCCCTATCCGCAGCAGTCCATCTGCCGCGCAGTCAGTGGGGATCCTGACCGCAACACACTGACATGGGTTCGGGGTCTGCTATCCCCGGGCCACTTCCCATCTCCTCCTCCATGGGTACCTGCTCCTCCTGAGTTCCGTCTGCTGGGTCACAGATCATGGGCTCCTCCGGGCCCCGAGCACCAGGTAGGTCTGTTGCTCCCTCTGGGCCCTCGGCGGGGGGAAGCTCAGACTGCTCCTCAGGATACCGGGCTCTCGGCAGGCTCGGCCAGTCCTCCTCAGGGTACCGGGCTCTCGGCCGGCTCGGCCAGTCCTCCTCAGGGTACCGGGCTCTCGGCCGGCTCGTCCAGTCCTCCTCAGGGTACCGGGCTCTCAGCCGGCTCGGCCAGTCCTCCTCTGGATACCGGGCTCTCGGCAGGCTCAGGTCCGCGGGAGCTCGGGCACCAGCGTCTGTCCTCTCCCGCTGCCGGCCAGCTACTGAGCGCTGGGGCCTGGCCTTTATACTTCCTGTCCCGCCCCTTGACTTCCGGGGGGCGGGGACAGGCCGTGGTGGCTCCGCCCACTCTGGCGGCTTTTCTGGCTCATCGCTTCCTGGGGCGCCTGGAAGCCAGGCCGCCCCGCTACACGGCCCCCCCCTCAAGGCTGGCTCCCGGGTACCGGGGCCAGACCCTTCCATACCTCCTAGGCGGGAAAGGAAGTCAGCGTTTGCGTGGTTTCTCCCAGCCCGATGGCGAACGGTGAAGGCATAAGGTTGCAGCGCTAAATACCACCGCTGCAGCCGCATATTATGGTCCTTCATGCGGGCCAACCACTGGAGAGCAGAGTGGTCGGTGACCAAGATGAAAGGGGCTCCCAGGAGATAGTACCGCAGGGCGTCACAAGCCCACTTCGCGGCTAGGGCTTCCTTTTCCACCACGGCATAGTTCTTTTCTCGGGGGAAGAGCTTCCGACTGATGTAAAGGACCGGGTGCTCTTCGCCGCCAACCTCTTGGGAGAGGACCGCCCCGAGACCCACCTCCGAAGCGTCGGTTTGCAGGATGAAGGCCTGCTTGAAATCGGGGCTATATAAGACTGGCTCTTGACACAGGCTTGTCTTGAGGGCTTGAAAGGCTTCGTCACACTCACGGGTCCAGACCACTTGCCGGGGACTTTCCTTCGTTAAGAGTCCCGTCAAGGGGGCTGCGATCGCCGCAAAGTGGGGAATGAAGCGTCGATAATACCCCGCTAGCCCCAGAAACTGGCGTACTTGCCGTTTCGTGGTGGGCGGGGGGCAGGTCGCAATGGCCTGCACCTTGTCCACCAGTGGTTTCACCTGGCCGTGCCCGATAGCGTACCCCAGATACTTAGTTTCTTGTCGGCCGATGCAACACTTCTTCGGGTTGGCCGTTAACCCGGCGGCCCGCAAGGACCTCAGGACGGCGGCGACCTGTTCCAGATGGTTTTCCCACTGCGGGCTGTAAATGACTACGTCGTCCAAATAGGCCGCCGCGTAGTCTTGGTGGGGGAGGAGGAGGCGGTCCATCAGGCGCTGAAACGTGGCCGGGGCTCCGTGGAGGCCGAAGGGCATTCGAGTAAACTGGTATAGGCCTGTGGGGGTGGCAAACGCAGTTTTCTCCCTTGAAGTAGGATCCAGGGGGATTTGCCAATACCCCTTGCTGAGGTCCAGGGTCGTGATGTAACGAGCTCCTCCTAACCGAGCCAACAGCTCGTCTATCTGGGGCATGGGGTAGGCATCAAACTTGGAGATGGCGTTCACACGTCTAAAGTCGATGCAGAACCGTTGGGAGCCGTCGGGCTTCGGTACCAACACGATGGGGCTTCGCCACTCGCTGTGCGATGGTTCAATCACGCCCAGGTCCAGCATCGCCCGTACTTCCTCATCCACGGCGCCTCTCCGGTGATAAGGCAAGGGTCTGGTCGCGCCGCGAATCTCCACCCCCGGCTCCGTTTGGATCCTATGGTACACCAGGGAGGTGGCTCCTGGTTGGGCAGTGAAGGTGTGGCGGAATGCTCGTAGGAGGCACCGGGTTTGCTTGAGTTGTTCCTCCGTCAGGGTCTCCCCAAGTTGGGGTTCCTCAGGGTCCCGGGTATGGGCTACCTGGGGCCCTAGCTCGGGCTCTGGTGGGTAGGGGTTAATCAAAAGCCCTTCCCGTTCCCGCCAGGGCTTGAGCAGGTTGATGTGGTACTGCTGTATCCGCTTCTTCCGGTCGGGCTGGTCGATCTCATATGTAACCGGGCCCACTTTCCGGACCACCTCATATGGTCCTTGCCAGCGAGCCAGAACCTTCGACTCACAGGAGGGGAGAAGGAGTAATACCCGGTCTCCGGGTAAGAAGTCCCGTGCTTGGGCGTCCCGGTTGTAGGCCTGGGCTTGCGTCTCCTGGGCGGCTTTCAAATTCTCTTGGGCCCGGTCTCCCGCTTGCTTAAGACGCTCCTGGAGCTGGATCACGTACTTTAAGAGTCCCTGGGCCGGTGAGGGGGTTTGCTCCCAAGTTTCCCTCACTAGGTCCAATAGGCCTCGCGGTCGACGGCCGTAGAGCAGCTCGAACGGCGAGAATTTCGTCGACGACTGGGGGACCTCTCGGACCGCTAGGAGCAAGGGTGGGAGTAGCTGGTCCCATCGGCGAAGGTCTTCCGGGGGGAACTTACGGAGCATGTCTTTTAAGGTCCGGTTAAACCTCTCGACCAGCCCGTCCGTCTGGGGATGATAGACTGACGTTCGCAGTTGCTTGACCCCCAGAAGCTCACACACCTGGCGGAGCAACCGCGACGTAAAGTTTGTCCCTTGATCCGTGAGGATCTCGCGGGGTAGGCCGACACGGGCAAAAATCTTCACTAGCTCATCAGCGATGGTGCGGGCTGTAATGTTCCGGAGGGGAATTGCCTCGGGGAACCGGGTAGCATAGTCCAACATCACCAAGATGTATTGAAACCCTGCACTGCTTTTGGGAAGGGGCCCCACTAGGTCCATGGCCACGCGCTCGAAGGGTGTCTCAATCAGGGGCATCGGGATCAACGGGGCCTTGGGAGTCTGGGCCGGGGCGGCCAACTGGCAGCGCGGGCAGGAATTACAGTAGTTCTTCACCTCCTGGTACACCCCTGGCCAGAAGAAGCGTCCCAAAATCCGGGCCAGGGTTTTCTCGTGACCGAGGTGCCCAGCCGCGGGGACGTCATGGGCCAACTTCATGACGGACTGTCGATGACGCCGGGGAACGAGGAGTTGGGTTCGGGTCTCCCCCGTGTGGGGGTCCCGCTCGACCCGATACAGGCGGTCTTGCCGCAACTCAAAGTGTGGCCACTGGGCCGCTCGACCGGGGTCGAGGACAGTCCCATTCGCCATGGCCAATTGTTCGTATACTCGCTGAAGAGTGGGGTCGGCCCGTTGGTCCCGGCAGAAGTCCATGGTGGCCGAGGAATCTGTCGCCGCCCCTCGGGAAGCATCCTCTGGTTCTCCGGCCGAGCTGGTTGGCTCGGGGGGTTCCCTTTCCTCTCCTTCACTCTCGGGGGTCTCCCCTTCTAGGGCGGGCATGGCCCGCGGGTCGTCTCCTGCGTGCCGGCGGAGGAGTGCTGGAAACTCCGGCCAGTCTCGGCCCAGGATCACGGGGTATGACAGTCGTGGGGCCAGTCCCACCACCATTGATCGGGTGACCCCCTCGATCGTCAGCTGGGCCCGGGTACTCAGGTAGGGCCGTACGTCTCCATGGATGCACTGCAGGCGAATTTCACCCAATCGGGCGTCAGCCGGGGGACCGAAGCGTTGGCGGACTAGCGTCTGTCCGCAGCCTGAGTCGAGGAGGGCCACCGTCGGGTATCCTTCAAGGACCACCGGCACGGTGATCTTAGCCGCCTGGGAAGGACGGGCCCGAGCCTCCCCTGCACAGACCTGGCCAAAGGTACACTCCAGCCCTGGGCAATCCCGCTGGAGATGGCCGTACTCCCCGCAGGAGAAACAGGGCCCCGGGGTGGCCCGCCCCGTCCGGGGCCGGACGCCAGGGGGGGGTCCCGGCGGACTTCGGTGGTCTTTTTGCCCTATGGGGGTCGGGGTCCGAGCGGGTCGCCCGGGTGCCACCGGGGCCCGAGTCCAACCCTCGGCTCCCCGGGACGAAATCCGTGAATCTGCTCGAGCGGGTGTTCCTTTCTTCTCGGGGGTAGGGCGCTCCGCCCCGGGTGGGGGCCCTCGGAGTCCTGGGCCTATCGGCGGGTCAGCCGCGAGGAAGTCCTCCATTAGGGACACGGCGGCGGTCAGGGTCGCTGGTCGGTGCCGGAGAACCCAGGCCCGCCCCCGTGGTGGAAGAACATGGGTGAACTGCTCTAGCAGCACCTGTTCCATTACCTCCTCCGATGTTCGGTGCTCGGGTTGTAACCACCGCTTGCAGGTTTCCCGGAGTTCCTGAGCCACCTGCCGAGGTCGGGCCCCCGTGGGGTAGGTCAGACTCCTAAACCGCTGCCGGAAAGTCTCGGGGCTCACATCCAGGGCATCAAGAATGGCAGCCTTTACTTGGCTGTAGTCTTGGGCGGCTTCCACCGACAGGCCTCGGTAGACCATCTGCGCCGTCCCAGTCAGGTATGGGGCTAATATGGAAGCCCATAGCTCCGGGGCCCAACCGGCGACAACGGCCACCCGCTCGAAGGTGACGAGAAAGGCTTCGGGGTCATCGTCGGGCACCATTTTCGTCAGCCGGATCGGGGGGCTGGGCCGCGTAGTCCCGGCTGCGCCTCCAGGCTGGGCCAGCGTCGCTGTGAGTTGCTGGAGACATTCCCGCTGGAACTCCTGCTGCTGGGTGACCAGGTCTTGCACGAGCTGGTTCCGTTGAGTTCCAAGCTGCTCCATGAGCTGCTGCTGCTGTTGCAGCTGTGCGGCCTGCTGCTCCCTTTGCTGTTGCAGCTGGGCCGCCTGCTGCCGCTCCTGGGTTTCTGTCACCAGGGCCAAGAGCTGGGACAGATCCATGTCTCGGGAGGGGGATCTTTCTCCCCCGGCCCCTCTCTCCCCGGAGTCGAGGGTTCGCGCCCACATCCTGGGCGGGACTCCTGGCTGGCTCGCCACGTGTAGTAGTTCCGGGGTGGGGCTCGTGCCTTCCTGGGGCGCCTGAAAGCCAGGCCGCCCCGCTACAAAGCGAATAACAGTTCAGGGACCCGACCTTTGGGTAGGGGCTAAGCACCCAATTGACAGTTCAGGGCTCAGGCCCTTATGCAGGGGCTGAGCAGACAATTCACAGTTCTGAGCTCAGGCCCTTTGTGCAGGGGCTGAGCAGACAATTAACAGTTCTGGGCTCAGGCCCTTTGTGCAGGGGCTGAGCGGCCAATTAACAGTTCTGGGCTCAGGCCCTTTGTGCAGGGGCTGAGCAGACAATTAACAGTTCTGGGCTCAGGCTCTTTGTGCAGGGGCTGAGCAGACAATTAACAGTTCTGGGCTCAGGCCCTTTGTGCAGGGGCTGAGCAGACAATTAACAGTTCTGGGCTCAGGCCCTTTGTGCAGGGGCTGAGCGGCCAATTAACAGTTCTGAGCTCAGGCCCTTTGTGCAGGGGCTGAGCAGACAATTAACAGTTCTGGGCTCAGGCCCTTTGTGCAGGGGCTGAGCGGCCAATTAACAGTTCTGGGCTCAGGCCCTTTGTGCAGGGGCTGAGCAGACAATTAACAGTTCTGGGCTCAGGCTCTTTTGTGCAGGGGCTGAGCAGACAATTAACAGTTCTGAGCTCAGGCTCTTTGTGCAGGGGCTGAGCAGACAATTAACAGTTCTGAGCTCAGGCCCTTTGTGCAGGGACTGAGCACACAATCAGCAGCTCCGGCCCTGGGTCAGAGCGGGGCAGCACACCAATAGTCAGTCAGTGGCCCAGGCCTTGTAGCAGGGGCTGGGTCAGTTTGGGTTAGCCCAGGCCCTAGGTCAGGGCAGGGCAGCCAACGGATAGTCTGTCAGGGGCCCAGGCCCCTTGGACAAGGAGGAGGAGAGACTGCCACCCGGCGCGGGGTGGCAGGGGGGAACACAGGCCCACCCACTCCACTGTGTTCCAGCCCGGGGCCCTATCCGCAGCAGTCCATCTGCCGCGCAGTCAGTGGGGATCCTGACCGCAACACACTGACATGGGTTCGGGGTCTGCTATCCCCGGGCCACTTCCCATCTCCTCCTCCATGGGTACCTGCTCCTCCTGAGTTCCGTCTGCTGGGTCACAGATCATGGGCTCCTCCGGGCCCCGAGCACCAGGTAGGTCTGTTGCTCCCTCTGGGCCCTCGGCGGGGGGAAGCTCAGACTGCTCCTCAGGATACCGGGCTCTCGGCAGGCTCGGCCAGTCCTCCTCAGGGTACCGGGCTCTCGGCCGGCTCGGCCAGTCCTCCTCAGGGTACCGGGCTCTCGGCCGGCTCGGCCAGTCCTCCTCAGGGTACCGGGCTCTCGGCCGGCTCGGCCAGTCCTCCTCTGGATACCGGGCTCTCGGCAGGCTCAGGTCCGCGGGAGCTCGGGCACCAGCGTCTGTCCTCTCCCGCTGCCGGCCAGCTACTGAGCGCTGGGGCCTGGCCTTTATACTTCCTGTCCCGCCCCTTGACTTCCGGGGGGCGGGGACAGGCCGTGGTGGCTCCGCCCACTCTGGCGGCTTTTCTGGCTCATCGCTTCCTGGGGCGCCTGGAAGCCAGGCCGCCCCGCTACACGGTCCTAGATAGATAATGTACCAACTGCTGCGGGTAGGTCTAACATAATCTCTCAGGCTCTGGGTTCTAAGTGGTCAGGCCTGGTGGCTGGAGCAGTGGTTTAGAACAGATACCAAGGGTTGAAGCCAGATGTAGAATCTGGATTGGGCCAAGGGCGGTACTGAAACCAGGGTTTGGGGACAGGCTGTGGGTCAGAATCAGTGTCAGAGTCTATAGACAAGCCAAATCAAGATCAGAGACAGAGTCTGGATGTAGACAGAAGGTTAAAGCCAGGGTGGAGTCAGGGGCTGGGGGTCAGTAGGCAGATGCTGGGCTAGAGCAGGTCAGGAACAGGGTTAAAGCAGGGCATGGACCAGTCTGGAACAAGGCTCAAGCAAGGATGGGGCAGGGATAAGATTGAGGGCAGGCCCCTAAGGCAACAGGAGGGTTCCTAGCCAAGTGGTGTTGTGACACAGACTAACTTGTGGCTCTGGTGATGAGTGAAATACCTGTGCCGGGGGCTCATCTGAGCTCTGTCCAGGAATAGGCTTCTGGAACATTCCTGACGGCTGAGTCACTGCAGGCTCCGCTTCAGCCTGAGACAGCGCAACTCAGTGAGAAGCCCTGGTGCAGTGGCAGATCAGCCTCACACTGTCTGTAGGCTATACCCGTTTTACCGTTCTTGAAACGCACGCCGGCATTTCACTGGTGATGGTCTCATTTGTTGCTTTTATCCATTCGTTTCTAATTGTGGTTGTTTTGTTTAAAGAAAGTATAGCAATAGTTTAGGTACCACTGCATTTTTTAAAAAGCATTATACATTTTCATTGATAGCTGTACCATTTTCTTCTTGAGTCAGACCTTTTCATAAGTATTTTTTCCATTTAGAATAACAATCCTTCACTTTGTTTACAGCTATAAATGCTCCACTGCTATTTTGGCTGCTACCTCGATATTCAAAGCTTTAGATGTAGGTGAAAACATTTTATTAAGACTCTGGCAGTTCCTTAAATGACTACCGGGGGGAATAAAACAACAGCTAAATTTAAATTTGCAGTTAAAATAAAATATACTTCAGCTGATAAGCCATGGCATATAGTCTTCCAACAGATAAAAACGGGACAAGCAAAACTTAAAAACAGCAGACAATTATGCGAAAGCTCCCTTCTTCCCTTATGTTTTTGTAGATCTTAAAAAAAATTAAAATTGGAAGACAATCTTATCTTTTAGCAACACAAAACAAGGTATGTCTAAATTGTATAATTCATAAATTGTGTTATTTATCACTCAAAAAACACTACTCCCTTTGGAACCTTCAGAAAATGCTTTGTGTTTCTTTGTTTTGGTTGGTTGGTTTGTTTGTTATTTTGGAGGCGGTTTTTTGGAGTTTTTTTTGTGGGGGGTGGGGGTTGAGGAATTTTATTTTAACATAATTATAGGCAATCCTGTATTACAGAGAAAGGAATAGCGAGCTTTGTACTGTAAAGAAGTTTGCCAAGCTAATAAAGAAATACAAATGTTAACAAGCAGAAAAACAAAGCTTGAAAGCCAAAACATTAAATGCTGTGTGGCTCAGGGGAGCGGTAATGAGATGTATTGAGATGTGGAATCTTTCACCACCAGTTAAAATCTGGCCTAGATTATTGCTGACCAAAAGAATTTACAATGTGAGGCTGTTCAGTGGTCTATGTGGATTTAGGGATGTGTCTCTCCCTAGTTTCAGTGTCCAGAGGTTCCGTTCTGTGCATCACATTTATATTTCCCCAATCCTGGGCTGGGTAGAGGTTGAAAAGGCCCCAACATAACTTAGAGCAGTCTCAAGGCTTTACAAAAAACCATATGCAGCCAACATGCTTTCTCCCCTACCCTGGCACACCTCCTATGCTATACTGCATTTATGCTATTCAAGGATTTCCCCGGGTCAGAGGGAATCCTCAGCTATCCCTTTAGGGCAACATGCCAGCTGCTTTGCACTGCCACCAGAACCAGGATTGAGAATTGAACCCCAGAATTGAAATCCTAGCCCCACTGAAAGCACTGGGAGTTTTGCCATTGATTAAAATGGGGTCAGAATTTCATGCCAGGTAAACCATAGAACCAAAATTATTGCCGCAATTCATTGTTTTAGCAAAGATGAGGAGAAGGCGAGGCTTGATCCTGAAAGGTGGCAAATAGTAGGGCTCCATACCTACATCAGCACTTGAAATTACAAAAAACTTGTCAAATATTTTTGTCCCATTCAACCATCTCTAATATCCACATATAAGGAATACAGACAACAAAACACATCCACAAGTACATAATCAGGGCGTGAGCCTATAAATCCTGACTCACACAAGTAATCCTTGTCACAATCCTGGCTGAGTCCCCCTAGCAGACTGTCACGAGACTGTGTTTCAGACCGAGCCTTTGGATCCCACATGGTATCAAGTCAGATGTGTATGGACAGTATCCAGTCATTGATAGCCCTCCAAGGCATGCTCCGGGAATGTACACACCCTCTCTGGCCCCCTTCTTTGGGATGTTGGACTCTGCAGTCCAACTGCCATAGGCCCTGAAAACAAGGCTGAGCCTCCCAAGCCTCCCCAGTCATTTATGTCTGCTCCCCCAGAGGTCCACCTCTGTGGGTACTCTGCTTTGTCGTTTAACTCCTCAGGGACATGAGACAGATAAAGGAAGGAACACAGGAACTTCTTAATCATATGCACACACTTTACTCTTAGCATAGCAGAGTTACAGATCAGTGCAACCCAATCAACACATGGGAGTTCTTGGAGTTGGTCACTGTCCATGGAGAAAGACAAACTCTCTCCTGCCCCCACTCCTCCAGCTGTGCTTTCTATTGCTTGTGATGAACTGGTGGCCTTGGCTTACAAAAGCACCTCTTTTTAAACTATCCCTGACCTCTTTTGGTCAGGTGATCAGCTGGAGAAAGCTGCAGCTTCTTCCGTCACATGCTCTGCCCATGGAGGATTCCAGACACCCCCTTCTCCCCAGACAGGTTTCTGTGAAGAGATTGTCCATTCATTCATTTTCAGCATTTTGTTTGCAGTTTAACGACAAAAAGATTGAATTTTTCCACAGAAAGCAGATGCTTTTCTCAAAAATCAATGTTGAAAAAATCTATTTTAACAAAAAAAACAACTTTGACTGACCAAAAATTTTCAACCAGCTCTAATTTACATCTTCAGGATCTATGTTTGCAAAGCTTTTTGACTAGGAAAGATATAATTAGCACAGCAACAACAAAATGTAGATAGCATCTTCCATTCTTTTGGATAATAATTTTCATTGAATATGTATCTTTTTGAATCTTGTGGCAAACACAAAATCCTAGTAGGGTAGAACATTTTTTTTTAAATCCTACCTTTCTTTTTTTGTGTTCTTTACTTTTCAAATCAACGTTTCCCATATCTGCCAGGTAGCTCTAATCTGTCGGATTGCTGAGCAAATCTCTTTGATGTATTTAGAGTGATAATTTAAGTGAAATGGAAATGAAAAGAAGGAAAAGGTCACAATCTTGGAAATAGTTCTTTATAAAGGATTTGGATGATCACCTGACAAATATGCCTCAGTGGGAACCGGTGTTATAATTAAGGTTTGTAATCTCGTCTCAACCAGCAATTCCTTCTCATAAATATTACTGTTCCTCTCAGTGGTACTTTCAATAGGATTACTTCTTGCAAGAAACTGTGTGATTAATTCTACAAAGCAAGGTTCATTTGAATGTTTATTCATCTCCCAATCTCCCAGTTGCTTTGAATTCCTTTTCCGCCCACCCCCAAATGAAAGGTTATTTCAGGTGAGTCATTGGACATTCCCCCAACATCTTTGTTTTAGTAGTACTATTTTAATCTGTCCTAACTCCAGTTTGACCATGAAGCTGTCTCCACCTTTCTCCTTTAAATTCCAGCATGGAGCTCTGGAGTTACGAAGCATTGTCCATTTTTACTCACTGATAACATTATTGTTTATTGGAGTGTAGCACCCAGAGAGTCCATCCAAGATGAGGGTCCCATTATGCTAGGTAATCTACAAACATAGAAACGATCTCTACCCGAAAGGGTCTGAATAGACAAGGCATCAAGTGTTTCTGTCTCTGTGTTGGTCCCAGGATCTTAGAGAAACATGTCATCTGAAAAGGAGGAGGAGATTATTCCTCCTCTTTTTCAGATGACATGTCTTCCAATTTTGGCCCTGCACACCACGCCAAAGGGTGTGTCACAGGGTCACCTCATAATGAGTGGAAATGGGTGAAGTTTTCTGAACTTCAGTTTTTAGATGAAAATTGTAATTGAAATTCTATTTTTTTATTATGAAAAAATAAAATTATTTGATAAATTATAGATAAAATCCTCCCCCAGACCTATTTTGGACCAGCTCTAATCAATATGCTCATTATACTTGTATTTTCTGTATGTTCTGATTGACACCAACTATGAAGAGAGCAAAGCTTTTTTTTTTTTTTGTAACCTAAAACAGAGAGAGACAGGCTGCAACATTTGATTCTGTGTTTTGAAACGTCCCAACATTCAAGGATGTTCTGATCTGAAGTGTTGATTCAGGTTCATCTTTCACCTAATATAAAAGCAAAACCATATAATATAAGATTTTCATATTTACAGCAGTGTGTGGTGGACCGATCAGTTCATAGCTGGTGTTTGTAACTCTGAGATTCTACTGTATGTTTCGTTTTCTTACATTGTTTTCACAGTCACCAGCATGATGAAGTAAGGGTGAAATTCACCTCTGTGCAGAGGACCAGAACAAGGCCCTGTGCAACATTAATTTCCATTGAAGCAGCTCTACAGCTCTAGCCCATGCACACTTTAAAGTCTATGGAGGAAAACAACCAACAAGACTTATGCACCACTTACATCCTCAAAATAGAGTTTAAGTGGGAATTAAGTGGTGTACAAACTTTGTGTTGGCTAACGCTGCCCAGAGAATGGAAATCCATCCTCCTGAAAGGTTTCGTGCTTTTGAAATTTTTTCCATCCTGAATCGGGACAAAAAGTCAAAAATGTGGAATATTTTTATGAAAAAGGATTTACAGTAAAATTCCATTAGGGAGAATCGAAATGGAATTTTTTTCAGCTTGCCAGCTACCCTATTGGAAGGATCTTGTCAATTTCACTTTCTCTCTGCAGGCTGCCAGGTGAGCAGCTAGGGAGCCATTGTTATTTTCATGGTGGAAAATAATCAATTTTTTTTTTTTTTTAGCAAAACTAAAATTTTCCTGTGGAAAATTTAGATTTTGCAAAACAAGTTTCCAACCAGCTCTAGCGCTGACACTCTGCACAGGGGTAAAATTCAGTCTAAATGCCTTATGCTGCCTGTGTTCCCTAACTTGGCATTACATCATTCACAGCCCAGCTTGCAGAGCTCCAAAACAAACCCCTCCCCCCTCTACTCAAGACCTTAGCCTATACTAAAAAAGATCCCATCACATAGATTCATTTTCTCTTGTTTAGGAAAAATTTTGCCTGAAAAATTGGAGCATTAAGTAGGCACTAGCTTTTCCAGATGAACCTCGTTAGTTCTAACAAGAAGTCCCTGTCCAGTACAGCACTCTAGCACTAATTGCATTGTCTAGGCACATTGAGTATGGATTTCATTTCACACATCACAAACTATCCACATAACCTTGTCATAGTAATATTTCATACACATCTTTTTTCTTAGCAAAAGTCTAATCTTCCTATCCTAGTTTCACAGTCCAGTACTCTGAAACAAAGCTCACTTAAATCTTAATAAAAAAAGCAAAATTACAAAAAAATCATTTCTGATTCTTTTACACCATTGTCTGAAAACTTGCTGTATGTTTTGCAACATCAGCCAAAGCTCAGTTTGGCTCAGAGGGCCATGGTTTTGCTAATAAATCTACAAATGCTGGTACTGTTACAGGACGTTCACTGACTCAAGCAAAATTGTGCATCAAAAGAGAAGAGGGTCTCAGAACTGATCGCACATTGTACTTTACTATAGAAGTGATATCATGAATTTAGTTTGCTTGCCGTAACTTTTTTTGTGTATTTCCTGCTGATGAAAACTATCTGATTGAAAGACATGGAGACTGGTGCCTTCTGTTTAATGTCCATAGACTCAGTATAGACCTGACAGCAGTAGTGTAAACTTCCCTACAGTTGCCTTCCATTTTAGGGCTTGATCCAAATCCCATTAAAGTCAGTGGGATTTTTAAAAAAATTTAAAAAAAGAAACCCCAAACACTTTCCAACCACTAATTTGATGGGGTTAGAAAATCTTCCCCTATGGATCTGTTGTTTCATAATTGTCTATTACAGGGATCTTAGATCCTTTTATGAAGCATTTTGTACTGACAAAGTCTAGATACTGGACGAGGTGGCCCATTTGTCTGGTATGTCAGTCACTTTGTTTTTATGTACCTGTTTAATTTACTTCATCTGTAGTTCTCTATGTGCTTTACAAAAGTCTGGATGACATTACTCTTCCCATTTGACAGTGGAACTATGACAGTTTACACAAGTTGAGCCATCCCTCAGTGTTCAGTGTATTGAAACTGCCTACAATGTGAAGGTCTAAATATGAAAAGTATTGACACTTATCTGGAAATGCAAGCCCAATAGGAAAGTGGGTTTGATCAGAGGTATCCAATACCTCTATCCAAATACTTCTTCTTGATTCCTTTGGCTCAGGAATATGGAATTATAAACATACCCTTTTCACTTAGGGCTAGAAGAAACAGACGGGCCAGAATGAGGGTGGTGGTGATGGTTGTACATGCATTTTTGGAGAGAG